>NC_048301.1:119722999-119947223 GCF_013100865.1 Trachemys scripta elegans
CGGGGCCGGGTGCCGGGCCGGGGTCGCGGGGGGGGGGGTGCGCGGGGCCGGGAGCCGGTCCGGGCCGCTGGGGGGTGCGCGGGGCCGGGAGCCGGTCCGGGGTAGCGGGGGGGTGCGCTGGGCTGCGGGACCGGGCCGCCGGGGGGTGCGCTGGGCCGCCGGGGGCCGGCAGTGCTGGGCGGGCCGGGGGTGGTCGGCCGGGGCCGGCACCCCAGGGCCCGAGCCGACCCAGGCTGGAGCCGCTGGGGGGCCAGCCTGGGCCGCACCTCCTCCCCCCACACCCACCTTACCTGCTTCAGGCTTCCCGCGAATTAAATGTTCGTGGGAAGCAGGGGAGGGGGCGGAGTTGGGGCGGGGCTGGGGCGGGGCCGGGGCCCTGTGGAGTGTCCTCCATTTGGAGGCACAAAATATGGTAACCCTAGAAGCACACTATCTAGTTTTGTTCTTAAAGACCTACTAATGCCTCAGGAGAGACAAACATTTGGTTTAAAAATAACTTTGTATGTATAATTGTGCATGCCTTCCCTTTAAATAATGATGTATGCATAATGTCAAGTATCGGGGTAGCCGTGTTAGTCTGTAGCTACAAAAACAACAACAAGGAGTCTGGTGGCACCTTAAAGACTAACAGATTTATTTGGGCATAAGCTTTCGTGGGTAAAAACCTCACGAAAGCTTATGCCCAAATAAATCTGTTAGTCTTTAAGGTGCCACCAGACTCCTTGTTGATGTATGTATAAAAAACACACATTCAAGATCCTGACCTGCACTTCATTTGCTTCCTGAGGTTAGATGCCTTTTGTGTGTCAGGTGACAGTTGTGGAAATAACATTTAGCAATATATAGGCCTTACAGAGTGCTGTACAAACTTCCGTTGTCCTGCTTGTGATATCAGAGCATGAAGGTTTGACTTCAGGTGGGGAATAAACATTAGGAGCAGATGAGGCTCTTCTTGACCAAATGCTGCCTTCATGCAAGTACCTTTAGTCTTAAAGAATAAATTAAGAGGAATACAGAAATTACAATTGTTTTCTAAATGGGAAGATTTTAAAAGCTTTCTGAGAACTGTCAACAAGCCTTGAATTCCTTGCACTATATACTAACATTCTGATGTGACTCCGGTACTCAAAATAAAATATTTAAAATTCAGTATAGTGGGTGTTACATACATTCTCAAGAGCCCTTCAAAGGGAATTTAAATCCTGTGAAGTTGTTTGTTTTAGAATACTTACTGAATGCTGTATTAAGTGCTGCTTTCCTAGACAGTTCTTTGGAAAGTGGATCTTTTTACTGTATTTTCTTTTCTTTTTGTAAAAACTGATGTAACTGTGCAATGTTTTAAAAAAAAAAAAAAAAAAAAGTTGTGTTGTTTTGAAAACCAATATTTTAAAAATGCCAGCACTCCAGCACTTATAAATAATTTTCAGGAACATTGATTTTCTGTCGAAAGGATTTAAAATTTCTCATCAATTTTTTAACTTAACATCTGCTTTCCTCCAGCAGGTTGTTATATAAATAGGAGGTAGGGGGAGGTGCTAGTTCTGGAGATACTTTTAATTTATGAGAAATATCTTGGTAATGCTCTTTTATGTACATTTTATCATCTTAAATGGATTTACATCCTTTGAAAGAATCCCATCACTTTCTTTTCTTCGGGTAGCTTAAAGGGTTTTTTATGGGATACTTTTCTGCGGATATTTGCTTTTCATTTCTTAACTTGTAAATATCTCATCTAGTATGTAGACACTAATGCTTCTGCTGCCTCAGAGCTAAGTATTTTGAAACACATCAGTGAAGACCTTTTTAGTGTAACAATTCCATTAGTTTCTTCCAGTAAAAACTGAGTGATATCAGTATCTATAGGAACAACTTGTAGCAACTAATGCATATCAGCGATATTCTGCGTACAGCAGAACCTCAGTTACGAACACCTCGGGAATGGAGGTTGTTTGTAACTGAACAAAATGTTATGGTGGTTCTTTCAAAAGTTTACAACTGAACATTGACTTAATACAGCTTTGAAATTTTACTATGCAGGAGAAAAACGCTGCTTTTAACTATCTTAATTTAAATGAAACACGCACAGAAACAGTTTCCTTACCTTGTCAAACTTTAAACTTGCCCTTTTTTTATAGTTTACGTTTAACACAGTACTGTACTGTATTTGCTTTTTTCCTTCTTTTTTTGGTCTCTGCTGCTCCCTGATTACGTACTTCCGATTCCAGATGAGGTGTATGGTTGACCGGTCAGTTCATAACTCTGGTGTTCGTAATGCTGAGTTCTACTGTACTTGTCAGGGTACAGTAAGAGCAATTAACAAGAAAACATTTCCTGATTCCTTTTTCTAGTTTCTCATCAATTTACAGTTAATGCAGTATGCCTTCATCCTGCTGGTTTTCAAGAATTTGCAAATAGCACACAGAGGAATCTGACCTATGTCTGTTTGGAAAAAAATCAGTCCAAATGGCATAGGTGCCATATGGAAAAGCTGTATACATCTTGTTACGGCAAAGACTAGATTCTTTCTCTAGAGACAGTTTTGGCAGATTTGTGGACAGAAACACCATTTTTGCCCCCAGGCACATGGGTTGAACTTTGAGGTAGTAAGTTTACTAGAACTCAGTTTTGATTAATATTATAGTTACCAAAATCATGGATTTATCTTCTTGTTTTCTGAGGACAAGAACTTCCATGGATCTGTTGAATGGTTGTATGAAGCTCAAAAAACACATCAAACTCCTACCGGGTAGACAGAGGACTAACACTACAACTCACATCAGATCTTCCATTATATCCAGTCAGTTTCACAATTCCCAAGTCACTGCTGTATGTTGAGTTTTGGTTTGCTCCCTTTCACAAGAATGAGTTTAGAAGAATTAAAATCAAGCCATTTGATTGTGATGAGTATATTTTAACCCAACTGATTTTGTGTTTATTTATTGTGACCACATGGTACCATTAGGCATCGATTTTTAGTCTTGATAACCCAGGGATGGATGAGAACACTTGTGTAGTTGTTGTAAGCCAACGGTTGCCTCTTGGTAGTAAAAAAAAAAAGTTCAGAATTTAATTTTTTTCACTGAATTTGTATGCCTTCCATTTACAGCATTAGGTGTACATTGAATAGTAATCACAATGAACACTTAGGGCTTTCCAACTAGAGTTCTTAGTGTTTAAAACAAAGGTGGGTGTCGATATAGCCATCTTGCATATGGGTGAACTGAGACTTTAGATGACTTAACCAAAGTTACACCCAGTCGAAACATTTCTGGGAATACAATTTGGATCTGCTGGCTCCCAGTCTCATTCTCTCTTTGGAGTAGAATATGTGGTCCTTCCTTCAGTAGAAGATGCATTGACAAAGCAGAAAAGCTAACTTGGAGACAGACTTCTCCTCCATTCACTGTGGGTAACACAAGATAACTGTAACGTGGAGGATTTATGGTGTTTAAAGGAAATTTTCAATTGCAAAATAGATTAAATGAAAAACTCTTAGTACCTTTCCTCACTTTCCAAAAGTAGTTTACAGCATTAGTAGCCATAAGGACGCTGTGTGTAATTGTTAAATAATAAATAAGTTGCCTTTTATTGTAAGAATAATACAGTAAAAGCTATGTTATCCGGCACTTTACCAACTGGAAAGCTCTAGAAACTGGTATTTATGATATCCATTAACAGTCCGGTTGGTGCGGGGCTGGCAGGCTCCCTACCTGGGTCTGCGTGGCTCCCAGGAAGTGGCGACATGTCCCTGCTGCTCCTAGGTGGAAGAACAGCCATGGGAGCTCTGTGAGCTGTCCCCACCCCGCCCCGTGCGCTGGCTCCGCAGCTCCGATTGGCCGGGAACTGTGACCAATGGGACCTGCAGGGGCAGTGCCTGCAGGTGGAGGCAGTGTACAGAGCTCCCTGGCCTCGCCTCTGCCTAGGAGCAGCAGGGACATGTCACCGCTTGCTGGAAGCCACCCGAGGTGAGAACCGTCCAGATCTGGCACTCCAAAACCCCTTCCGCGCCCCAGCCCTAAGGCCCCTCATGCACCCAAACTCCCTCCCTCCATATAACTCTTAGTTAACCAGAATTTTTGACCAACTGGCACCCCACATTTCCCCAAGCTGGATAACAAAACTTTTACTATACGGGGGGGGGGGGGGGCGGGAGTGTTAGCTACATTGGCATTGTATTGTGGAGTAGGTAGTTAAATTGAAAATATATTTTATAGGGTTACATTACGTATCACAAAATAAGAACTCAAAATTATTGTCAAATGGATTCCTCAGCTAGCTGTATCATGGATTTGCCACAGGGAGAAAAAGTATTTTTGTAGTTAATGTCTCTGGGAGATGGGGGTATGTTTGCTTTCACAGTCATTTCCAAGTTCTCTTTGCAAGTTTTATATTAATTTATATACCTTTCTGCTATTCTTTGATTTCTAAATCTGTCAGTTTCATAATTGGATTCCCAGACTATTTGTAGTGCAGTTCTGAGGTGTTTTTTTATGTTGTGTACCATAGCAGTAATCCGTTGTTACAAGACTGAATATAACTTTCCCCAATGCAAAGATGCCATGTCTAACTGTATGAGTCATGCATTAACATTAGTTGTGGCTACTGCACATCTGGAGGAAAAAAGGATTTTGCTGACTTTAAATATTACACAGGGAGTATGTGATTTTCTTCGGAATTAAACCCTTCAGACAGGCCTTTAATTAATCAATACAGCTGTGACTAATTCTTATTTGCATATGACATATGAGTTAATTTGACCCATGGGAAGTGCTGACTTAAAATTTTAAGAGAGAAACTGTGGGTTTTGGGCAAATTCATTAACTTCTGTGGGATCCTGTGAGAGTAAGGTGATGCACAGGTATAGTTCTTGAAACTTGATATCATCATTAATCTGCCCTGGTCTGTGGTTTGTGACCAAATGAGGAGTGTCATAATTTTGTGGTTTTGAAAAGTTGAGATTTTCTGAATTCCCCATGTAACCAAGATGTGAGACATTTTTAATTTGCTTCAGAGAAGAGAATTAATGATCATGCTCTTTGGAGCAAGGATTGTATCTTTGTATGTGTTTGTACAATGCATATAACAGTGGAGTCCCTAGTCCTGATTGGGGCCTCTGGGGACTACTGCAATAAAATTAATACGTACACAGCTCCTAGGGTGGATAAAAACCAGTGGATTTTTTTTTAAATCGGATTTTTTTTATTTAAATAGAATTTTTTTTTGATTTTTTTCCTCAAAAAGCATTTTATCTAAAGATAGTTTTAATTAAGGTACATTATAAATCAAAGATCTCTCATCATGGAATAGGGATTATAAATTCTAATTCTATAGCATGAGACAATATATTCATGTAATGTTTAAGAAAAGTTTTGTAAATGAGTTCCAATAGTTCATGGATTAGGGGCTTCTGTATAGATTTAGGTTAATCTTTCTATCTATCCAGTGGGACTCAGTGCTCAGTCTAGAAAATACCATCAGAGATGCTTAGTTTTGCAGTTCTCAAACTGTGGATTTGTGTCTCCAGAGATAACATGATTGTTAATGACAAAAATGTTTTTAAATAAATAAATAATATATAGCGGTGAGAAATAACAGACCTCAACCCTATTGTCCCTCTGCAAATTTGTGTACACAGTCAATCCCTTACCTTTCTCTAAAAGTGCAAAGTTTCAAAAAGTTCGATGACTAGAAGATTGTTGGGGGCGGAATAGCTCTGGACAAGGAGAAGAAGTCGGGAGATAAATGTGAGAAGGGAGGGACAAGCAGTAGAAACTAAAGTGAAACTCTGTTTGAGCAGCATATTTCAGAAGTCTTGAGGTCTTTGAGTGTAGCCGTCATTGATTTGAGATCTACCATACCCTTCTCTCTCACTAGAAGGGAAAACCTATAATGGCAGCAGGCTGTAAAAAAAGACCGAGTTTGGGAATATTTTAATGAAGTTCCTCTACCTTGAGGGTAAGACAAGCATGCGTGCAAAATGCAAACAGTGCAACAAAGAAATGCAAGGCCTGGTGATGTTCCCCTCCTAATATAGCATGGCAAGAAAATCCTCTACATATTAATGATTAATGTGTTGATCACCTGCCAATGACTTCATGAATATCTGCTTCAGTTACCTTTGGTAAATGAAATAACCAATCATTCATTTTTGGATATAGCTATAAAATTAATCTGAAGAGTTTTAAAAATAAATCACTTTAAAAATGTATAGTGTGTACCTTCTAAAAATGAAACCTACATCTATCTCTGAGTTGTGAAGAATCTGTATTAAGGTTATAATAACCAACAAGAATGCACTTTTATGTAGAAATCCATGATTAAATCAAGTATTCCTGACTAATGATTTAAATCAAATCCATCCTGACAGCTTTTAAGGGTTCAAGAATCGTAATGGCACAATTGGTGTCAAATGATATGATTTTGGATAGAAGGAGTTTGGGCTATAAAAAGGGGGAAGGGACTTTGAAATAGAGGGAGGAAGACGAGTCTGGTCTAAGCCAATGCAGACTGCTCTAATCAGTGGCATTCATGATGGAGTCATATAGATGACTCTGCTCCACTGTGGTTAGTAGTGGTGAGAAGCAGCTAATGGAAATAATGGGAAGAGAAATCTGAAAGGATGGGAAGTGCCCATTTAGGGTTACTCCGCCTGGTAGAGAGTACTATCATTTTACAGTCAACTTAATTCCAGCTTGCAAAACTGAACTGCACAATAATAGTTTTCTTGGTGAGCGGAAATTTTAGTCTGAAAGAGCCCGTTGACTACTGATCTTTGTTCAGCATGAGGTGGTGCTTGAAAACATGCCTTGTATTACTGTGGTCAGAACTCTGTTTAAAAATATACAGTACAATGCCACGATGTTTGGAATAGATCAGCTGTTTTGAAGACACAAATAGTAGTTGTATCTTTAACGCTCACCAACATTATGGGTTTGGGCTCATATACTGCGGTGATAGAAGTTGCTGACAGAGGGTCCTAAATAAAAAGGTGTCCTTGTGTGATTCATAGGTAGAGAAATAGCAGTTGAACTTTCACCAAGTTCAACTTTTTGTCATTTATTGTCTCTGTTGGACTTGCATGAGCTAAAGTATTGACGGTTTTAATGCTGTTCTAAAGTCTTTGGTAACTATATGGCATTCAGGGTTGTGAGGCACCATGCCATCATCTGCCTGTGATGAGGTGTCCATCCTACATAAGGCAGATCAGTTAGTTCGGACAAGTAACCTGACAGGCTGCACCTGTGGGAGAGCCATAGACTGAAAAGCTAACTGATGATGAAACCCAGCTGGGCAGGAGCAGGCCGAGCTTGTATAATACCTGCAAGAGCTGAGAACAGAAGAGGGGTGCAGGGGAAATAGTCCTCAGTCACTTCCTGAGAAAAGGGATCTCTATTTGGGCAAGTAAACACAGGGGGCAGAAGATATAGAAGGGAAGTAGAAAAGATACAGGGAAATAGCATCAGAGCCCGGGAGCAAGCAGGCTGTAGTTGCTAGATATATGGTCCCTGGGCTGGAACCTGGAGTAGTGGATGGGCCTGGGTTTCCCTACCAGCCTGTGAGGAAGTGGCATAGGAGCTGGTCTTGGACTGGAACACTGTGAAATGGCAGGTGGACAGCGGGCCCAGTGGGACTTTGATACCCTGGAAGGGGGGCTGAGTCAAAAAGAGGGAGCACCTCGAGTCCTGGAGAGAGAGGCACAGTGTGAGGAAAGAGCGGGTGGGTCTGACCTGAAAGGCACTAATCTCCAATCCCAGCCACAAGGAAGCACCCCAGCAGTGAATGAAACCTGTTACACTCCCTTTAGCTGAGGAAGGCTTGCCTTGCCTACCCAGGGTCGGCTCCCATATTCCACAAGCCATGGGCAACACAAGCGCTCCCCTCTCAGCTTCTGCTATCTGTCCGCACATTAGCAATAGGCATACTCCAACTCGTGAGCCCTGCAGGCATCCTCCCTGGAATGTCGAGCCCTTGTTCCACTGGACACCCATTATTTAGAAGATTCACTGCTCCCAATGGAACAGGCCAACTTAGCTTACCAGTCTCACCTCAGATCATGAAGCGCAGGACTACTACTTCAACTGAAGTAGAGACTCTGGTATTAGCTATAGACTTTTATCATCTATGTGGACTAGCCATTAGACGAGCACATAACACACTTAGGATGTGTTATACACTTGAGGGTGTCAAGGCTCCTTCCCCACTCTGAACTTTAGGGTACAGATGTGGGGGCCTGCATGAAAACTTCTAAGCTTAACTACCAGCTTAGATCTGGTCCGCTGCCACCACTCCCAATGGGCTAACTCCCTTCCCTGGGTAGCCTTGAGAGACTCTTCCACCAATTTCCTGGTGAACACAGATCCAACCCCTTGGATCTTAAAACGAGGAGAAATGAACTATCCCCCCTCCTTTCTCCCACCAACTCCTGGTGTATCCAGGTCCAACCCCCTTAGATCTAAAAACAAGGAAAAATCAATCAGGTTATTTAAAAAGGCTTTTAATTAAAGAAAAAGGTAAAAATCATCTCTGTAAAATCAGGATGGAAAATAACTTTACGGGGTAATCAAACTTAGAGCCCAGAGGAACCCCCTCTAGCCTTAGGTTCAAAGTTACAGCAAACAGAGCTAAATACCCTAGCAAAAGGTACATTTACAAGTTGAGAAAACAAAGATAAAACTAACACACCTAGCCTGGCTGTACTTACAAGTTTGAAATATGAGAGACTTGTTCAGAAAGATTTGGAGAGCATGGATTGATGTCTGGTCCCTCTTAGTCCCAAGAGCAAACTCCCCCAAAACAAAGAGCACAAACAAAAGCCTTCCCCCCCACCAAGATTTGAAAGCGTCTTGTCCCCTTATTGGTCCTTTGGGTTAGGTGTCAGCCAGGTTACCTGAGCTTCTTAACCCTTTACAGGTAAAAGGATTTTGGAGTCTCTGGCCAGGAGGGATTTTATAGTATTGTACATAGGAGGGCTGTTACCCTTCCCTTTATAGTTATGACAGAGGGGTTTTTTTAATTTTATTTTTAAAGTGATTGTTAGTAATCAGGGTAAAAAAAATAAACCAGAGATCTTCCCCACCCTCCCCCCCGCCACCCCCACTAGCTTAGTAGGCCTTGCTAGCTCATTAACACTTTGCATCTTTGCAGTATGTTTTTACGTAAATCAAGTAGGTTGTTTCTTTAAACTGCCATGGTTTCTCAATAGATGTGAGCCTTACTTTGACATCAAGCTTCTCACAGAATTTCCATTTGCAACATGTTCTAAAATAGGATAACTCATAAACTGAATTAATGCCATGTGGTTACCGAAGACTTCTGAATACCATTAAAGCTGGGAGTACTAAATAGAGTGAGGCACTTCATCTCATGCAATAGATAAAATACACAATAAATGATGGAAAGTTGAACTCTGTGAAAGTTCAGCAGCTATTTCGCTTCCTGTAAATCACCCAAGGAAATCTCTTTATCTAGGTGCCTATGACAGTCACCTCCATCATCATAGTATATGAGCCTGTACCATGGTCTGTTTTTATTCGCACTGTTGATTCTGAGGTAGCAATGTCTGCTCACTGATGTCTCACCTTGATAACGATGTCATTGAAAGGTGTTGTGGAGTCAGTGACAGAAGGTAGATGCGCCCTTTTGCGTTTTGCCATCTGTACTGTGTACCACTCATCACAATTGAAGTGCCTTTTTTTGTAATGGTAAGATGTTTTCTGTGCTCAGGTAGGATATGAACATGTCCTTCTCTTTTTTTGTCTTCTGTTTAATAATGCTTTCCTCGCCCAGGATCTTTTTGTTAATAAAGGTCTCCGTAAACTTGGATGTTGAAGAGAGCTCATCAGCCCATATACATTAATCTCCATTTTTAGATTAGCTCTCAAGATAATACTGTGGCAATTATCCCAGAACTCTTTGAACAATACCCTGAATATTTACTGACAGTAGGTTTTTAATTTGTTTTTCTGCAAGTCAAATGTTTATTGTTGGTGTAAAAAAGATTTTTATAAGTGTTGTAAGCTGCGTTTTCATGTTGAAGTCTTCTAGTGCTTGTGAAGGCAAGTCTGATAGCATAAGCTAAATCAGGCATTACAGCATTATGGAAAGGCTCTATATAAGCTTCCCCATACAGTACCTCTCTGGGCATCCCTCCTGACCTGATATTTTAATTCTCTGCTTCTTTAGACCACAGATTATGAATGGCTGTCCTGGGTCAGACAATCTAGCTCCGTATCCTGTCTTCCGACAGTGGACCTTGCCAGATGCTTTAGAGCAGTCATTCCCAAACTTTTTCGGCATCACACCCCCTTTTTAATTTTTGAGAGATCCTCACCCCCCCACACACACTTCTCCTTTACCATCATTCAACCCCTCCGATCCTTGTCCCCTGACCGCTCCCTCCTGGGACCGACCGCCCCTAACCGCCTCCAACCCCGGGACCCCACTCCCTATCCAACCCCCTGATCCTTGTCTCCTGACCTCCCCCTCCTGGGACCCCAACCCCTATCCAACCCCCCGTCTCCTGACTGCCCTGATCCCTATCCCCACCCCCACCCCCTGACAGGCCCTCGAACTCCCAGGCCTATCCACCACCACCCCCACTCCCTGTCTCCTGGCCGCCCCCCCAGAATCTCCGCCCCATCCAACTGCTCCCTGCCCCCGGGCGGGACCTTCTGCCCCTTATCCAACCCCCTCTTCCCCTGCTCCCTGCCCCCTTACCAGGCTGCTCAGAGTGGTAGGACTGGCTTATTGGAAAGCCTGGGAGGTGGGTGGGTGCAAGCCGCACTGCCCGTGTGATGGCATGGCTGCAGGAGAGGGGAGACAGGAGGGGCAGGGCCAGAGGCTAGTCTCCCCAGCCGGGAGCTCAAGGGCCGGGCAGCCTCATGCCCCCCCCCCTTCAAATTTCGGCACGCCCCCCATTTTGGGAACCAATGCTTTAGAGGGAGTGAAGAGAACAGGGAATTATTGAGTGATACATCCCCTGTTGTCCAGTCCCAGCTTCTGGCAATCGGGCTTAGGGACAACCAGAGAAAGCATGGGATGACATCTTTGATCATCTTTGCTGATAGCCACTGAAGGACCTGTCGTCCATGAACTGATCTAATTCTTTTCTGAACCCAGTTATATTTCTGGCCTTCACAACATTGCCTGGGGATGAGTTCTAGGGTGAGAGTGCCAGTTATGCAGAGGTGTGGAGAAATTCCTAAATTAATTTCAGTTCTGATGTAAGCACTTTAGAATCCAATTGTCATTGTCTAAAGGTTGCTGTTTCACTGCTCCAGCTAGCTACCTGTTCAGACCTCCTGATTCTTTCAGTTTCTGGGGCCCAGAAGAAAAAAGTCATTCTATCACCTACCTGCTCTTTCAAAGTCTGTTCTGTGCCTTGATTTATCCTTAGACAGTGAAGGTAAACATTTAGCATATGTCTGCAAAATCAAATACAATATTTGATTTTGACACTTTCTGACTTTGCCACATCAAATCTGTCTGGGTCATGAAGTCCAGGGATCTTTGTTTATGCTTTGCTCTCCCCAGCTACCCAAGCAGAAAATGCCATGTGCAACACCTTTAGTCTCTATTGCTGAAGTGGAGCACATTCCAATCCTGATTCATATAGGATTTGCTGACATTTTGTTTTATTTCTCTACCTGTCTATATTTCTGGTTGTCATCTTGATTAAAAAGTACACTTTTTTTCCTTGTAAAATTTGTACTTGCTCTAGAAAACTGAAGATTCATTGTGGTCCTTTACATTCTACTGAATTTGCCACTTATGTTAAAATATACTTTTCCTTTCTGCATTAGGTTTTTTACAAAGTTTGTTGAAATAGTGGATTCCTTATGTGGTTTATTTAGTTGTTTATAAGCGCGACTTCGCTTGTTAAACATGTAGTTGTCTTTGAAGGCTGCAATGCACATGGACTTTGATTTACCAAGCTCTGTTTGTCAACATGTCAGCTGTCACAAATGTTTTACAGTTCAAGGATAATTTAAATGCTTTTTGCTGGTTAAAGAAACTGACATTTCTGTGAGCATAAAGGTTATGAAAAAACAGATTCTAAGCCCAGAAATAGTCTTGGCAATAGAGATTTATAATTTGGAAGTGTGGACTCTATGAAAACCCTAATGCTTCAGGTATTTGAGCAAATATAATTATGTATCCCTTAAATTTAAATATACAAGTATTGAGATTGATTTGGGTGGTAACCTAAACTTCCATGCTTTCTCATCCGAGTTACTTTCTCTGACTATGCTTCTTGACTATAAAGAGAAAAACAAAAATATTTACTGACTATTGTTACAGGCCCTAAGTTAAATTATATTTAATGGGATAGGAGTATCTACCAGAAAACCTCCTGGTGAAATTCAGACTCAGCCTCAGTAAGTTAATTTGTCTCTTTATACAACCCATGGATTTGTAGGAATATTGAGGCAGTGTTTGTAAGTATTAAGAACAACTTTGCACTTCAGCAGAACGATTATAGATACCTTCCATTAAGTTTTCCTGTAATTAACCATCTTGTACAGATCATGGGTAGTGTTCACATAACCTCATTATTTTCTGTGGACAAAGTTAAATTTAACTGTATTGAATTAATAAGTGTAATATATTTTCATTTGTAAATAATGCTCGTTATTAATCAGATTATCATGGTTCATCAGAGTCCGTAACATTTGCCTTTTTAAAAAATATGTCATGGCTGTTTGTTAGCTCGCTAGAGCTTTCATTAAAAAATAAATAAATTCCAGCCCTTATGTCTGTGAAGATAATCTTCCGTATATGACTGAGTGAAACCAGTGTAGTTCTAAGTTCTCCCAACAAACAGTGCATCTTCAGCGCATGCTCTTCCTTTGTACAAACATCTATAGGAATTCAGAAGAGTAGACAATGCTTTGCCGAAATAGAACATACTATCAGTTTTATAAGAATTGTTTTATCAGTATTTTGTATTATGGATTTTTCTTATTTTGAATAATTTTATTTAAATACATTTAAATTAAAAAATAAACAATGCATTTCTTTAAGAAATGCCAACCAATTAGATGCCTAATGTAGTTTTCATGTGTGAGTGGCATTATACAATGACATTGTTCTTTTCTTATCAAACCATTTTGATGGGTAACTTGAGAGTTGTACATGGCCAGATTTGAAATATTTTATGAATACCAATGTAAGATTATTAAACCATATCCAGTAGTTGATGATAAAATACTTGCAGTTCAGTTATATTTGATTATTATGTTGCCACCATCTTGTATTTTCTGCATGGAGCTATTAATCCATTAGCCTCTTGGGTTACTTTTTAACCCTTCAAGGTTAGACCTACAATGGACTACAAAGCACTTAATCACATTGTAAGTAAAGACTAATCCACCATCATGCCTCATAGGGTCACTCGCCTTTAGGGTGATTATGTACAGTGGACCTGAGGTATTTCAATATTAGTAGCCTAAGGAGGAAAGTTCCCATATTTATTTAACTTGTACAGCATTTCCAGTACATGGTATTGCATTTGATCTGTTTTTGACTTGTGGCAAGTGTTTAGGAAATGGGGATGGCTTAATTGCTTTTAAACATCAGATGAGACAGATAAGTTGAGGTCATTGCTGTTCCCAGTGAACATTAGAACTTATGGTACTTATCATAAGAGCAGTGGATGTTTTGCTATTTTCACTCAACACTTTCACTTCTTTCTGTAGCATGGTATTCTGTATAATTGCTCTCATATTTTACCCCAGGGATAGCTGCATGATTCCTCTGGATGTATGTATGGTTTATGAAGTGCTCTAGCATTTTTGAAATACAGGTTCTATACATACGTCTAATTTTTTCAGTTTTTAATTGTTCTATATATCACTTGAGACAAGTGAGAGTGCATATTTGTTTCTCTACCAGGATGACTGATTGGCCAAGGCCACAACAAGCAGGTGATGGTTATATGTATAGTATTCCAACCTATTCGTTTTCTGGAAAGGCAGCAGAAAACCTTTACCTAGGAGGAATCATGAGGGTGCTGTGAAGACAAACTTGGCGTAAAGCAGGGGTCCCCACCTGGTGCCCGCGGGCGCCATGTGTGCCCACCTGCTGGCCGCCAGACAAGCAGCCGCCGAAATACTGCCGAGAAGCGGCAACGTCGAGAAGCGCCACCGCTGAAATGCCGCCGATGACACTGCTTCACAGCGGCATTTCAGTGGCGACGCCTCTTGACATTTCGGCGGCTGCTTGTCTGGTGGCCACAGTCCTCGGCGGCTAGTCGTCTGGCACCCGCCCTACGGAAAAGGTTGGGAACCACTGGCGTAAAGGAATCCCCAGTTCTGCCCAGTTCTCCCTCACTGCTTAGTCACTTGCACATGCTGTGAGTGAGAGGTGGGAGGAGAACTGGTGGAATCAGATGCACAATACCTCCGAGAACCAGTTCACCAGAGACGGACCAAGTGTTGTAACTCCAGATCAACAAGGGACAGCAATCTCCTTATCACATTCAAAGACAAGACAGGGAGATGGCACTATTGTAGTGGAAGTTTGTGTCCATAGTCTCAGGATGTCAAGAGCAAGGACTTAACAGGGAAGGAATCTAGGAAAGGAGGCAGGGGTATAGTAAATCTTGCAACAACTCTACCCTAAAAACGTTTCCTGCCTAGCATAGAGCCTGCACTTCGGGGTGTTGCCACTGTAGGTACTGTTGTACAATAATGTTTTCCACATAGCCCACATAATGATTTCTAAGAAAATTTCTTTGACACAACTTAATTTCTAACTCTTTATTTCTAATTCAGCACATGAACAGTAGGCTGTAAGCTGACTACTTTAATTCTAGGTGCTGGATTTCCTAAAGGTGATCCGATGTTTCCTTTCATTGGATCATCCAGTGTGAAAAGGGCTGTTTTGAATAAACCCAAGTATCTTTGAATCTAATGTGTGTATATTCATGTTAATCATATCTTCTTTAACTGGGAGCCAGCGATTCATTTCTCCTACTAGAATCTGTTGGTAGTTCAGCCTGTGTCTATATTTAATTGGAAAAGGTACAGAAATTCCATATGAAGAGAGATTAATAAGACTGGGACTTTTCAGCTTGGAAAAAAGAAGACTAAGGGGGGATATGATAGAGAGCTATAAAATCATGACTGGTGTGGAGAAAGTAAATACGGAAATGTTATTTACTCCTCCTCATAAGACAAGAACTAGGGGTTACCAAATGAAATTAATAGGCAGCAGGTTCAAAGCAAACAAAACAAGTATTTCTTCACACAATGCACAGTCAACCTGTGGAACTCTTTGCCAGAGGATGTTGTGAAGGCCAAGACTATAACAGGGTTTAAAAAAAACTAGATAAATTCATGGAGGATAGGTCCATCAGTGGCTATCATCCAGGATGGGGAGGGATGGTGTCCCTGGCCTCTGTTTGCCAAAAGCTAGGAATGAGTGACAGATGGATCACTTGATGATTACCTATTCTGTTCATTCTCTCTGAAGCACCTGGCAATTGGCCACTATCGAAAGACAGGATACTGGGCTAGATGGACCTTTGGTCTGACCCAGTATGGCCGTTCTTATGTTCTTAATGTATAATAGGTGCCTTATGAATGTCATGTGAATCTACAAAGGCATATGAGGTGCTACCCCACACCCCAAAAGTACTTTGTTTACCAGGTACCATAAAGTCTATCCCTCATGATAGTTGGACAGGTAGAAAGGGTGGTGTATGTTAGCATTGCATTCACTGTATTTGCACTTACTTGATAAGAAGTTAGAAATGGAAACTTTTTGTTAGCACAAATAAATTCTCCAAATTGAGACAAGATGTTTTGTTCTGAACCAGAGAGCGCAAAAAGTATATTTATTTTTCCAGAAAGGAAAATTGATGCGTAAACACTCTCCAAGGTGAGAGTTATCCTTCCTGCACGGTCACTTAAACCATGTTAATCGGGCTAGCAGTCAAGCAAACACACGATCAGTATTTGCATGAAGACAGGATTGGAAATGGAGGTTTCAGCCTGAAATTGAGCTGCATTAAATTGGATCAACGAGGGTTATCATTTACCAGAGAAAAAGGCTGTCGCAGTAGATGAAGTATCTTTCTCTGAAGTAGATTTTCACTGTAGATCTATATATCAATGACTTTTTTTAGTAAAATAATTTCTTGCCACATTTTAGATGGGAAATTGAACATTTTTGAGGGGCATGTAGACAGGAGTGTTGGATTGAGTGCCTAATAAATACATGTAATATCTACACCTCTACCCCGATTTAACGCGATCCAATATAACATGAATTTTTATATAACGTGGTAAAGCAGCACTCTGGGGGGCGTGGGTGGGGGGCTGCGCGCTCTGGCTGATCAAAGCAAGTTCAATATAACGCAGTTTCACCTATAATGCGGTAAGATTTTTTGGCTCCCGAGGACAGTGTTGTATCGGGGTAGAGGTGTATTTGTGAAGAAATTAATCACTATTTTTATAGTATGTGTTTGTTTGCTTCATTTAGTTGAGAAATATCTTTTACTCACTTGTTCTTATAGAATTTGGGGGAAATCAGTGTCCCATAATGCTACCTGAATCATATTTGGGTCCCTCTTCTGTTTTAGTGCCAAGCCTTACAAATCTAGTAAACAGGCACATTTTCCGTGGCAGTTTTGCTAGCAACTGCTTGGTTCCATATGTTTAATAAAAGGCCAGCCATTACACTGCAATCTACTAAAGTTGTGGTAGCATCCAGTTGGACATAGAGCTTTTCATCTCCATGAATGTGGGCTGTACTTTCAGGATGTGGGACTTTATTCTTTGAAGTGTTGACTCTGAAAAGGATTTGGGGATCATAATGGATAATCAGTTGAACATGAGGTCCCAATCCAGTGCTGTGACCAAAAGGGCAAATGGATGTATAAACAGAGGGATCTTGAATAGGAATATCTGACACTGGTGTGACCACCACTGGAATGCTATGTCTGTTTCCAGTGTCAACAATTCAAGAAGGATGTTGATAAACTGGAGCAGGTTCAGAGAAGAGCCACAAGAATGATTAAAGGAATGGAAAACATACCTTGCAGTAATAGATTTAAGGATCTTAATCTATTTAGCTTATTAAAGAGAAGGCCTAATGGATAACTTTGGTTACAGTTTAAGTACGTACACAGGTTAGAGAAATTTGATGATAGAGAGCTCTTCAGTGTAGTAGACAAAGGTGTAACAAGATCCAATGGCTGGAATTTGAAGCTAGACAATTCAGACTCAGGTGCAGATTATTAACAATGAGGGTAATTAACGATTGGAATAATTTACCAAGGGTTGTGGTGGATTCTCTATCTCTGGAAATCTTTAAAATCAATATTGTTTTTCTAAAAGATAAGCTCTCAAACAGGTATTAATCCAAGGCAGGCTTACAGCCTGTACAGGAGGTCAGATGATCACAGTGGTTCTTTCTGGCCTAATAATTTATATATATCTAGGTCACTGATTTGAATTCAGCTCAGATAGCAGCAATTTTCAGTTAGTACCTGTTTGTTTGGAGGTTGATGGCCTGTATAAACTGAGCTGTTGTTTTCAGTCCAGTTCTTAATGCACAAAGGGCCTACATCACAAAAGTCTCCATCTCCCAGTAAAATGTCTCAATGGACAGGCCAGAGTTATTTTTTCCAGGTTCTAGATTAAATAAAACCTAATTTGTTAAAGCTATATTTTCCCCTTACAGTGTTTCCTTTAAAGGGAAGGAAAATTACTTGCTAATAATTACAGTTCAGATAGGTTCCTCTGTAAAGCCACATTTAGCCACCACTCTTCTACTGGGGTAGGGTTAGTAACTTAAGGATCTATCTTCCCTTGGATACTTGCATATAACTCCCATTCATGTCATTGAGAGCTATGCATATACCTGAAAATGGTATATGTAGGAAGATGGACACATTTAGTTCCCTGTAATATATGAACTAACTTTTATGGTGTTGAGTGAAAGGAGCTCAGAATTACTAGAGCTTTCCTTTTGCCTCTGGATTCTCAGCTATGAGCACATTCCTGTAGGCGATGCTGCACTTTGCAGTTCTTAATAAATAATAGTTTTCTTTTTTGCAGCTCTTTTGGCTTCCTAAATCACTAGCCTGTATTCCCAATAATTAGCTACTCTATCTTGTTACTGCTCTTTACATGGCTGATTTTCAGATACATTGAAATCTCTCCCCTTAACTACTTAGTCAATAAAATTGTTTTTGCTAGCAGATTCAAAAGAATTTTTTTTATTGAACCAAACTACAAATCAAGATACAAAAATTATTCCTTCAGTTGAAATATGTTTAAGAGAAATTTCATTACCAATTACTTTTCTTTATTTTGCTTTAAATACATTTTTGTGAAGGAGTACAGTACTACCTTAAGGTCTAAGAATACTTAGTGAAGATTTCTTTTACAGAAAATTAGTCAGGCCTTAATATTGTGGCATGTTGCCATACATTTATGTAGATTAATTCCCAGGCTGTTGCAGGTGAGACCAGAATCCTGTATTGTTGTCTGATATGGAAGCCCAGCGAATGTTCTCTGCAGTGTTTCAGAGTAGCAGCCGTGTTAGTCTGTATCTGCAAAAAGAACAGGAGTACTTGTGGCACCTTAGAGACTAACAAATTTATTAGAGCATAAGCTTTCGTGGACTACAGCCCACTTCCACGAAAGCTTATGCTCTAATAAATTTGTTAGTCTCTAAGGTGCCACAAGTACTCCTGTTCTTTCTGCAGTGTTAGGATTACGGAACTGTCTAGTGGGTTGCAAGTGAGTGGTTGGGAAGAATTGTAATTAACCCCACATAATGGGATTTTGGAGTGCAGTTGTACACAAACGTGTTTCAATATTGTTAGTATGTGCCAGGTGTATCAAAACTCATAATGTAAGAACCTGACAAGGAACCTTCAGCTGCTAGCCCCCGTAGTCTCTAGCACCTGAGGATTCGTGCTCAGACCTATGGTAGGCAGAAAGGAAAGGTTGCGAATATCTTGTATTGGTGTTTCCCAAACTTTTTAAAAGTGGAGCCCCGTATTTCATGAAAATGAAACCAATGTGCCCCTCTTCAGCCATGTGATGTGGTATTAAAACCTCACCTAAAATGAAAGGCCACTCAGTGTGGATTTGAGTAGATCATAATATACTTCCTTTGAACAGTAAAATAGTTGTCAGTGTTTACAGGTATCATCAATATCATAAGAACGGCCATACTGGGTCAGACCAATGGTCCATCTAGCCCAGTATCCTGTCTTTCGACAGTGGGCAATGCCAGGTGCTTCAGAAGGAATGAACAGAACAGGTAATCAAGTGATCCATCTCCTGTTGCCCATTCCCAGCTTCTGGCAAACAGAGGCTAGGGACCCATAAATGTTGCAGTTTACACATCAGCTATTATTTCAAGCTCAGGCTGACACTTCTGCATCAATTATTTCACATTTTCAAGATTTTCTTCACAACCATTACATTTAGAGACTTTTTTTTTAAATGAAAATTGAAACTGAAGAACTGAGGCTTGTTCACACCTCCACTCAAGCTGATCCCCTTCTCTCCCTCCCTCACCAGAGGGTCATGCCCCTTTGGGGAAAAACATCTTGGGTTCTAGTGCTTACTCAAGATTGACCATAGTAAATGCAGATTTTCTAGTGTCTGTTTACAATAAATCATTCTGTATCTGTAGATGCTTTTGTGTAGCTTAGAGTTGTACAAAAGTAAAATGGAGCTTGAAGATTTCTTCTCTGTGTAGCTGAATGAAAATTTTCTCTGAAATTTTAAAAGGGGAAATGGGAAAATTTGAAGGAAAAGATAAGTGTAATATACAGGACTCCATGCTTTTCATCATGTCTCCCTCTAGTGTTTGGTTCCAGCAGGGATAAGAGAACAGTTTACTCAAGTGGTAGATGTGTGTGCCTTTGGTGCTGAAGGATCACTCCTTGCTGATATCCATGACGTTTGTATATATTCACTGCATGTATGCTGTCCAGTGGGTTGTTGTAAGGAGCAATACAATTTGTTTCAATGCTAACTCATCTGAGAGGCTAACTCTCAGCACAGAAATGCCGATCCTATGTTACCTATGCAAAGGAGATACCTATGCAAAGGGGATACTAGCTAGCCATGAAGTTAATCTTGTAGCCGAACTTCCCATACAGTGTCTGTTTTGGATAAAGCTTGTATCAGCATACCTCTACTGTATCAGCTGTATCAGGTATGTATCATGATATGTATCAGGTATGTATACATGTATCATGAGTAAAGGTATGCTGATTCATACATACATGTATCAGCATACCTTTATTCACACCTGGAAGAGGAAGTGTTGTATTTAATCAAGGAGTGGGCAGGGCACATCTAAACCTTATGGCCACTTTTATGAAAATGAAAGGAACCAGGAGTTCCTTTGGAGATAGTAAGTGATGAAGAGAATGTTTCATATATACATATGGATTTCTGGGAGCTGAAGTTTCAGTTGCGATTTGCTTTTTCTATTATAGATTTACAGGCATATTTTAGATTAAGGGATTGTCATACAGGAAAGTTAATCTGAATTAATTGGTTTTAATTTGAAGCAGATTAGTTAAACAACATTAAATCCTTTTGTTGATGCTGTTATGCAGAATTGAAGTGGCCTTAATTCACTTCAGGTTAATTCACTTCCGAAGTAAATTAAGATGAACTGAATTAAAGTCACTTTAGTTCTGAATTGTGGGTGTTTTTTTCCTTTTTACCTCCATGATATTAAATATAAACTCATCAGGGTTCAAGTAGCCCAACTCATTTAAAAGCAATGGCTGTGTAAAAATCCTGAAGAAATCTTAAGCAGGATGGGAAAGGGAAACCCTTTACAGCACTGATCAAGATACAGTATCTTATGCTCAGTAGATTACCTTGTGTCTGGTGTCAATAGCTTGGAAATAAAAAGGAAAAAACAAAATATACAGTACATTTTTATCTTGTTGATTCAAAATGTCTAGTATTCGTGTGTTTGTGACTATTAAGGGATTAATTATAATGTTCAATTAACTTCCTCACTGTTTGAGAATTCTATAAAGGAAGCTAAGTACGTTGGTTTTCTGGGGTCTAAAGAGAAACATAAATGAATGCGAGAGCATTATTTTGATCATAGGCAAAAATTACTGTTAAACTTTATTAATTAGTGCACCAGTGCAGTATTTAAGTAGATAAACATTGCACTGGTGCTTATCTACTTAATATTTACCTTTGCTACAGGAAACAATTGATGCCCAGTTTTAGCAGAGATTGTTTTGATCCACAAAGACATTTGTGGTTTGATGTCTGTAAAACTGGTTTTGCTTTTTTTTATGAACTGTGCAATTTGTAACTTTCTTCTGAAAACAAAAATACGAGAAAGAGGTTGATTGTATTGAAAAGCTTTTGGGACCTTGATGATTCCAGAATTTAAACTATAGAACCAAATTTGAGGCATGAAAAGTACTGAAAAAAATCCTAAAGATGTGAAAAGCTATTGTAAAAACCTATTTGTGATACTCTTGATCAAAGCAAGAGAAAGCAGGTTTGACTGAAAAGCTTTATTTTTCACCTTGTACCATAAAAACTCTTTGAAGCACCAGTGTGGATGGAATAGTTTAGACACTTCCTGTGATGCATTATTTCATAATATGGAAGAATTCCATAGTATTAGCAACAGCTGACATATAGTATGTTTATTGGATGACTAGACCTATATTGAATGACCTAATTATTAATAGTCCTATTTCCTTTATGTAATTTCACTGTTTACTTTACATATGGTCATTTAGGACTTGGTTGTATTCTCAGGAGGTAATTTGATCAAAACATTCCCCCCTCTCTTTGGAGACTGAGTGCATGTGTTGCATCTAGGGTTAGCCACATCTCCAAGCAAAGGCAGAAACAAAATGCTAGCTAGTGGGTGTCCTGTAAGGAATTAATCATAATGCATGAAAAACAGGAAAAAGAGGCTCTCATATCTTAATTATTGCTTGATTTAAATGAAACATTTGAGTTTCCACCATACTGAAATATAAATAACTTGGAAAAAACTCTGATTTCATTAAGATTACTCTCTGGATGTTAATGCTTTATTCAAAGATAGGAAAAAATCTCAGCACTTAATTTGATGATAATAATGTTTAAGGAACAAGACAGAATTTATAGGAGCACTAGAGAAAAAGAAATGAGAGATGGGAGCCATGAAAATTTGAGAGAGCTGCCATTAGAACAACATGTATTACAGTAGCTCTAATGCAAGATTCCACTCTGGACTTAAAGATGTATTTGCCACTGCAAAGTTTGTAGGTTTGTTGGGAAAGTATTTAAAGGGGTTTTAATTGTTTTCTTAATCTGATATTTAACTAGTAAAGTGGCAATATGCTAATATTTCTTTCTTGAAATTATTTTGAGTAAGAATGTTCTGTTAATTGATCCATTACTTGAAACGAGCTTAATTGTAATACTTAAGATGGCAGCCTCTTGGATCACGTTAGCTAGCCACATTAGATGAAATACTGGGTTAGATTCTATTTTACCCTTTTTATTAGAGCAAATTAACCTATACTTCACAATGAGAATACTTTAGTAGGTGAATATGTGATTTGAAAGAGAGTCAGACCAAGAGTACATTCTTTAATACTAAAGACAGTTGTTTGGGAAGTACCACTACTTGTAATGTGTTACCTTATAGTTCCTGTCTTCATCTAATCAAACCGTTTTAATTTTGGGTGGATGTGATCAAAGCAAGGACCAATGTGGAGTTAGTTAAATTGAGAAGTTTAGGTCAGATTAAACCAGCAGCACAAGTAGGGTGGTCCTTTCCGCCTTACCAGCAAGATATTTATATCTGGTATGGCGTACCGGAAAGAGGAGGAACAGAATGTGGGGCCTCAGCTCCTCTGGCGCAGCTATACCGCCCCCAGCCCTTCCACGCAGGGTCTCCTCTGTCTGTACAGCAGCCGTGCCGGAGAAGCTATGGCCATGGGGCCGCCTGGTGGCCCCACGTTTTGTTCCTTCCAGCTGCAGTTCCCGGGAGAGTCCTGTGGTTCAGGGCTCTCCTGGGAACCGCGGAGGGGAAAAGAGCAGAACCCCCAGCCCTGCTCCGCCCCCTGCCCTTCCATGGAGCTGCGTCTCCTCTGGTTCCCAGCAGCAGCTGCGTCGGAGGACAGGGCTGGGGATGGTACCGCCACCGGAGGAGCTGCCGGTGTTCTGCACCTTTCCCCGCTGCAGTTCCCGGGAGAGCCCTGAACTGCCCGTGGTAATGCAAAAACCTAGTGCTCCCTTCCAGACCACTAGGCCTTTTGCTTCACCAATCAATTTAGTCAGGAAATAAAAGCAAATTTATTCTTAAACCTCATTCTGTTTTTAAAGGCATAGAAGTCTACTTAACAATGACAAAGGAGTTTTTCTGTCAATGTTAAGTGAACTTCTATGCCTTTTAAAAACAGAATGATGCATTTTAGCTTTGTATGGTGACTGTACTTATTGGAAGGCATGCTTCACACTGCCCTCATAATTGTGGTATTTTCTTATGTATCCCCATTTATGTACTCTCAGCACTTCACAGATATATAAGAGGTCCCTGGCTAGAGGAGCTTGCAGTCTAAATTAGATAGATAAAACATAGTGAGTAATGATCAGGTGGCACAAGAAGTGCAAGCACTGCTGTAGAGGAAAGATTAGTGAGGGAATTTTGAAGAACGGAGTGCTTGTTGACTAGATGGAGGGATGCTGTTCTGTTTGTAGAGGATAGTGTGAATAAGGCCTGGACAGAAGAGAAAGTGAGCCTTAAGGAGAGGGGAGGGAGGAGGAGCGCATACACACACACTTGCAGAGATATTGCCTTTTATTAAATTGCCTACTCTTTTGTATGTGAATATGTATGTTTCACTTGGAACACAATGCCAAGGCTCTGACAGAAGAGAGCCATTTAGTTGACATGGACAGCAGCTGCTAGGGCATTTTTTGACTTGCAGGTGTGACTGAAATGTATGCTCCCTAAGCAATGAAATATGGTAGGTTATCGATAGCTAAGCAGGTGGAATGCAACATAATTCTAAGTCAAAGGCAGGGATAATTTTAATCACCCCAGAAAAGACAGACCCTAAAATATGCACTTCCTAGAAGGCCTCATTACAGAACAAAGAGGTATTAATATCTAGTGGCTAGAAGAGAGGATTGGGAATCAAATGACGTTCTCTTCTCAGTTCAGCGATAGACTAATTATATGATCTAGAGGAAGGTAATTTACCTGTCTGTTTATTCCCTTATATAAAGTGAGGATTCTGATCACAACTTTGTAAAAGCTTTTTTAAATCTTCAGGGGAAAGGGGATTTGTGATCTATTTATAAATATGGATAACCTCGCCGTAGCTGAAATAAGGTCCTTAATTCGTGGAAAACCAACTGCACACATTACCCACTGAAATGGCCAAACAGGCAAATAGAAAGGAGAGAATGAGCAAAGATCTAGACGACGGATAATGTTGACAAAAAAACTTCCTTTTGTTATGTGAATTATTTAACACTAGGCTGGATGACTCCCAATAAACTCTACATTGTAAGTGCATTCAGTGCTATCGCTGTAGTAGTTGGTCAGAATGTTGTGCAATAATCAGCTTTCTTGGGTACACGTGGAAGTGAATTGCTCTTACAGGTTTATTAGTAAAACCACAGCTGTTTTATTTGCTGAGCACTATTTTTCACAGAAATTTTCACAACAATTTCTGCACACATTTCCTCTGCATTTAGACACTAGACTTTTAAGGCTTATGTCTTTCAGCAGAACAGATAGGATTAGTCCAATAGTGGCTTAGAGCAACGTTTCTCAAATGTGGCCACCGGGGGCTTTTCTTGCGGCCACAGCCACCTGGACTGTGATAGGGTGGTGGTGGATGGCAAAATAGCCTCTCCCCCTCCCTGTTGCTCCTGGATGCAGAGCCTTAGTGTTGATTGCTGGGGCTGCCAGCAGGAGTTGGGCCCTGCCCAGCTCTGGAGACACCTGGGGCACAACGGTGGAGGAGCAGGCAGCCAGTGAATTGCTCACCTTCCCAAAGGCGGTGGGACTTAGGCTTTGGTCTTCAGCCCTGGGGTGGCGGGGCAGCAGGTTCTGACTGATGGACTTTGGGCTCCAGCCCTGGGCTCTGGCTGTGAGGCAATAGACCCCAGGCTCCGGCTGCGGTGCTTGGGGCTGTGGTTGCGGGGTTTCAGGCCCCAGCCCCCCGCTGCTTCCCTCAGCCCCCCTATCCAGGACTTAATTTGTCCCCAGGCTTGGCAGGGCTGAGTAAGTCTGCTGTGAAAAGTGATACTGACATGTTTGTTAATATCACTTTTTAGAACAGACTTACTGGCTAGCAGTACATAAACTACAATGATTTTGGACATGTCTGTGCACATATTTATTTGTTTTTCCTAAAGCTAGTTAAATATTTTAGGGAGAAGTGTGAGAGCGGCCACCAGCAAGAGTTGGTGGCCGCACTTTGAGGTCACCAAAATTTTTTTCCTGAGAACCCCTGGCATAGAGCACAGCAGTTTCTTCCATTTAGTCACTGAACAGCAAGTGAAAGTTTCTCTAAGCTGGATGTATTACGATAAAACATAATAGCTACATATCTGTTCCAGGAGTTCATAGATTCAGGATCTACATTTCACAATTCTTTGTTTATAAATGAATATAATCCAGACAATACTGTTCATTTCAGAAATCCCCACTGTCCAGAAAGTCAATTATATATTGACTGAAATTCTGCAGTAGATTGAGTGCATAATTTATGGAGCTTTAAAAAAATGGCAGTTTGTTTTAAATATCCTTATAATTTGATTTATAGCTTTCAGATCATGTTTGCATGTTACATTCTTGAATGTGGCAATTATATTATTGTGCACTTTTAAGTTGCAACCTGATTGAGCCTTGGTAATTTCTCTAAAAGGTCTTGACATCTGACATTATGATCTAGTCAGATGACAACTACAATCTCTGATGCTTTGTAATTGCACATTTGTACTGTTCTACAGCAATGGTATCAAATATTTGGCTTTCAAGTCTGATCTAACTCGATATTTGTGAGCCATATGACAAATTCATGTCCTGCAAAATCTTAAGCTTTTGTTTTTTATAAAAAACACTCCTCACCCCCAAAGTTGCTAGTCCTCATGGTTTCAGAGAACCTTCAAAACATGGGTATGTTTATTCCATGCCCTCATCTTGAGTTTGCAAACAATAAATGCTATGAGAGGTGTAAGTTTCCCCTCATGCCTATTCTTCCCATTCAGTATTTTAATTCTTAAGGCCTAATGTTAATACTAGAAATGGAGTTGACATTTAATTGATGATGATTTTAGCAGATGGGATTGGAAAGGGAGTAAGACTGGGATAGTAGCCTAAGTAGAGAGAATTTGAAATTGCTGCAGGGAGGAAAATGTAGAGGAAAGAAAAGGGGAGGGAGAGAGAGAGAAACTTAGGGGAGAAGTAGAGAAACAGAGGAGGATACAGTGGTGATCCCAAAAGGCAATCGTATTCCCCCTACCCCTGAATGATACCAAATGCAACACTAAGATGCTTAAATAATTAAAGTTTAGTTATTACAGTGATGCTGGCAGACTAGGTGCCAGCTCATGCCAAAGGCCCAGGGCCTCACTGACAAATGCACAGCTGGCAACCAGTTTGGCTTACCTGTGGGTTAGTATAGTTAAAACAGATATTGGTGTTTATAAGAATGTGCTTAGGGTTTAAACTTTATGGAATGCCTGTAGAATGATGCATGTATTTAATCCTACTTTTAATATCTGTATTCCAAGGTATAAAGTTATATTGAGTGTTTGCATTGTAAACCTCAACAATTGTGTAACTCTGCAAACAGGAAAGGAAAAATTAATTAAGGTAAAGTACTTGTCCTGCACTCACCCCATCAGCTTGGATTTTTGGGGTGAAGGGGATAAAAATCCCTGACAAGGAGAAACCGGGATCTCTGTACTATCTGGACTCTTAGGGTCAAAGATTCCTAAACATAAGCAAGAGATCCCTGTGCTGCTTGATGTGGGTCAGCCCTAAAGGACATACAGAACTGCTTATTATAGAAGTTTGTTATCCTTTGAACTCTAAGACTGTAACTCATTTGTGTATGTTTGTTCCCCGTGTTAACCTTGTAAATAACTGTCTTTTCTTAGTTAATAAATGTTTAGTTAGTTTATTAGAAGGTTGGCTACAGGCCTTGTCTTTGGCTTGACATCTAGGCACAGTTGACCTGGAATAAGTGACTGGTCCTTTGAGATTGGGAGTAACCTGAATATTGTTATTTTTGGTGTAAAGTGACCCTCTAACACATAGTCCAGTTTGCCTGTGTGGCAAGATAGACCAGAGTGTCCAAGGGGGCTGTTTGTGACTCCCCGGTAAGACTGTTACGGTGCTTTAGGAGTTCACACTTGTTTCTGGGTTGGTGAAATCTAATTATAGAACATACAACCAGTTTGTGGTTTCTGCCCTGCTTTTTGACAGTATGCTGTGAGGTTGATACTCATGGTCATGAGTCACTCCAGACAGCGTGGCAACTACACAAAGGTGAGGTTCTACCTGGGATCTCGGTCCCAACCCCCCTCTGGTGTCAATGGTTGAACATTCCTCTGTGGATTGTGGTTAGCATATAGTCCTAAATCTGTATCGGGGTCCACAAACAATAATTAAAAATGAAATTGAGCTCTTTTCACACAATTACTTTGACACCGTGCTGTAGGGAGATGTGAAGTGTTCCATGGGTTAAGCATGCTGCCTATGCAGCTCATTCACAATCTGCTGGGAGGTTGACTATCTTGATATTTTGCTTGTCATCTTACAGGCATCCTCAGAAAAATCTAGAATTAAATTATTTAAAGAGTGCTGAAAAACAGGCACTTGCAGCTGAACACCAGTTTGTTCAGTGCAATACTCTTTTTGAGAAAATATCAAGTCAAACAGACGAAAGGAAATATCTCCCATGTCTAGTACAGAAGGTCAAGCTATTCTCTTGTGAAAAATTCTGTTGCATTTTTCCTTCCCACTAGTAAGTGGAAAAAGACAGTTATGTTTGCATTTTATTTGAAACTCATTCATTATTTTAATGATTGAGTTCTCTTCATATCTGCTACTTTGTCTGATCTTATATCAGAAACAGCTGCACAGTCGTCTTTGTGCCTTGCCATTCTCCAGTTTAATAATGGCTATGCTAGAATGCTTGGCATTAGAAAAAATCCTCCTCACTGGTAATTCTGCTGATGGTATCTCCATGGTTAAGGGATTTTTGTGTGCACAACTGCGCACAATGTATAATTACAATCATATCTGACTGGTATGTTTGAGAAATTTGACATCCAGAGACTCCTACTGTTTCACTTTAAGGCTCTTCGTTTTAAGAATCCTTGAGGTTGGAGATGGAAAAAGATGCATCAGGCTATCCATGCCATCTTCATGCGAATGCAGCATGTAAAGTATACTTATAATGACTCCTAGTGTAGTTTCACAGAAATCAGAGTCTGCAGATCTCTAGGTCTCGATTTAACGCATATTCTGACTTGTAATTCTGTCAAAAAAAATTAATTAAATTTGTCATCCTTGAAATAATGATAATGTAGTGTTGACCGTTCAGATCTTTTCACTAAATTTCTAATATAAGTAATAACAAACACTTGAATTTATTTTTGCATAAATTTACATTCCCTCTAATCAAGAATCCGTATCGCTATGTACTAGGTGTCCTTGACATAATGTAATATTGATATGGATATTAAATTGCAACTAACTAAAGCGCAACAGTGTCATCCAGTATGACCCATAACTAGTAAACCAGGCAAATAAAAAAGCTAAAACCAACTTCCTTCTCCAGGAACTCATTCTATTCACAATTCTCCTCTGTTTTCAGAATCCTAAGAAAAATGTGCATTTTGTAGCATGTCTTGAGGGTAATTAGACCAACATATGAGTTCTAAAGCTGTGGAGCCCTTGTAGAAAATGCCCAGTCAGCGGCCCCTTCTCATTGACACCAACAAGACTTCAGCTCAAGCATTCCTGCTGCTGCTAACTGCAGTAGTATGGTATACAGAGAGTGGCCCCAAATATGCAAGAATATTAGCAGGCTGGACATGTCCTTGGTTAATTAACTTTTAACTAGGCCAGATCACTCTGAGATGGCTCAGCCAATAGCCCCTGCTTTTTAGATCACTTACAAATTTTTATTTTGGCTTCTTTGAACATTCCATTACTAGGAAAAACAATATTATCTAAGCGTAACTGATTGAGCCCAATTCAGGGAAGCTCTACAGAATTTTAATTTTTTCAATATAGTCAGTCTTCTGGGATTCTCAGCTTTTGTTAAATCCTATAACTCAATTACACCACAACCCATTGTCATATCTGTTCTGTCCCTCCGAAATTGTGGAATGTAATTCAGTGTCTTGCACTGCCGCTCCAGCTCCCATTTCCTCCAGTATTTGTAGACATTGTGAGCAGTTTAGTCAGCTGTTGCGTAATGGAGCACAGATGAAAAAGTGGGCTGGTTGCTAACATTGCATGTTACCCTCACTGTTTGCATAAACGGCCAAATGTCCTGTCTTCATAAAACTGGCTTAAACTGTAACTATTTTAACAGTCCTGGAGGTGTTTACATTATGCCAGAAAAAAACTTTTTTTTTTTTTTTTTTTTTTTTTTTATTCTAGTATAATGGTTCCTAAACTTTTTTGGGCTTGTGGGGTGGGAGAGTGGAGGTTGCTGCCCCGAGAGGAGGGGGAATACCTAGGGAGAGTGGGAGGGCGAGTTACACAGAAAACTGACAGCAGTGGCTCCTGGAGCCCTGTCCTTCTGGGGTTTGCTCGGCTCTGCCACTTTCTCCAGACATTGCTACTTGATCCCTGGCACGCAGGCTCGCAGTGCTGCTTGGGTTTAGCCCCCCCGCTGATGCAGCCTTTCCCTGTTGCCTCCCCCCTGACAGAGCCTTTCATTGACGCGTGCAGCTGCACATTGCAGTGTGGACACACCTTACTTTTCACTGATGCATGTAGCAGCTACACATACAGCCACCGCCAGTGTTTTGCAATGTAACTGTACCTTCAGTGGCTTACTGCGTTCTCTGCATGGTATACTTGATGTGTGATTCTTCTTGTCTGTGGGTTTCAAGGTGGAGTTCATGGTGTTGATTTTAATTTACAATGTCTACAATGGTTTGGAACAGGGTTATAATAGGCCAGCCTCTCTCCTTGTGCCATACTGTTGGAGATGAGGTGCCCGCTGAGTGGCAGAGCTACCACCAATGTGCTCCCCATGAAGTCCCAAGACTCTGAAATTGCTTCCTCCTTGGTCCACCTTAGATCAGACTTGTTAACCTTCCAATTACGCTGCCTCACTTCTATGGTAATTTGGGACAGATTCAAGTTTAGAGTGGGGAGGGTTTAATGCAGCTTCATGCTTTTTATCTGTCATGGTAATAATTGACTACAATTACAAATTAGGGTGCTGAAGTTCATGGTGTCTGTGTATGATGGAGTTTTAAAAATGTGTTAAGGGTTCCCAGAGCATGTGAAGAGCATCTGTTAATTGATGTGCTGTACAGTGGAATAAAGAAAATATTTTGCCAGGCTCCTTAAAAAGCAATTCTTATAATCTAAGTAGGTAATTTATTTTTTGGTTTATTAAACTCCAAAATAATAATTGGCTTGCAGCATGTTTAGGACTTGATACTATGAAAATCTACTTCTGACATCTGATTCTAGAGGTTTTCCCTTTATTTTAGGTACTGAATTTTCTTAATTCCCTGGTAACTTGGAATTTTGTTATAGAATTTAATTTCAGTGTTTGGATATATATACCTGAGATCTATAAGAAGCATGGCATCAGGAAACTAGGCACTCAACTCCCAGAAAGATAGAGAGGAGTTAGATTTTGGAAACTAAATAATCTCATGTGGTATATAATGTTAAAACTGTGCCTTTATACAGAATGTATACACTATCAATTTCATGCAGAATAGCCACTGGTTTATAATAGGAGGTGGATTTTGCTTCTATTCCAGTTGCTGCAAACCTTTTAATTAGAGTGGTTTTATGTTGTAAGTGGAAGCTCATTGGCCAGAAAATGATGTTTGCAAATGGTTCCACACTAAAGAAGGGGAGAGTAATAGATAATAATAGATATTCCTAACATTTAAAACCCTTTCAGTTCAGAAAAGTCAGACCCAGTATTATTTGTTCCCAAGCTTTGTACAGTTTTATTTTACATGTCTGGTTTGAAGACTGAGGCAGCTGTTGAGTTAGCTGGGTAACAAATGCTGTTTTCATACACTAGCCAAATGGCACTTCAGGAATGAATCCATGTAATGCCATCTACATTCTGCCAGTATAAGGTTCTCCCTCTTATTCCTGCAGGAAACAAGCACTTTTTATGGCAGATGGGGAATTCAACTGTGGATCCTCAAAAATCTAGTCGCCTTTCACAGCTGACTCTGCTGTTTCTGTATTGCACTGGTTATCAGTTTGCTAAAGGGCTGAATATAAGCTCCTGCTGTATTTTGATTGCTTTTTCCAGCTCAGCTCCAGAGTGTCTTTCAGAGTTAATAATACTTTATTCGCCCCTCTGTTCTTTACACTTAGTTGTCAAAAAAACGGTTGTCTTAAGTATTGGTGAATAAAGTGAATGTTGTGGAAGGCATAGCATTTTTCTTAAAACCTTTTTCTTTTGATGACCAACTTCAATTAATCACATCAGTTTAATTTCCTCTTACAACAGGAATTTACTAATGGTTAAAATATGCCCACAGAGAACTGGTTTGGTGCTAGTGCTTTGCATTGCTGCCTAGCCACCGGGGTTGGGAATGTGATACGGTTTATGGAAAGTCTATCATTGTTCTGAAGTGACCCCTTTGTTTCAGTGTAAGTGAATATCTGTGTTGTCTTCAGCTAGGATTGTGGCTAGTGTAAACTTTTATGATACATGATTCTCAAAAGGTTTGTCTAGATAAGTGTCTAAAATTTTTGATTATAATCTTAATCTCCTAAATCTGGAGAATTTTTAAAACAGTCTTAAAATTTGTTAGTACTTCCTGTTTCTGGTGTAGCTGTAGCTTTTCTCATGGTGTTATGACAGTGCCTCTTGTAACTAAGAAGTGCCAAGATAGCATCGATGAAAAATTATCCAAAAATATCCTAATAAAGGTTCAGTTTGGGCTCAGTTTGAGTTGTGGGCAAACATTTAGTTTGGGTCCTTGTTTATCAAAATTGAATGACCATTCAGGAGAAAGTGGAAGGGGTAATTGGTTGGGTGTCAGGGCAGCATCAGGTTACTAACAAAGAACTGGAGGAGCCCCAGGGTAGAGTGAAATACTCAAAATAGGATGATGTGGCACTTGGATGTTTTTTGTTTCTTAAATCTGTTCATAAAATAAATGAAATCTTCTTTTTTAAACACTATAAAGCATTTAAGAAGATTCCAGTTTTTCTGCTGTTCTAGGTAAATGGTCTAATGAGACTATAAGCCCTTTATCTGTTCCAGAATTTTGATATATTGTCTGGTGTTCCTGTGGGCTCATTTTAAACATAAATACATTATCAAGGTTTTATTGTGCAGTGTATAATAATCTAAATTTAAACAAGCGCTTTCAAAGTAAACCTTTCTAATATTTTAAACTTCCAGTTGGTGTGAGAATCTGGTTAATAGGATATTATGGTTATAAAGTGCATTGAGATCTTTCTCAACAAAAGACTATGCAATTTCTGCTGGCCATTGTTCTGCATCTATCATGTGGATGTAATTAGACCATTCTGACATATTGATCCTTTACTTTTCCTGAATTTGCAGAATATCTTTAATGACATAGTTATAGTTCAACTACATAAAAGATCCTTAATTAGTATTTCTTAAAGGGAGATTGACATAGGTAACATTTAGCCAAGTAACAGCCTTTATTATATAGCAGAGTAATCAGCAGAAGCTGTCCGTCAGTAGAGGGCCGTTATTGTTTTTCAGTGCAAAGAAACAATTTATTATGATTAATATATATTTACAATTTAATTACTTGTATTGAAGGAGTTGAAACAGAATTTCCTTATTGCTCAGTCTCCTGAGTAGAAAGGTCTTATGGTTTATCAGGAAGTTCCCTTCGAACCCTGTCAGAAGATGAGAACCCTATCTCATAAAGATTAACTTTTCTGTGCCTGCACTGGGGGAATTCTCCCATGGCCAGTATGGCTCTCCTGTGCTACTGGGATGGCGTATAGAGGCCAGAATGGGAGATAGAAGCAGTCCCCAAAATCTTGACTTCTACATAATTCTTCAGTGTTTCACAAACCTCCCAACTCTTGGACAGACTGTACAGGCAGGTCAGTGCACACTTAACACCTGTACCTATAATTCAAAATATGAAGCACTGGGCTTCATTTTACGTACCTGCCTTCTTGTCCCTTCCTCTAGATCTATGTAGGTTTTTATAAGAGTTTCTGTATGGAAAGACTATTTTATTTATAGCTCTATCCAGTGTTTTTGAGAAACCACTGAAAAAACTAGCAACGTAAGATTTTTATGAAACAGGAATGTTAGTATGAAATCGCTCTGCATTTATTGATTCAGACTAATATGGTCATGGTGAATGGATAATTTTATACAGTTGTGTTTTTACTGTATTTTGTATTGTCATACAGTGTCCCCAAATGTCTTGCCCACCAACTTCTCATTATTACTCTTCCCTTAAGTAACCATTGAGAGCTTTTACCACATGTCCTGTTTGTGAAGACACAATAGAGCCATAAGAACTGACTACTATGCCTTCTTGAAATTTACTTAGTTGTGCACTGTTCTAATACTTATTAGTAAGGCTGTGTTACTTATTAGTTAACAGAGGTTAAGACTTTAAAGCCGAAATTAATAGATTTTGTGCATCTTTATTTAAAGGAGAAATCTACATAAATTATGTAATCTGTATTTCTGTCTTTACCATAAGAACATATGAAAAGGAAGTAATTTAAAAATAACATTAGTAAGATTCTTGAGTATGAAGAGAAAAGAATTACCAGTGGGTTTGTTTTCTTCTAATAAAACTCCATTTTAGTAGCATCTGGAGTGAAGAATTTCCCCTTCAGGTAATGTTTTAATGGCCTTCTGTACTTCTCCCAGCACTGATTAGAAACTTTGGTTTGTTTTGATCAGTCTAATTTATATGGTGAAGCTGCACTATCTTCTTTAACAAAAAAAAAATTCCCCTTTAGCTACAATTGTAATTGTGACTTATGTAATTTTTCATAATGCTCTAAATGCTCTGGAATTTGCTGGGGGAGCTAGGGGATTGGCAACATATCTAGGAATTTCATCCAACTTTGCCATATTATTAACTTTGTTTTCAGGCTTTCTGGTTTCAGTTGAAAGGCCAACTTCCTTCCTTAACTTTTCTCTTAGCGTATTCGTTTTTGTTCAGAAGTTGTGTACTAAGATTAAACAAAGCTCCTTTTTTCCTACTGATCTTAAATATTTTAGCCCACACCAGTTTAGAGACACAAAAATTATGGGTTTTCTCATTCTGTGCACTCACTTTGCCAACACAACTACTTTTTCTGAAAAACTGCTTTGGTAGACTATCGGTATGCAATTTATTCTGCTGCTTTACAAGTAATGAACACTAACTAACTTGTAAGTTGTTTTTAGACTCTCTAGTAATATCATTCAACAATACCATTAAACAGATTTGATGCATTTACACTTTTTTCTTTCCAGTTAAGATAGGAAAATATTTATATATCCATTTTACAGATTGCTACTGGAATAAAGTACTTATTACAGTTCAGTGCATTTTCCACAACTCATCTGAAAAATTCAGTTCTTGTAAAGGACTCAGTTAAAAAAAAATCTGTTTTAGAGATCAGATGTCACTAGTAAGATTTTTTTTAAATCAATCTGATCTTCATCAGATATCTGACTTCAAAAATGTTAAGTCCAGAAGGGACCATTATGATCTCGTCTGCCTTCCTTCGTAATGCAGACCACATAATTTTACTAAGTGATTCTTGCATGAAGGACCTGATAACTGTAAATTGAATTAGCCCATATCCCTTTTGAAAGTATTCAGTCAGTGGCACCAATTAGAGGAGACTAGGGGAGGCAAAGCCCCCTCCTCCCCTCCCAAGGTTTATGCGCTTGGTCAAAGTTCCATAGGTTGTGGAGTTCACGGGGACCATAAACCTATCACTCTTAAGCAGTGGTCCCATACTAAATTAATACAATGCTGCCAGGGTGATCCTGACCATTGCTTCAGCTGTGTGGACTCATTGGCACTGAAATTTGACCCAGTCAGATGGAGAGGAAGCCAGGCCAAATTTTAGTGAGTGGCCTAGTGCATGAGGTTGCAACACCACTCAAATTTGACCCGGTGCACAGGGGGTCTGTTCTTCTGTGATGGAGCGCAGGGGAGTCCACTGAAATCTTGGGTTTCTGGCAGCACTGGCTTGTGCATTGTATGGGTAAGAGAAAGGAGAGACTCCCCAGCTCAGAGAGGCCTGGAGTTCCTGCAGAAGGAGTCAGGAAAAGCAGGACTGAATGAGGTCAGTGCTTGGGAATGGGGGAACAGAATTTCCCCACCTCCCTCCACCCAAATAAATATCTGAATTGACATCGCTGCATCCAGTCTTGATCTAAATATGTCAAGTGAAGGAGAACCTTTTGATAAAAAGTTGGAAAATGGATTCCTTTGGTTAACTACCCTGATTATGCAAAACTTGCATCTATTTTCAGCTTGAACTGTGCTAACTTCAGTTTACAGTTATTGGTTCTAGTTATGCTTACATCTGATAAATTAGAGAGTCCTCTGCAGTAGTAACATGACTATAGTAGAGAATATCTGTAAAGTTTACCTTTTAATCTGCTTCAGTAACAGGAAAGTGTATATAAAATAGCAGTACCAGGGATTGGATTTTTTTTTAATGTACAGCTCCTAGGACAGTGGGACCTGAATCCCAGTGATTGTGGTTTCCAGACATTACTCTAATACAAATATTAAATTATAATACCACCACCAGAGGAAATAAGTCTCATCCAATCAAATCACTGCTTGGTTGACTAATCCCTACTGATGATGAAGGGTTGGGGTTAGGGTTAGCAGATGATACAAAACTGTGAAGAGCTACAAAGGGATCTCACTAAACTGGGTAACAAAATGGCAGATGAAATGCAAAGTAATGCACATTGGAAAACATCATACCAACTATACAGATAAAATGATGGAATTGAGAGAGATCTTGGAGTCATTGTGGATAGTTCTCTGAAAACATCCACTCAATGTGAGGTGGCAGTCAAAAAAGCAAACAGAATGTTGAAAATCATTAAGAAAGGGATAGATAATAAGACAGGAAAAAATCATCTTGCCTCTATATAAAACCATAGTCTGCCCACATCTTGAATACTGCGTGCAGATGTGGTCACCCCATCTCAAAAAAGATATATTGGAATTGGAAAAGGTTCAGAAAAGGGCACAAAAATGATTAGGGGTGTGGAACAGCTTCCATATGAGGAGAGATTAATAAGTTTGAGACTTTTCAGCTTGGAAAAGACGACTAAGGAGGGATATGATAGAGGTCTATAAAATCATGACTGGTGTGGAGAAAGTAAATAAGGAAGTGTTTATTTAGGTTATTTAAGTGTTATTTACTCCTCATTACACAAGAACTATGGTTCACTAAATGAAATTAATAGGCAGCAGGTTTAAAACAAACAAAAGGAATTCTTTCTTCACACAACGCACAGTCAATCTGTGGAACCCTTTGTCAGAGGATGTTGTGAAGGCCAAGACTATAATAGGGTTCAAAAAGGAACTAGATAAGTTCATGGAGGATAGGTCCATCAATGGCTATTAGCCAGGATGGGCAGGGATAATGTCCCTAGCCTCTGTATTCCAGAAGATGGGAATGGGTGACAGGGCACGGATCACTTGATGATTACCTATCCTGTTCATTCCCTCTGGGACACCTGGTATTGGCCACTATCAGAAAACAGGATACGGGGCTAGATGGATCTTTGGTCTAATGCAGGATGGCCGTTCTTATGTTCTTATGACCCCTCTAATGTGCCAGGCCCCAAGGACGAACACAGTTCCACAGTAGGAGGCCTGTGAGCTCCAAGACAAAAAGATTGGGCCTTTAGGCATCAGCGATCACAGTTTCTCTCCGTGGTTCCCTGCAGCAAATCCAGCCAAGCCAGACTCTTGCGGGAGGCTTGTACTATGTCCCTTCAGAGTGCAGTGCTCCCAGCGAACACCAGCAAGGTCCAAAACAAGATAACCATTTATTAATCACCGGGCACACTGGATCTGAAAGTCCTAAGATTAGCACAGAGAGGCAGAAGTTAAACTATAGTCCATCCTGATCAAACCAATGGCCCGATGAGCCAGCCAAGCGATGGTGGACTCTATTTCTGGCTCTCTTCCCTGGTTCCCTTTTGTCGTGTCTCATCTGGGCTCCTGAATCAGTCCAGAAAGCCCCCTTTTTCAAGCCACCTGACACCTTGTTCTCCAGTTCAGTTGTCCCACCTGCTGGGGTTTCCTGCTGTTAGATGTTGATTGTGCAGTCAGCAGGGTATATCTTTGTCTTGCTGGATCCTCTCTTGGTTTGGGTTGGTTTGAGCCAGTTCTAGTGACTGTATTCATTTCCCCCAGACAGTGAGGTGACGCACACACCTGTCCTGTCTCCTGCACTCTTCCGCTGGGTAGCAGTTAAGTGTACAAAAGGAAACTGAGGCATGCCTAGGATTTATAAAAATATTACAGAAAATTCCCACCTTCTCAAACATGGGATGAGTTGTTGATCATGCATTCAATGTTGGGTTCCATTGAGGCATAGTGGTTGATGACAATTTCCTGGAGGATGGCATAAAAGTTGGCCAATTTTTTTGTGTTCTAATAACACATCTGAATTCTTTCCAGGAGGGAAAGAAATGGATAAGACCGTGAGCAATGCCTTAGTCTTGCGAAGGTGACTTCAGCCCATCTTGGTGGTTAATAGGAAATAAGGCTAAAAGAGGGCATTCTCTATGAAGATATCAGTGGAAAAGGTTTCCTTTGTAAAATGAAAAGAGAGTTGTGAAGGATGTAACAATATGATTCCTGTAAGGGGTGCCAAGATACTCCAGGTTGATTAAGGTATGGAAATATTAAAGTTATTTAACAGTTTTATTTATTCTCTAATAGCGGACTATTGAATTTGCTCAGACTTCCTTTTTAAAACATTAATCATTTCAACAAACATTGTTCTCTAAAGCCTAGAGATTCAGCCCATTGCTCCAATTTGTAAGAGGAATTCTGGAAAGCATGTTTGTGTATAATCTGTTGAGTCACTGGGGAGGGGGGAGAGGGGAGTTTATAAAAAATTAAAAAGAAAATTTTGCCAAGGAAGAGACAGTGAGATTGCAGTCTTTTTGCGGTTTGTCCCAGAAGTCCTGCTTTGAAAGAGGTGGCAAAAAATAAATCCATATGAGTGTCTTGTCCTAGACAGCATTGCTTAATAATACCATCATTTAAATGATAGCAGCTAGACTGTGAAGTTGACACCTTAAGTTCATATTTTGTGGCTATTGTTTGGCTGAAGGCAGCTTTCTGCAATGCAGGGGTGATAGTATATCAAGTTGTATAGGGAAGGCACTTTTAACAATGGTGTGTGCTACAAGCTCCTTATTGAAAGCTAGGATCATATAGTGTCAATGAAAGTTTAATTTAGAATCTCCCATATAAAAGAATTAAAGTTCCTTTTTAGAGACTACTGATACCATCTGTCTTAATATATAACTGGTGTCAAATACCTCAATTATCTGAATGGTCCTCTCTGCTTCTGGAGTTCTGAGGGTCTTTTGTAACTTCAGATAGTCTTTTCTAACTTTTTTTTTTTTTTAATCCAAATTGTGAGGTGGTACAGATTCTACAATTCCTTTCCTTTAATCAATAAGACTAGTCTCGGCAGAAGTGCTAAAAGAAGTTGCCAGGAAAACCTAATATGTTATGTTGTGGAGATTGCAAATGGACTGCAGCTCTTGGCTTCGGGGGAGAGAAAAATTGACTAGGAAGCTTGACTCGCAGATAAAATCTAAGATCTCCTAGTGACAGTGATCTGCTGCCTCTCTGATTATAGCTGAATGGATAAAATATAGAGTTTTAAAACCTACTGTAAAATGAGGAGGACTTTTCAAACAGTGTATGCAAGGCTGTATGGTCTTTGAGGAAACAGTAGGAGATGGTTCTCTTGATGATACAATTCTGCCTTGAGTCTTCAAGTGGAATTAAGGTGTCAGTAAATGTACCAATAAAAAAAATAATAGAGGCTTTTCAGCTAAGAGTTCTAAAACATGGAACCGAAAAGCTTTTGTCTTGCAGTAAACTTTGATTATGTCTGCAAAGTTACTGGAGAAGGAATGTTCCCCAGGGGTAGACTGCAACTATTCTATATAAGAATGAAGTTAGCTTGTGTAGAAGCTTGTGAAATAACAAATTGGACTGTTCCTTAAGCTTTGGCCCTGTCAAATAATGATACTGCAGTATCTGCAAGATGCTGCAAGAATAAAAATTTTGACTTGCTTTTCTGTAGCACTTTCCATCTTAGGATCTCAAAGTTCCTTTATAGACTTTCACTGCACAACACCCTTGTAAAAGAAGTATTATCCACATCTTACAACGGGGGAAACTGAAGCACAAAAGGAGGGGGGGGGTTCTTTCTTAAGGTCACAGTCTGTAGCAGAACCAGGAATACAACAAGGAATTCTGGTTTCTTTCACCTTACTAGCACTGAGTTTTGAATGTAAGAGGTACAGAAATTTGGTAATTCTAATACAATTCCTAATATGCTTTAATTTGAATATTTAATCTGTCCCATTCTGGATACAATACAAATAATAAACACAAATTTAAGATTAGAGTTTGGAAACTGAAAAGGGTAAAATCAAAGCATATGACCGATTAAACAATGTGTCTGGTTTCAGTGATGGAGCGTATGGGAGCTCATATGTTAAACATTGCCTAGCTACATCCTTCAAGTGAATTTGCAAACACAAAATTTGAACACAAACTGAAACTGGGATTAAATGTATGTTGCTGATTGCCTTTGTTAGTGTTAGTTCTGATCATTCAAGTAATTTTCCAGTTGAAGAAGTAACTAACATTAAGTCACTAACTAATGGTGCCACAGTATAATTATGTTCTACATCCCTTGGGTGAGGAATTGTTTCATAAACTAGACTTGCAACAATAAAGTTCAGAAAGTGTGATTTCAAAAGCTGGAGTGTTGTGGTCTGGCCTAGTAGTTGGAGCAGGAGTCAGGTCTAGTGGGTGGAGCAGGCATCCAGGTTAGGGAGCAAAGCCAAGGGTCACCAGTAGAATCGATTTACCAGAGCCAGGAGTCGAGCCAGAGTCAGAAGCAGGAATCTAAGATGAGGGTCAGACAGCACATGCCAGAGTCAAGGGTGGAGCCAGGACTAGTGACTGATGATTGAGGGCGAGAGGAGTAAGGGCAGGGACGGGAGGAGAGGCAAGGATCAAGCATGGAGCCGGAGCATGGTGAGAACAGGAGCGAATGCAACGGAGAGCCAGAAGCAGAACAGGAACAGGGTTGGGCGCAGGAGGCAGGCAAAAGCAGGGTCTAATGCAGCCACAAAAGGAAATCACCTTGTGGCTGAGACAAACTTCCTGTGCCGCCTCCTGGCTTAAATAGCATGGTTGGACCAATCAGTGGTCCCCCAATCAGGCTCCTATGGGTGGTGCCTTGGCTGAGGCTATATTCCTACTAGCGTCTCTACCCACAAGGTTTCAGCAGACATTGGATGGAGGCTAGGATGCTGTAGCTGAGTGGGGACTCCCAGGCCTGGGTTCAAGACCTGGGACATCACAAGGAGAAAGCTAGTCACAAAGCTACTTAGCTTCACGCTGGAGGCTGTTTAAACATACCATAAGACTAACAGAAGGTGTGTGTACATGCAGAAAAGGTAGTAGGAAGGCAGGGAAAATACCAGCATGGTTAAGTGGCAAGTTTCAAGAGGCTTCTCAAGACAGACAAATGTCTTGCAGAAAATGGAAATCCAACCTTAGTGAAGCCAATAGAGAGGTGTATGAATTATGGCAGGGAAAATATAAGAGGGAAATTAAGGATGAGAGGGAATTTCAAGGGCACATAGCCATAGAGAGAGATTATTTATATCAGATGGGCAAGTTATTCTGCAGTTGCCTACTCTAAAGTGTCTGGACTAGACATACCACTGATCTGATTCAGTTTGGCATTTCCTGTGTTCTTTGAGATTTTTACCATTACATTTTTCACAATTCATCAGCACATTTATATTATGCCTGTTTTGCTGAGACAAAAGTATTCCACTCAAATAACATTTGAATTTTCCCTTACTGTTTTTCCCCCTCATTAGCCATGTACAGATAAGTGGAGCTCTTATTGCAAGGCATGTAAAGTGATCTGTAGCAATTGAATTTGCTGTTTTTTCTCTTGTTCTCACTACTTTGTATTCTTTTTTTCTTTTAATTTGAGATATCTGTGATGCCCTTTATCTTCTGGAAATGCAAACTTTCCATTGTTTTGACTAATAGTATTTTATATTTGCATAAGGCTTTTTATCTGATAGAATTCCAAAAAACTGCACCAACTAGGATGGATGAGGTCACCCAATGAAATGCAGTCATCTTTGGGGTGGAGGGCAGCAGGAAGGCAGACATTTAGTATACATCTTAAAAACAGGTCTGGAGATGAGAGGAGTGTGCGGGTCAGAAGGAAATTTTGGCCAAGGATCTAAGGCAAACCCCTCCCTTAAGAAGAGTATCTGGGGTTCCTTAACGTCTGTACAGAAGAGACAGAATGTAGTCCATATTTATTTAACTTATTGAACCTAAAGCCCTACGTTTCAGTAATAGAAATTAAATATATAAGCAAGAGGACAGCAGTTGACCAAACTGATAGACACTCCAGATAAAGAGAATAAACTGGTTTTGAAAAATAAAAAGGTGTTGGTATTAAACATTGACCCCGTAATTTTATTTTCAAAACACTTTCATCTCATTTACCTTTACCATGAAATTATGTACTCAACTTTTACTCTTGCAACATTAATAATGCTGTGCATAAACTGAGATTTCAGATGGCGTTTGCTAAATATGAGGTTTTGTTTTTAAGAGTGTCATTAAAAGGTTTAGTTCTTTATGTTTGCGCTGTGTAATAAGCCATCTGATCTTGTTTTGTTTTCCCTATAAAACAGAAAAATATGCTGCCCCTTTCTTTTTCCTCTTTTTCCCCTTTCCCTTTGCTTCAAGGCATTAATACTATTATTCTCTTGTTGATCCTAGGAAAGATTGTGTGCTGTGGCAATCTGACTGGTGTTAAAGCATTCTGGTTTAAGTCACTGTTGATGAATCTTACACACTAATTAAATATGGGTTTCCTAATATAGTCTGTCTGGCTGGTGTAATTGAATTTGGTGCTCTAAATGGTATATGCTTAGAATCTAATCAAATCATAAGTTATTTTCTTTTTATCTTATTTTCTCTTTTGGTGAGGGGGGTTTCTACTAACTTCCAGATTTTATTTAACATTTTAAAGGTTTTCCACTTGGTCAGGTTGGATAATAATTACTGCTTTAGCTGGTCAGCTACTCAGAAGATAAACCATATGGCTATTATATTAGCCCTAATGTATGTCTTTACATGGAATTTTCACATGTTCCAATCATTTTTAGCTCTTGTGCACATATTGCTGATGTAACACACTTACATAGCTTTATTGAAAAAATTGGCCTACTAGTTGTGTGGAATTCTGGTTTTTGTTTTTAAATTTTTGGATCAATTTTGTTTTCATAGTGCTAACTACAATAAGTAAGTCATACTTCTGCTTTTGAGTCTTTTTCCTTGCAACCAAATACTTTCCTTACATTATCTTTAAGAAACAATGTGGCTGTGATCTATAGTGTGTACTTTTCCTGGGTAGTAGTGGGTAATGTATGTGGTGTCAGTTTCAAATTAACTTGTCTGACTCCCAGTATTCATTATGCAGATTTATGTCATTTGTTTTAAATTTTGGTGTCTAAGTGATTGATTGATTAGTTTCCGAGATTCTGTTTTATGAAATAGCAGGTGTTTTCTCCCCTTCCAAAAGCTAATTACAGTTTAATGATTATTGTTTTCATGCTCTACCTGCTGCGTAAAAATAGCCCTACCTACATAAACTTTGGGAGAAATAAGCTCTACTGACTTTAAGGTATAGGATTCATGGGTGCTGTACTGCATTAGCACGTCAAAGTTACAGTTCTGATGAACCCTTATATGGATTAGTAAACCAGTCCTTTTGATTACTTTCCATCTTCATTTATTAATACGCTGTATTTGTAAAGTTGAGAGGTTAGTGTAAGTTCTGAGATTTTGACATATTAAATTAGGCAGGCTGTTTTGAGTCAATTCTTAACTATGATTGGCAGTTGTGAATAAAGTGAGTGAAAATATTTGAGACCTGGAAAGAGTCTTGAGAGTTAAAACATGAATCTCTCTCTTGTTAGAGTTTCACTGCGTAAGGCAGCAAATCAGAGCAGGAAGGTGCTATGTCGCATAAAATTCAAGGATTTTTCTCCTAACCTTTGAAACCCATCAAAACAAAGTCCCAAGTTCAACAGTGTAGGGAGGGTGGGAGATCCCACAACTCCCCCTGAAGATGGCAGCAAACTGCATTATGTTAACAGGTTGTTTTGAAAGTGTAATTTGATACTATCGGGAGGTCATCTCTAGTAGAGATTGGACCTGGGAAGATTGGCTCTACAAACAGGAACCTCTACTGCCTGTTGGCTCAAAGCCAGCCATAAACCTCTTTGGGGATGTCTGCATTGCATCTGGAAGTGAGCCTCCCAGCCCAGGTAGACAGACCCATGCTCTTGGAGCTGGAGGTAGCATGCGAAAAATAGCTGTGTGGCCATTGCAGCTTGGGCTCAAACCAAAGGGGTTGAGTGGGCTTGAGAACCTGAGCTGCAGCATCCACACTGCTGTTTTTAGCGCACTAGCCAGCCCTGTTAGCATGGGTCGGTCTACCTGGGCTGAGAGGCTCGTTCCCAGCTGTAGTGTAGACATACCCCGTGTGATCCTATCACTAGAGGCGGACAGAGCACCACTTTGTGTAGCTTGCAGACGCACTGTTGAAGTACACAGGAAGAAGGACTTGAGACAGAAGGTTTGTGCAGGTGATATTGATCTTCTCTTTAACTGAGTTAGTTGCCCACTGCTCAACACTTAGGGAACGATACATTTTGAATAACCAATATGTTGAATTGTGATTGGTGTATATTTTTGTAGAATAATATGGATGAAGGACTGTAAGGTGTGGGGGAGGGGGGGCGTTCAAAATTTGACTGACCAGAAAAAAAGAATTGAGATTTCAGTTTTTTAATGCAACAAAATTATCCAATTGCAAAATATTTGCTCCTTAAAGTATTCATGGGACTGATGGATGATGCCTTCAGGAAAATATCAGGTGTGTGTATCCACGTCACTTGACCTGTATATAAATCCTGAATTATGTGATCTTCAGACTAATTTTAATATGTTCAAACGAAGATTTCCTTTTATTTATATTTGCTCATAAGTTTCAGACTTACAATTAAAGACTTAATTAAACACTGTGACTTGGTTGGAGTCAGCACATAGAGATCTGGTTCACCATTAGAAATATTTATGACCTGAAAATCTTTCTGGCAAATGGGATCCAGCATCATGCATTTTTGTGAAATGTTCTGTTGTCATTGCCGATGACAGGAGAGGAAATGGAATGAGCTCTCATTAGACAGGAATGGACTGAAGTTTATGCTGCGGCTTTACCTTGAGGGGATGAAACATTGAACTTAACAGCTGGCATGATGCCATGGTGTGGGTGGGGAGAGCATTTGGAGCTGCTAGCAAGGATTCAAGAGGGGCTGGAGAGGACAAGCTCCCTCCTTGCACTTGAACAAATTACTGCCTTCTCTTCCTGAACCTGAATCTATTTTTCTGAACAGGAGGGCACAGTGGGTGAACAGTGGTGGTAAAAACTAGCTGGGGCCTACTCAGGGGGAAAGTTTGGGGAGGAAATTATATTTTTTTTTAAAAAAAATCTTGTTTTGTCTGTATATTACTATTTCTCTGTTTTATCTGTTTAGATTTTAAGTTCTTCAGGGCACGGACCATGTCTTACTTCGTGTGTGTGTGCAGTGCCTAGTCCAATGGAGCCTTGATCATGATTGGGGCCCCTGGATGTTACAGAAATACAGATAATAATGATGATATCTTTGTTTTAGGCAGTTTATTTTTTCACACATTATTAAACTGACATTCCTAATTCTGTTGTCAACAGTGAAAATGCCAGCTTCAACCTGACATTTGCAAGTCTGGCTTTTTTGCTGTTATGAGTAAATTCAGGATAGTTATACTGTGGCTCTTATGGAGTGACTTGGCCTCTGAATGCAGCTTCCTGTCCTGCCTTCACATTTTGAATGGCAAATATATACATCTGTTTTGAATAAGAACTGAAGATGACGATGCTACTCTGGCCCAGTGTAGAATCCAGAATGAAAACACTAGCAAGATGACAAGCCATATAGAAATTTTTAAAACAGAATCAATCTGTGTGTTTCATCCCTTTGGATTATCTCTATTTAGTCACAGAAAAGAGAGATTCCATTCTGTTTTCAGAGTAACACAAGAGACCAAGGGAATCTAGCACTGTTCTTTTCAGATACTTTATTTCTTGATGACTGAACCACCCCTCTATGCAACAGTTCTTATAATAGGTGAAATTAATATCAATAAGCTGTTCATAATTTATTCTGATCAGAGATTCTGAGGTCAGGATTCCCCTGCATGTACTTACCAGATGTCAGATTTCATGACTAAAATGCTCAGCTTCACCCTCTTTTCACACTATGACCTCTTCCTCATCACATCTAGCTTGTCATCACAAAATCTTCACATACAGGCACATAATACGTAATTGAATAGGCCCAGTGGCCTTATGCTGTGAATGTTGTTTTTATTATTTCATTCCTTGTACCCTCTGCCCCAGATCTGCCAACTGGCTGATATTTAGGGTACAGATGACTGACCCAGAAGAAGATTCTCTGATATTGACATCATTCGTGGCTTTTAACGCACACTCCACCCACAAAGGGGAGGGGGGAGTTGCTTTTAATGTGACTGTGGAATTTGAATAAAAAATAAAATGGTTCATGACAATAAATACATTTTTAGCAAAGAATCCAGAAGCAATATGCATCTTTTCAAGCATGTAAAATGCCCTTTTCACAGACCTTTCCGTAACACCACATTTGTAACAACCAAATAATCTGCTAAATCAACATGAGTTAAAAAAAAAAAAATCAAATCCAGTGTAGATGGGTGACCAGGGGAAGAAAGTAAGGGTCCTTGGGGCCTGTAACATCATCTCAGCCAAAATGTGTAATAGTGTGCTGTATTGCCCACACACCTTTCATGACATGCCTTTGGAACAGCCTGCAGGTGCAGTTCCCCAAGAGTGAGGATCTGTTCTGACAGTTGCTCAAGGGAGAACATGGGACTGCTCAATGCATAACATTGTGCACTTGCCAGTATGTGGTGTGGTGAGATCAGAGCATAATCCCTGTGCTTGATCATTGGAGTAGTTCCATGAATTTACAGGGGCCATCATGTGAAACAAAGAGTTGCTTCTAAATTCACTGCTAGTGGCTAATGAGTAAAATTGAGGCATAGTGACAAATCAGTAGTGAGCACGTGCAGAGCAGGAAGCATAACACACCTATAAAGGTGGTGAGGAGAAAACTGTGAATCCTACCCACTGACCAACTGTGGTGAGTAGAGCCCTTTAGAGAGCCTTGACCAAGAGCAGTGCGAACTTAAGTGCAGCTGCATATGTGTAACACAACGTCCCTTACATGCAGAGATTGAAATACCTGGTAATATGGGCTCTGAAAGCATAAGCCTCTGCTTCTGGCTCAGGAACCAGGTTGCTTAGCTCAAAGGCCATCACACAGTATATGCGTACTAGATATTAGGAGACAGAGACATATTGTATTTGTGTATGATATATATGGGAACACTCATCAAATGGCAACTATATAGCAAAATCATTACAGTATAACATTATTTTAATCTTATAAGACCCAAAATGTCAAGAAACTGGCAACCACTGTTGGTCTGTGGTGTGTTTCTAATGAATACCTGGCTCAGCGAAACATGATTATATGCATCTAGTATGTTACCCTATTAATGCAGAGTGTTTGGCAAGGTTGTAGTTACAACTTCTGAGCCTGTTTATAAAACTCATTTATGTTTAAAATACATGAAGGGGTTGTAATGGCATCAGCCATGCCTCGTTGGGTTATAATCTTGTCAGATCTTCTAAAATGCAGGATGAGGTTGCCTTTTATTGGGAGAGCTTAAAGAAAACCTGTATCTAAGTGATGGTGTTGATCCAGTAGGTAGCAGTTAGAGTGATCAAGTGTCTGGGCATGGTGGTAGGGGGTACTGTTTTTTTGAAGTTGCTGTTTTTCAGATGAAATTTAAAAGTGGCAACCTTACTCTTGTTAAGGTATTTCAGTGCTTTCCTCAGGAGTAGTTTTGTTTAACCTCAGCATCCTACTTAAATTCCAGCTTGGGAAACTGCGTGTTTCAGGTCTTACATTCCTTTTTTAGTTTCTGTTGGCTTATTGTATTCTTCACACCTTCTCTAAACTGCTGGGTTACAGTTGCTGTGAATTGGTAAGGTTGCTTCCTTTCAGTCACGAGTGTGCAAGCCTTATGAAGCTCTGTAAAGCACATGGAAATGTCTCAGCTTGCTTATAAGGACTATTTAAATGTAAGACACTATCATTTGTATTGATCTTTTGAAAAAGGCCAGGTTAGTATGATCGGCAGGCTAAAGCCCTATGTAGTCACTGTCACAAAGACCATGAAGCCATTCTGCTACATTGCCTTGGTTTTGGAGCCTTTTTAAATTTTTTTGCCGCTTCCATGAGAAAACTGCTTTAATAAAGCTTGTGTGGACCCATGCTTGGCATTCGGAGGTTTAATCTGGGGCCTAGTTGGTGACAGCTTGTATGGGCTTGTGATTAATGTGAAGTGTTTTCTGGCACATCCTTTGAGAAGATGGGAGATCAAGCCTTAGATAAAGGGTTACTACATAGCATGTGTCTCTCTGTCATGCTATTGCAGACCTCTTCTTTTGGAAATGTCTATGGTTGGTCACACTTCCTCTTCACAGATAATCTTTACTTTTTCAGAATGTGTGCCTTTGTGTTCATAGGCCTTCCAGCTACACCTCTACCCTGATATAACACGAATTTGGATATAATGCGGTAAAGCAGCGCTGTGGGGGGGAGGAGAGCGGGGCTGCGCGCTCCGGCGGATCAAAGCAAGTTCAATATAACACGATTTCACCTATAACGCGGTAAGATTTTTTTGGCTCCCGAGGACAGCGTTATATTGGGGTAGAGGTGTATTAGATTGGCATATGAAATTTTGTTACTACGTACCCTCACTAGTTCTGTGAAGGAGAGAAACTGGCAACATGAGTAGCAGATGCTTTCTAATGGTAAAGTGAATTGCTAAGAGAGGTTGGGAGGCTTCTTTGCATTCAGAGAAATATGAGAGCAGAAGTAAAGCTCATGCTGAGACTCTAAAATGAAACACAAAACTGCCCAGTGAAGAGATGCATTAGAATGGGGGTGTGTGGGAGTAATATTCCTCCTAACAAGTTCAAGAGTTGAGACGAGTTAGTAATTTTATAAGATTTGTTGTATAATGTATGTGTGCTGAGGGTAATAAGGTAGGTGCACCTTTTTTAGGAATCTAAATAAATTCATTATACTGTATGTGATGCTGAAAAGTTTTCAGCTGTAAGGGATCCCTTAGGGCTGCTGTTCACAAGCCCTGATTAAGTTTCCAGAATTCACTCTATTTGCAATTTCATTAAGAGAGACAGATTTATGCCCAAGCACTGAATATTTACCTTTTCTTTCATCATGCCACAATTGGACAATTTTTCCTTTATTTAAGGAAGGGTTGATCCAGAATTTAAATGTACACAGTAGTTAAGCCTTCCTTTTCAGTTTAACTAAGCAGCTAGTTTCCAGTAAGAATCCAGCGTCTCGTGCCTAGCTGCTTTTGTTTAATAGAATAGGAAGGTGCAGACAGAGCACCAGGTGAAACTAGTCAATAGCATGCATCTCCTTGCATGTCTGTGCTCCCAACCATATCCCAACAAAGCTGTCCCTATACAATTATTGTTGTCTATACCTTCAGCACAAGCTTCACAAGATGGTCAGTATCGCACAGAAGTAATTTTTGCCTAGTTAATTCGTTGTCTTCATTCATCATTAATAAGAGAGACTTAAAATAGGCTAAATTTTTGGATGAATGATGGATCAATTCCATAATGAAATTGATTTGAACCTTTTGATCTCACTTGGTGTTTCTCCCCAGTAAGCTAACTTGAAAAATTAAGGATTCACATAACCCAAAATAACCTAAATTCAGCCAGCTCAAAGACAAACTGATTATACATGTATTTAGAGTGTTGTTCAAGAAAATTGCTTAATAAAATGTGGTACTCAGTGCATGATGCTGAATGGTAAAGTTCAATTAGAATTTTAATCAGGGTCTGGAGCTATAAGTCTGAAATATATATACAGTAAAAAAAAATTTGGACTTGTTTGTCTTCTATGTAAGAAGTATGTAAGCTATTCTCCTTATGATATATGCTGGCTTGTTTTTCCAGAGGTAGAAGAAATGGTTACCTTCCATTACCAGGAACTAGAAATCGCTCCAGAAGAGGAATTTGTATAGATCTCTGTTTACTGGCATCACTTTAATATATCATTACAGCCAAGAACAAATGCTCTATTACAAGACTGGTAATATTCAAAAGTCTGGTGGCTCTTTGAACACTCAATCCATGTTGAAAATGTAAATTCAGGTTTTTTTATTGTAATAAATGTATGGAAAGAGTCAAGCTTTCCATCATTTTATCTGAAGAGAGAGTGCATGCTTTGGAAGCTGGATGCCATTTGAGTTCTAGCAGTGACTGATTTTTTTCCATTAGTTTTCTGTACCCTCTCATTCCATTAGAGAAGCTTGTGATGAGTTGTGAACAGATTGTTAATCTCGCTAAAGAGCAAAGAGTAGTTCTCATCTAATTTGTTTCCCAAAATCGATACTTCTGTTTTAAACGTTTGTGAAGGAAAAGTATAAAAAGTACTAATAAGGCAAACAGAGGTTATAATCAAATACACCTCTACCCCAATATAACGCTGTCCTCGGGAGCCAAAAAATCTTACCGTGTTATAGGTGTAAAACTGCATTATATCGAACTTGCTTTGATCCGCCGGAGTGCATTGTTCCCCCACCCCCCGGAGCTCTGCTTTCCCGCGTTATATCCAAATTCGTGTTATATTGGGTCACATTATATCGGGGTAGAGGTGTAGTTCAATATGGAAATAATACACATTACATTTACTAATACTTTTAAAAGTTGTTTTTCTAATTAAATATACAATATCTTCAGATAATACACATTTTTAAGTATGAGGTTGGAAAGAAAAATGCAGCACGCCTGTAAAATCGATGCAACACCCTCTTCCCCCCCAAAATCTTATATGCTGTCGGAGTATAGATTTCAGTGTCACTAGGAATTGTCAGCATGGAAACTTGGGAGCAAAGCCTTTAAAAAGTTCTCAGTTGCCTCTGAGGAGAAAAGATGTTCATTTTAGATAGGCTTGTATTTTGTTAAAATGTGTGCATGATATAGTCAGTGCTGCCATTTGTATTCCTCTTCGGAGAAAGGTTTATAAAAACCAAAACTACTGATAGGGGAAGGTACATCAGAATGAGTGGGCCAGGCTTTGTCTTCAACATAATTTATAGTGAAATATTTGGTTAATTGGTCTGTGTTGCTTAGGGTCATTACCAAGAGTTCTTGTGAGAAGTATTTTGCTGTGATTTATTTTTGGGCAATAACATTGTCCAGCACAGCTTGAATTCATAGAAAATATTTACACATTTAAGATATAAAGAGCCTGAGTCACTGAAATTTCAGCTTTGCCATTTTGCCAATGAACACTTAGCAGTATTTCCTTTTTTTAAACAAAACCTGAAGATTCCAAAGTGTGTTTAAAGTACATTGCTCTCTTTGACTGGCTCCTATATTTCATTTGTTTCCCCGGTGGGATAATTTTGTAGCACAATGAATAGAAATCCTAAATGTCTGAGGTGCTGTCACAGGGGCTGATGGGATGTTTTTAAGAGGAATCATGGGCTCTCTGGGAGTGGTAGTAACTATTCTTATATAAGAATAGGCTTCAGAGCTGGCCTAAAGCATCTTTGCTATCACTTTATTTTGTGCTCTCTAATTCATGTTACCATTCTCTAGCTGGGTTTCTGGCATTTTGTTTCTCCCAATATTTTGTCTGCCTTTATTCTGTCTTCCCCAGGGGAATCATTTCAGACTCAATATAGTAATTTAGTCCTGAATTATTCTGAGAATACAGCTCAAAATCTTTCCTTTAGGTTATTGTATTTTAAGACCAACTCCTTCATGTCAGTCTATCTTTAAGAGCTTCATTTATACTTTGTACCATGCATGTTGATATTTATTGAGAAATGTTTAGTGAGTAACATTCCATTTGCAATAGGGGCTATCTTTATGTATTTTACCTTTTTATGTAAAGTTTCTCAGAACATGCAGCAGTCTGAACTAGTTAACAACCAGATTCATCTAGTTTATCTAAGTGAAATATACTTATATTGCTAAAGTGAAATGCAACAAATCTAGCTATGACTCGGAGATAGATGGGCCATTTGAGTAGTGAAACATTTTTTTCCAATATTGAGAAATCAGCTTGTCTACAAGCAGTAAACCAATATGTTCTAACAAAAGGAAAACACTACTTTGTGCTGGAGATTACACCATTTATTTTCGTTTTCCATGACATGTCTTGCTCATTATGCCGTAGGAAGCAAATCCAAAGCTTTGTGCAGAACAGTTCATGACAGCAAAAGAGGGAATTCAGTTCAAGGTTTGAGTTTCGTAACATTCGCACTGCCATCACAACAAAGAATGCTTAACCAAGGAGAGTAGTAGTGAGTTGTTTGAGTTTCAGATTGGAAAATCTGTCACTGTTCTTGTGAAATACTCACTCACCCTCTTTGTGATAAATACTTTATAAACTGTTGGTCGCTTGCTAAAAAACTGAGAGGGTTGCATTATGGCACCCTCTTAATACTATTGTTATGTTTCTAAAAAATAATTATTTAAATAGCAGACATTATTAAATGAAGCTGAGAAACAAATTGCTAGGCGACTTATTGATAAGTACTAAGCACTGCATGTTGTTGGTACATGCTAGTGTTCTTTTGCTAGTTCTCATTTCAGGAGGAAAGTGGAAATGTTAAGGTGATTAAAATCCACTCAACAGCTTTCTCTGCAGATATAGAGTTAAATCTGGAAATTTTCCTTTTGTCCATTATTTTACTGGAAAGACACTAACGGAAACCAGGTGTTACACATCTGGAGTACATAATTGCAGACTTGTATTATTGTCGGCTTAAAGCTGTGTGTGACACTGATTCAAAGTGGATTTTTACACTCAACCTAGCAAAAAATAGCATCCAGTGGAGTGCTACAGTCTCTTTTAACCCAGATTATTAATGGATTTAAGGGGCGCACTCTCCCAAATAATGACACAATCAGAATTTTGTTCCTATTCTGTTTGCTTATGAGCTTCCCTAGCACCTACATTTATTAAAGATATGCAACATTTAAATTAGAGGGGGAAGGTGCTGAGAATTGTGGCCAGCCCAGAGGTGTTCTGCAATTCAAAATTAGTTTTCTGTACTTCAGGCAAGGCATTTATGGGAAGACCCGGTTTCTAGATGCATTAACCTCTGGTTATACTAATCTGGTTTTGCCAATTTTGAAATTCACCAGCTGACTGCACTTGAGAGCCAGCTCCCATATTTTGAGTAATTATGTTGTGAAGTGAACTTGAATAAAAATCATACTAGATATTAAGCCTCACAATTTCCCTGTCAAGACAGTAGGTAAGCATTATTGATCTATTTTACAACTGGAAAATTGTGGCACAAAGATTAAAGAGTATCTCATCTAGCTGATGTAAAATGCAGTCATTTCTTAACCTTCACTGTGTCTGGAAAATACTTGCTTATCAGAAGTAAGAACATAAGAACGGCCATACTGGGTCAGACCAGTGGTCCATCGAGACCAGTATCCTGTCTTCTGACAGTGGCCAATGCCAGATGCTTCAAAAGCAATGAACAGAACAGGGCAATCCTCAAATGATCCATCCGCTGTCATCTAGTCCCAGTATCTTGTAGTCAGAGGCCTAAGGAGACCCAGAGCATGGGGTTGCATCCTTGACACTATTGGCTAATAGCCATTGATGGACCAATCCTCCATGAATTTATCTAATTCTTTTTTTAATCCAGTTATAGTTTTGGCCTTCTCAACATCCCCTGGCAATTAGTTCCAAGGGTTGACTGCGTGTTGTGTAAAGGAGTACGTCCTTATGTTTGTTTTAAACTGCTGCCTCCTAATTTCATTGGGTGACCCCTGGTTATTCAGTTATGTGAAGGGGTAAATAACACTTCCCTAGTCACTTTCTGCACACCAGTCATGATTTTATAGACCTCTATCATATCCCCTGTTGTTGTCTCTTTTCCAAACTGAATAGTCCCAATCTTTTAAATCTTTCTTCAGATAGAAGCTGTTCATACCCTTCATCATTTTTTGTTGCCCTTCTCTGTATCTTTTCCATTTCTAATGTATCTTTTTTGAGATGGGGCAACCAGAACAGCACACAGTATTCCAGGTGTATCCATACCATGGACTTATAGACATTACTTTATAAATAATTGCGCTCTATATTTGTATTGTTACGACAAGCCCCTTTCAGTGATCATCTGTCTTCTTACTTTTATTATAGTGACTCTGACCTTGCAGTAATATGGGTAGGGCCCTTCCAGATTCACAGCCATGAAAAAGACATCCTGGACCATGAAATCTGGGCTCCCACCGTGAAATCTGAGCTTTTGTATGCTTTTACCTTATATTGTACAGATTTCACGGAGGAGACCAGTATTCCTCAAATTGGGGGTCCTGACCCAAAAAGGAGGTTCAGGGGGGTTGCAAGGTTATTTTAAGGACGGGTCACAGTGTTGCCATCCTTACTTCTGCGCTGCCTTCAGAGCTGGACAGCCAGAGAGCAGCAGCTGTTGGCCCAGCACCCCACCAGCAGTAGTGCAGAAGGTAAGGATGGCAATACCATACTATGCCACCCTTACTTCTGCGCTGCTGCCTTCAGAATTGGGCAGCCGTAGAGAGGCGGCTGCTGACTGAGGGCCCAGCTCTGCAGACAGCAATGCAGAAATAAGGGTGGCAATACCATACCATGCCATCCCTACTTCCGCGCTACTGCTGACGGCAGCTCTGCCTTCGGAGCTGGGCTCCTAGCCAGCAGCTGCAGCTCTCCAGCTGCCCAGCTCTGAAGGCAGCGCTGTAGCCAGCAGCAGCTCAGAAGTAAGGGTATCAGTACTGCAACACCCCCCTACAATAACCTTGCGACCCCCCCAACTCCTTTTTGGGTCAGGACCCCTACAGTTACAAAATGTGAAATTTCAGATTTAAATAGCTGAAATCATTAAATTTACAATTTTTAAATTTCTATGACCGTGAAATTGACCAAAATGGACCATGAATTTGGTAGGGCCCTAATATGGGTCTTCTCTTCACATTGACAATTCTGATCTATAAATATATGGGAAATCTTGGTTATACTTAGCATTAATGTTTACATCAACACGGGCCATATAGTGTATTATAAATAGCACCTGGACTTTCATATTACATTCAAGAAGTTGTAATTATTTAACAATGACTCTCTTCTTCACTGATGTCTCTTAAAGGTCCCACAACAACTCATTAAATTGTTATAAATCACCAAAATAGGATGACCTGGGGAGGTCTGAAAATGTGCTCTTTGCCCTTTCCCTTCTAGCCTAATGCTGTACTTAGCCTGTGAAATCAAATGTCAGTGCCTACAGGATCTCCTCTTCAGTTTATTTTTGAGAGGAGTAATTGAATCGGGATATGCGTTTATCCCACCAAACTGTCCGCATTTTAATTTTAAGGTGACTCCTCTTCCTTTGGTTGTTTAGTCGGCTTTCTCTTGAACATGAAGGATTTGCAAATAATTTACCTTTTTCAGTTTGTGCCTGAAAACTCACTCAGACTGGAACAATGGTTTCTGCCTCCTTTTGAGATTGGCTGATGCTGGAGAGACAAGGTGGGTGAGGTAATAGCTTTTATTTGACTAACTTCTCTTGGTGAGACAAGCTTTCGAGCTTACACAGAGCTCTGAGTAAGTTTCCGAGACCCGAAAAAGAGCTCTGTTTATGCTTGAAAGCTTCTCTCACACCAACAGTAGGTCCAATAAAAGATATTACCTCTCTCACCTTGTCTATAATATCCTGGGACTGTCACACTACAACACTGCATACATGAAATTATGCTGTCACTTTTGCATGTTAACAAGGCAGATACTCAGACGGCTGTTCTCTGATCATACACCTCTTTTGGATTCGAGAGTCATCTTGCCTCTTCAATACTAAGACTGATGAATGCTGGGGAACCTTTATGGCCGGCTAATTCACAAGTGCAGTGAATTTTATACTCACCATCTACAAAGTAGGAAAATGATCAAAGAACTGGCACTAGTATACTAAAACCAAACAAATGTAAAGTATGTATTCCTTAACATTTAAGAAAGAATCCAGGTCTCCAGTTGATGAACTCTATGGGTAGAAAGGGAATAGTTTACTATATTTTGTTTTACTAAATATAAGTGAGGAATGTGGGTCATTTTGAGACCAGAGGAAAATCTAGCCTTAAAATAGAGAGCACTTTTGCATTAGTGTAGCTCTGCATAATGATAGGACACTCTGTGTTCATAAAATAAAAGATGCTGAGAAAAATTTAAAAAATGAAGTTTTTACTGATGGAATATTGAGAACACTGCTGCTGATTATGCAGAGTGGACTGAATGCTTAACCAAAAAAACCCAACCATGTTTTATACTCTGCATATATTTTTGTCAGCATCTTGAGAACTGTATGTGACATTTTGAATCTTCTCATATAAATTCTTGATTAATGTTCCATTCAGAAAAGGAAATGTGCAGAGCTGTCTTTTTTTTGTCCTCCTCCTCACTTAAAAATCACTCTTAATTGACCTGACTGCTATGATTTAAAAATAACCTCACTATTACATTAACCTGATTTCCTCTCTACCTCATTCTTTTGGACTTCTTGCTTCTTGGTTTCAAACACCCAAGTAAAACGCGGTTTATAGATGTGTGATGGTGCCCTGGACTTTTTGATGTTCAGCCATCTTGTGTTGCAGTCATAGCCATAATTCCTCCCGGGGCTCTCTTCTGGAAGGAAGATCGCAGCCCTCCCTGTGCCAATGCTCCCTTTTCTATATCTAATCAGTCACCCTTTTTCTAGTCAACTTTGTGTGTCTCCTTTTTAATACTGACAGCACATGATGAGACCCTAAGAATTAGCCATTTATTACTACTGAGTCAGCAGTGTGTTAACTCACCAAAAGTAGAAAGTCCTCTTGTCTCTGCAATAGCCTGGCCTGTTTTTGGACTATTGAGCTGACACCTGGTGCCAACCCTGGTCGATAAAGGTGCAAAATGTTTTTTACAATTGTAACTTCATAAAATTGCGGTTTTTCAGCTATGAGATGCGAATGACTTTGCTGCTGAGTCTAAACTCGGACAGCTCTACCTATTGCACTCTTTGCTATGGAATCTTACCCAGCTCGCTCACGGCAGCCTTTCCGGACACCTGTTAGAATAACTGTATAATGACAGCTTTTTTCTTCTTTTACAGCCATTTAAAAGTGTTTCAACATTTTGAGTCTATTAATTATTAGCTATAGATAAATAGGGATTCAAAAATATTAGTTTTGGAAAATATCCCTTGAAATCCTGTTTTCCATGCTAGTTGTTGTTGTTGTAGTAGTAGTGGTTGTCTACTGTCTGGTGGTCGTTTATTTGTATTGCAGCTAGGGCTGTCAAGCGATTAAAAAAATTAATCGTGTGATTAATCACACGATTAATAATAGAATGCCATTTATTTAAATATTTTTGGATGTTTTCTACATTTTCAAATATATTTCAATTACAACACAGAATACAAAGTGTACAGTGCTCACTTTATATTTATTTTTGATTACAAATATTTGCACTGTAAAAAAAAAAAGAAATGGTATATTTCATTTCATCTAAGTACTGTAGTGCAAGAAAGTCGAACTTACAAATGTAAAATTATGTACAAAAAAAAAACTGCAGTCAAAAACAAAACAATATAAAACTTTAGAGCCTACAAGTCCCCTAGGTCCTACTTTAGCCAATCACTCAGACAAACAAGTTTGGTTACAATTTGCAGGAGATAATGCTGCCCGCTTCTTGTTTATAATGTCACCTGAAAGTGAGAACAGGCATTCGCATGGCAGTGTTGTAACCACGTCACAAGATATTTACGTGCCAGATGCGCTAAAGGTTCATGTATCCCTTTATTCTTCAAGCACCATTCCAGAGGACATGCGTCCATGCTGATGACGGGTTCTGCTCGATAACGATCCAAAACAGAGCGGACCAATGCATATTCATTTTCATCATCAGAGTCAGATGCCACCAGAACAAAGATAATTTTCTTTTTGGTGGTTCAGGTTCTGTAGTTTCTGCATCGAAATGTTGCTCTTTTAAGACTTCTGAAAGCATGCTCCACACCTCATCCCTCTCAGATTTTGGAAGGAACTTCAGATTCTTAAACCTTGGGTCGAGTGCTTTAGCTATCTTTAGAAATCTCACGTTGGTACCTTCTTTGCGTTTTGTCAAATCTGCAGTGACAGTGTTTGTAAATCAAATGTGCTGGGTCATCATCCGAGACTGCTGTAACATGAAATATATCGCAGAATGCGGGTAAAACAGAACAAGAGACATACAGTTCTCCCCCAAGGAGTTCAGCCACAAATTTAATTAACACACTATTTTTTTAATGAACATCACAAGCATGGAAGCATGTCCTCCAGAATGGTGGCTGAAGCATGAAGGGGCATACAAATGTTTAGAATATCTGGCACATAAATATCTGGCGACAAAAGTGCCATGCAAATGCCTCTTCTCATTTTCAGGGGACATAAATAAGAAGCAGGCAGCAGTATCTCCTGTAAATATAAACAAACTTGTTTGTCTTAGCGATTGGCTGAACAAGTGGTAGGATTGAGTGGACTTATAGGCTCTAAAGTTTTACATTGTTTTGTTTTTGAGTGCAGTTATGTAACAAATCTATATTTGTAAGTTGCACTTTCACAATAAAGAGATTGCACTACAGTACTTGTATGAGGTGAATTGAAAAATACTATTTATTTTATCATTTTTACAGTGCAAATATTTGTAATAAAAACTAATATAAAGTGAACATTGTACACTTTGTATTCTGTGTTGTAATAGAAATCAATATATTTTAAAATGTAGAAAAACATCCACAAATATTTAATAAATTTCAATTGGTATTCTATTGTTTAACAGTGTGATTAATCACGATTAATTTTTTTAATCGAAGTTCATTTTATTGAGTTAATCGCGTGAGTTAACTGCAATTAATCGACAGCCCTAATTGCCACAGAACCTTATGGCCCCGAATCAGATTCCCATTGGGCTGGCACTGTACAACACATTCGACATTTACTGCCTTATAATCTAAAGAGTTAATTTTATTTATCATCTAATGTATTGTTTGGCTGGTGACATTACTAGGTCCAGAGGTATATATTCTGTACTGTAAGTTGCAAAGAAACTTAGGAGTATAAGTTGTGATTCTGCCATATATCTCCATATACCATCCTTTTTATAGCCCTTTGAAAACAAATGATCATTAAAATTCTTCCACTTTAAGATTTGGACATTCTGATGAAGTACATAGCTTTAATTTGCAAAGCTCACTGAACCCAAGTGAGTGTGCTTTCTCTGAAGATGACAGCGTACAATAGATTGCTTTGTACCCTTCTGTCAGAGGGATAAAGCAGTAAAACAAGGGTTCCGTTATTTGTGTGCTAGAGGGGCAGTGGTTATCTGGCAATATGACAGGTTTGCTAATGGTACCTGACAGGAGTGTCACAAAGGAATAATTGTAAAGAACCTTCCTGTAACATAATACTTTACTTGAAACACCACGAATGCAGGATCCCATTTGACAATTGATCTAGTTTAGATGCATAACCTATTTGCTTACTTCCAATAGGAAGTGTTATCATTGCCTGATTTAATGGGGTTTGGGGCATGGTTCTATCAACAGATATTTATTTAATTGTAATGTAATACTTTGCAGTTTAACATCACTTTCTTATCCTAGCTATAGATCTCAAAGGGATATTATTGCCTTTTTATAAGTGGTGTAACACAGGCATAGTGGTTGTGACTCAAGGTGACACATCTAGTCAAGTGGCTCTCAACCTTTCCAGACTACTGCACCCCTTTCAGGAGTCTGATTTGTCTAGTGTACCCCCAAGTGACACCTCACTTAAAAACTACTTGCTTACACAATCACCCATAAAAATACAAAAGTGTCACAGCACACTGTTATTGAAAAACTTGCTTACTTTCTCTCTTTTACCATACAATTATAAAATAAATCAATTGGAATATAAATATTGTACTATACATTTCAATGTATTGTATATAGGGCAGTATAAACAAGTCATGGTCTGTATGAAATTTTAGTTTGTACTGATTTCATGAGTGCTTTTTACGTAGCCTGTTGTAAAACTAGGCAAATATCTAGATGAGTTGATGTACAAAGATCTTCTCTGTGTATCCCAGGGGCGTGTGTACCCCTGGTTGAGAACCACTGATCTAGTCAGTGATGATGAGAATTAGGGATGGAACACAAGTTCTTTTTCCCTGACCTGAGCTCACTCTGTTACAAAACAGCTGTCCCTCATGATTAACTTGACTAGCTGATTTTCTTGATTATTATATATTTCGCTGCTCTGATTATTAAGATGTGATTTTCTCAATTGCAGCAGCCAAATACAGCAACAATACCTTATAGAAAGAGCGTTAATTATTTAAATGATTTCTAAACATAGTTTTATCTTAACCATTTTTATGTTTTAAACTGCAAAAATCTGTCAACCTAGATAAGTCAGTAGAAGGTGCTCCAGAAAAATCCATTTGCACAGTAAAAAGCTAATGACCTTTTAAGTGGGGGAAGAAATGGGTTTTATTGTACCACAGCGCTTTTTTTTAATGTGTGCCATTGTTGTAATCTGCCAGAAGCATAAAGACTACAGTAGTCAGATCCTTAGTCCATATGCTAGTTATTCCATTAGATACCGAAAACAGGTAGGCAAAGCACATAGTTAACAGTCTCTAGTTGCAAATGATTTGATCTATTATTAAATTTCAGGTGATCTCTAACTCTGTATTCAATTTTCTCACACACCCCTAATTGTCATGGCTGGGACAAATATTCTATAAGGAATTTTGACATGGAATCACTATGATGACAGTTCACATTTTTGTTGTGCTTCCAACTTTGGTGGAGCTGTTCTACTTTTAACTGTTTGAGCTTACCACTGTACTGCAATAATAGGTAGCTCTTAAATTATGGGCTTTGAGAGTCACTGGTTGGTTGGGTGCACGTGGCATCTCCCAGTACAAAATAAGAAACTATTGCTGAAGCACACATGCAGTTTTTAATTGTAGGGACTTAGTTCAAGTGTTAGATTTTAAACCTGATAAGGACAGGCTTTACAGAACAGTCATTAGAATCCTGTGAGAATTTATAAATCCAAAATTTGTATTTTGGATTTATTTTCTTTCAATTTGCAAATCTGTAATAGGATTTATGGCTCCAAAGTGGGATTTGTAAACTTTCATCGGGGTTTGTAAATCCATTTTTTTATAAATCAATAAATATTTTAAGAAATAAGCTAAATCTAAGGATGCAAGATAAAAGCTTGCAAATCAAAACAATTTTAAGACTTCCTGACACAGTTTACAAATTTGAAATAAAATGTCTGGCTTTATTATTTGTGGATTAATACAACCTTACATGATTTTCTGATTAGTGATGAGCACATTGGTGATGCAGGCAACATTTAATCTCCAGCTGGGTTCGGAGTTGATTATGTAGTCACATACCTGGATTGTACAGTTACTCTCCACTACCTGCATGTGAAGCAGTTAAAAGCACTATAAGATGTGATATATATTTTTTTTAAAAGCCCAGTTTGCCAATATTTTTTGTATGGTATCCTGCAGTAATCTCTCATTAAACTATAGGCTGTATGCTGTTGTTCAGTTCCAGGGCCATTCTGCTCATTCTATCCATTCCCATAAATGGAAATTCAATAGTCCTTAGCCAGCATCACATCGGTTGTGGCCAGTAATCCTCAGCACTTTAGTACTTCCCCTATATTTTTCTTACTCTCTGCAGCAGACAACACTAAGATTGATGTTGCACTTATGCTTCTTCGTGGGCTTACATGTTCTTTGACGCATAAATATGGGTTGGCTAAAAGTATTCGGCTCTTCACTTTTAGTGAAGTTTTAAAGTCTTAACGTTTCATCTGTCCTGCATAAAAGGGCTGAATCTTGTCACAGGGACTCTTGTTCAGTGTCAACAGGACTGGTGGAAATCCAGGAGCCAGATCATCAGGCTGGTTATAAAACAGCGTAGCTCTGTTGACTTTAGTTTAAGTCTGTGGAGCTATACCAATTTACATCAGCTGAGGATCTGGCCCCGGGAGCATGCAGCTTTTCTATCTAGTCTAGTGCTTTTGAATAAACTAATTTGTAGTTTCCTTTCTATTTTAGATTTTGCAGAGATGTTTACTGCAGTGAAATGTAGTTTAGTTGGTATGAGCATTATCTTAAATATTTTTTGCAAATTTTTCATTATATTGTTTTCTTATATTTTAAAGGAAAAGTGATCAACAAAGACTTGCGTCACTACCTGAGCCTGCAGTTCCAGAAAGGCTCAATAGACCATAAACTCCAACAGGTGATCAGAGACAATCTTTACCTGAGAACCATCCCATGTAAGTATGTAGAGTGCTAGCATAAATTAATCTATTTCAGTTAAACTCTGCATAACTCAAGAATCCTGTAAGCTTTTTTCCTTTGATCCTGTGTTGTTTCATATTTCCACCCTTTCAGTGGGGATTCCTTTGCATAAAGGCTATTTTTAGGTAGGCTCTTTGTTAGAATCCATATTAAGAAACGTTCTAAGTTAACTTGGGATGCAATGGAAAATTAGTCTATTGATAACCATATTTATATATATTAAAGGATTGACAAACCAGCAAAAATGTCAAAATTCCAAGTTCAGAGGACTTCAAGAGTGTCTATATTTTTTTAACTCATTGATGGTACTGCCTCTAAAAACCATTAAAGAATGCAACAGATAAAGATTTCATGTCAGCATAAGAATAAGTAAACCTAGGGGGAGTGAGACATCATTACTATAACTAGTATAATATAACTCTCACCATTGATTTTTGTGGCAGTCTCTCTTGCACACGCACACACCCGCCTAGCCAGTTTTGTGGCTTCTCACAAAGGGGAGATTAAGACCTCTAGGTGACCACCTATAGATAGGCTGGGTGTTGGAGAAAACTGAAAGGAGGGAAGAGAGTATAATTGTAGAAGAGCTGTTTGTGAGGAAGGAGACTGAGCTGGAACATAACCAAGCGGGGTGCACAAGGGAAGTTATGGGTGCACTTGTAACATACCTGAGCCTGAAATTTAGTGGGATGGAGGAGGGACCTGTAGCATGGCCCAATGGTTGGGGAAAGGAGAAGCAGCCTTCCTAAATTAGAATAGGCACAGTAGAGTTGCAGAGCAAGCATTAATGAGAGGACACTATGGGATGAGCCTTACCTCCTAATCCACTGTAGGCTGGAATGGCTGGCATCTCGTAGTATTTCCCCATCCATACAGCCTACCTGCTAACACGTCTTCAGCCAGGAATCATTAAGAGGTTGCTGCTCCTGCAGCCTGAGTGAAAAGGCATTATCGTCTCAATTTCTCTCATTTCAGTCACCCATCACAGATCAGCTTCAAAAGCTCTTATAAATATGGTTAAAATGCTTAATGCTGATTGCCTGCTTGTATGCTATTACTGGGCTCTTAGACTTTACCAAGGCTAAAATTGTTCATTGGAGCAGCGCGTTTTAAGTTCATTATCTTAATTACTAAAAAACAAAGTATTCAGTGTACTTTTGATGCAAGAATATTTACTATTTAATTAACAAACAAGCCACGGCAAAGCTTTACTGAAGTGAATGGTTTTCTGGTGGCAACAGATACTGTATGGTATGCACATGGCATTCATTAAATGACTGATATAGGACAGTTCTGACCAAACAGAAGGTCTGAAGGACCTCATTTTTATTCACTAATATGAATGCTAATGGATATTGAACACCATTTTCCATTTCTAAATGCAATCTGAATTTTTTTTAGGGAGTTATGAGGACCCAGTTGGGTAATCATAGCTTTTAGAACCACCACAAACTGACAGCTTGGATCAAAATAATGTACTTTTCCAGCTTATCAGAGAGTATCTTTCAGTTTAAAGGACATCCCCACAATTACTGAAATTCCCGTCTGTGTGCTGCTTTTTGCATTATCATGCCATTCCATTTCTCAGTTATTCAAAAGCCACACTGTACCTTCCATATGAGATATTTCCTCTTTAGAATGACTGAACACAAGTTTTATTTGAAGTATTTTTATTAAAAAACTTGAATGATATTAAATTAACATGGCACACATTAAATTAATATAAAACTGGCTGATAGGTCTCCAAATGTAATTGTAAATAGGGAATCATCATCAAACAGATGTGTTGCCAGCAGGGATCAGTTCTTCACCCTATGCTTTTTCATATTTTTATTAATGATCTGGAAGAAAACACAAAATCAGCACTGATAAAGTTTGCAGATGACCCAAAAATATGGGGGAGTGGTAAACAATTAAGAAGACAGGTCATTGTTTCAGAGCGATCTGGATCACTTGGTAAACTGGGCATAAACATTATGCTTTGTAATATGGATTAATGTGAATGTACACATGTAGGAACAAAGAACGTGGGCCATAATTACAGGAGGAGGACTATGCGAGGAATCAGAGAGTCTGAAAATATTTGGGTGTTGTGGTGGATAATCAGCTGAACATGGGCTCCCAGTCTGACACGATGGCCAAAAGAACTAATGGGATCCTGGGATGCACAAACAGGGGAATCTCAAGTAAGGGAAGAGAAGTTACTTTACCACCATATTTGGCACTGGTACGATGGCTGCTGGAATACGGTGACCAGTTCTAGTGCCCACAATTCAAGAAAGATTTGGTAAATTGGAGACGGGTTCAGGAAGAGCCATGAGAATGCTTAAAATATTAGAAAAATGCCTCATAGTGATAGATTGAGCTCTGAGAGTCTTATTTGGCTTACCAAAAGAAAGGTTAAGGAGTGACTTGGTTACAGTCTGTGAATATCTACATGGAGAACAAATATTTAATAGGCTCTTCAATCTGTCAGAGAAAGGTATAAACTGATCTGGTAGCTGGAAATTGAAGCTAGACAAATTCAGAGTGGAAATAAGGTATACATTTTTAACAGTAATAAACCGTTGGAACAATTTACCACATGTCATAGTAGATTCTCCATCACTGATCATTTTTAAATCAAGATCAGATGCTTTTCTAAAAAGATATTTTTCTAGGAATTATTTTGGAAGTTCTATGGCCTGTATTATTGGGGAGGTCAGATTAGATGATCGCAGTGGTCCTTTCTTGCCTTAGAATCTATTAATTATATGTTAAAGCATTTTTTGTTGTAGCTTCATGCATGTTATTTTTTTAACACATTTTTTATTTACCCATTATTTTGTGACCAGTGTAATTTAATGGCTTGGGTCTTTGCAAGTTGATGAGTGGTTCTGACATTCAGTCTGCCCAGGATTACACCAGGGAAAATAAAATATCCACCTAATCTTATGAGTAAAAGAAGGAGGAGTTTAAAAAAAATCAGTGTAATGGAAATGAGGTTCACTTACTGATAGAGCTGTTCACATTGTTCATTGGAGTAAAATTGACAAGTTTTAAAAAGATTGTTGAGGTTAAACAAGATGGTATGCAATAACGAATCACTGTAATCTTTGCTTCAGGAGAGCGTTAATCACATTTGTTAACTAAAACTTCCTTGTTTGCTAGATTTGTACATTTTGAACATTTCTTAATTAGCATGACCAGTTTGCTGGATTGCTTTGAAAGTCGAGTTTTTTTGCTATCCAGTATTGTTTACTTACGGGAAGACTCATGCAGTGGCAACACCACATTCCAGGCTTCATGATAATTTACATACTTGGGTCACATTCTGAATTATGAAAGCAGAAATGAATTCATCTAATAATAGAGAACAGGCATACAAATGGCTGAAAAGATTGAAATAAATTTGATCCAACTCAATTATGTAATAGGTGGTCAGAAATCAATTTTGCTTTGTTAGTGACGTCATTAATTACTAAATTTCCAAGAACATTCAAGAGACATTAAGGAAATGATACATCATCATAATGGTGGCAGACTACATACAGCTATTCCACACACACCCCAAAACGCTCAATTAATATTGCTTGGCCCAGGTCTTCACCAACTTTTGTACAGTAAATCAGTCAGGCTCACAGCATGTGTGAACATTTTTCTTTCTCACATCACCTCATCCTCCAGCTTTTATTGTCTCTGTCTTCCTCTCATCATAATTTCTAATTTCTAAAACTCTCTTCCTCCTAAAATCATAGCATGATTGATGTTCTCTCATTACCTCCAATTTTCCCATCTTTTCAACAGTGTGCCTGTATGCTGATATAGCCCAGCATGCTATAACACTATCTCATTCTTTAAATAATACTGCTTTATAGAAAGTTACATACAAGCCATTTTCATTATTATAATGGTTTGGCCTTATCTTTAATTGTTTCTCATTCGGTAACTCCTGCCAGCCGTAACTTTGCTTTCAATTAATGCTACGCATTGTGAAATTAGGAACACCCGCATGTATGAATACCAATACTGCAGAATGGAAATCGCTGATCTAACAAGTGAATAATTTGTTTGAGGAAAGAAAAATCATTGATTAGAAAACTCATTAAAAAAGGACAAAAAAGTCATTGAGCTGTGAATAGTTTGAGTAAAATACACCTCTCCTTTCCCTGTGAAATAAGGAGACCCTAGTAATGAAGTCAACAGGCCCTCCTTTTCTACAGGTTCGGAGGTGTGTTGATGCAGTATGTGATTCTAGGGGTATAGTATTGCAGTTCTATAAGCATAAAAACCAAACTCCAGTCTGATCACGGGAGGAGGGATAGCTCAGTGGTTTGAGCATTGGCCTGCTAAACCCAGGGTTTTGAGTTCAATCCTTGAGGGGGCCACTTAAGGATCTAGGGCAAAATTAGTACTTGGTCCTGCTAGTGAAGGCAGGGGGCTGGACTCGATAACCTTTCAAGGCCCTTCCAGTTCTAGGAGATAGGATATCTCCTTTAATTTAATTTAATCACTACCGTGCCTCCAAGAATGAAGAGCCCAAGATTTTCAAAAATGAGGTCTTAAACTTAGGCTCCGAACTCAATATTTAGCCACCAAATAAGTGACCTGATTTGCAACAGTGCTGCTCACTTGGAAGTTCCCACTGACTTCCGTGGAATAGGCTGGGTGCTGGTCACCACGGATAAATACCCTGAAGAAGTAGTTTGCATAGCGAGACCTTTTCAGTCTGTGTGACTTCCCATTATCTACAAACTTCACTGGGATTTACGTGCAGCCCATTGGCATATCAGAGAGCAGGCACCGAACTGACCAAGTCATTGCATGACCTCTGTTTAAAAGGATGATATGCACGATGAGAGACATCCAGGAAGGTGAAAGAGAGGACATATTTGCCATTTCCTTTTGATTAAGTAGAAATTACAATAAAAACTCCGCTTCACCAATGAACCTCATTTGTTTTTGGGGAGTAAGTCTCATTGAAATCTCATGCTATTCTTTGCTGCAGTATTCATCTGCTGTATATTAATTTCTTCTGACCTGAGATGGTGTCTTTCTAGTGAATGGGTGTTTTTCCACACTTAATTATCTTTTATTGTGGACTTTAAAAAAATCTTTAGTTAATGAAGTAATTCAAGGAGTTGAAGTGAGTTAAGTTAATATTTAAAACTGTGTTTCAACATGCATTCCTTCACACACCTAATGTTTCCATCATACAGGATAACATTCAGTTTGTGTCGTCAGTCTGTGTACAAGGGGCCCATCTTGCATGGTATCAAAAAACTGTTTTTAATTAGTATTGTATAATTCTTACATTCTCATCGGAACATTTACTATAAATTCTATGAGATGTCTACCGACAAAAGTTAAATGTTAATTTTATGTGAATGAGTTAGCAAACAATCTAGACAAAATTATGAGATGAGACTGTAATTGTAAATTTAAATTTTCATAAGATTAGATTTAGAGGTATAAACTGCTGTCATATACAAAAGTAGTTTATTGGGGGTGGAGATGGAAGGCTTATGAATGTTTCATGTCAATATTTGTCATAGGGGCACAAAAGCAAAGTGATTATTTTATTTCATCTTAGCCACATTAGAAAATTTAAATCTAATGGAATTCTTGACAAAGTGATCTAATACTGAAGGGCAGAAGCTGTTGTCAGTTGGTTGCATCTTGCATATTGAAATACAATAACTTTAAATCATTTGAATGTTTTGGATTGATTAGTGACTTAAGAATAAAGGCAAATGGACTTTTTTTTCAAGAAATTTCCACTTTCTACACTCAGTATAAGATTAAAAACCTTTTTCATTTAATAGATGCCGGTAAGATACACCTCTACCCTGATATAACGCTGTCCTCAGGAGCCAAAAAATCTTACTGCGTTATAGGTGAAACCGCGTTATATTGAACTTGCTTTGATCTGCCGGAGCACGCAGTCCCGCCCACCGGAGCACTGCTTTACCGCGTTATATCCGAATTCGTGTTATATCGGGTCGCGTTACCTCAGGGTAGAAGTGTACATGTCAAAACGTAATGAAAGTCGAAAGTTTTCATCATGACTAATATTTAAAACTGTTCTAGATTCATTAGAAATGAAGTTTGTCAAGTATCCCATGTATAATGTGATATGACAAAGCTTATGTTTGTTGCCAGAGTGTCAGTTTCAGATGATGTAAGGGTTATGTGTGGAACCCTGAAACTAAATAGCAAGATAGTCTATTTCCTCAACTTTTGTCAGGAGACTCCATTCTTTTTTTTTTTTTTTTTTTTTGTATTATTTATAAAAATATTCCTAGAGAAGTAGGAAGTTTTACATAACTAATAGGATTCTGGACTTGACTTAGCAGGTAAATAAACCACTCATTAGCACACCCTCTCAAGGGAAAGTTAATTAAAAGAACCTTGTACTACTTGTAGAAGTACCTAAGATGTTTTGGCTTCATTGGCTACCATTCCTATGGCTGTCGTTGTATGTAAACTTGTCACCATTAGCAGTTATAACAAAGATCTAAAGATCACAACTGTAGAAAAATTTAAACCATTGTGTATTTGCTGTTGTTTTTCACTTGTCAATTTGCTAGCAGATTGTCAAAATTCTAAAGAGCTTGAAATGGATGTAGAATTAACTATCGTCCAAGGCAGTTCAGAACCTGCAATTATCTGACAAGTTGCCAAATGAAGTTCATTTTGTTTCTACTGTAACTATCAAGTTGTGTATTTCTTATTTACTCAGTAATTTCAAGAATTTATATAGATTGGAAATTAAACTTTTTATATATATATTTAAAGTTACACTCATAAAATGAAAAATTTGCTTCACCTGCATTAAAACACCCTTTGCAATCAGGTTTTATGTTGATAAAATGAACAGGAGCTGAGAGAGAAAAATCTACCCTCAACCTAGGCTCAGGCCACCAGGCTACAGTGCAACTTAGTCTCCTTTCTAAAATGGCTACTATTTAGCCTGTATGCTGGAACTATAGTCTTCATTCCTCTGCACCAATTGTGTGGAGTGCTAGGGCCACTGGCCACAAAGATGTGGCCACCCCTTGCCATTCTCTGTACTGGCCTATGAGAAGCTTGTGTAGATACCCCTTCACAGCATGCAGAGAGTGCAGAGGTCCTTCTATACAGCCTCTCAGATTGCAGCTTCTGCTGCACAGCCCCATTAGGTGCTACAGAGACCCTTGAAAGGACCATCTCAGCAGCATGAAATTTGCCCTATTTGTGTAATTTGATACGATTAAAAAAAAAAAAAAGCTATTCCATGCTGTTTTATAGGAAGCAAAAAGCATCAGATAGTGGAGGAGTAGTTCCTTTATGGATTTGTATGACTTGTCCAGAAAAATAGCTATGATCATAAAAATGTTAGGAATATATATAAATGACATCCCCAAAATAACTCAGAGCAATGAGCAATTGTTTGTATTTTAATAATGAAATCTTAAAATGGGGGCTTGTGGTGCAGGTGCAATTGTAACCTGAACAGTCGAAGCAGCGGAATTGTAAACTTCTTTGCTTTGTTCAGATTGAATTTTGACTATTATATGAATGTATTGTAACTGTATATATTGATGAGACTTTGTTCATTGCAAACCATAATATAGAAAGTGTTCAGAGTTATTGCCATATTAATGAAAGTTGGGGACTGAGGAGTTCATAACGTCGAGAAGTTCTTAAGATTGAACATATCAGAATTACCGGAGGTAAGTTGCAGCCTGGGTGTACTGCATCGCTTTCTTCAAACCACTGCAAAGAGATTCCCAATGTTTGAAGGCATCGGAATGTGAAGGGATTTTGACTGGTTTTTCCTGGACATCACTTTTTAGATGTGATTGATTTATTATTTTCCAACTGGGAAAAGGGATTCATATAACTGGTTAGTCAGAAGATTGGCTTTCATAAAATCAAGGTCCTGCTGTATTGGGATTTGAATGTTAGTTCTTAGGAAGTTTAAACTCTGGTATCAAAATTCCTTTTTGTATGCCCTTCGTAACAGTAGATTTAATAAATTCATGAGGGCTTCTATTTCTTGTTAAAATATCCTTTCTTATTCGTACATAATTTATTGACCTAGTTTCACATGCTGCAATGTTCACTTTCATGAGAATGTTCTGATCCTTATCTTGACAGAGTGGCACTATAGCTGTGGAAAGCTTCAAATAACCACTGTTTCTTTTTATGTTGAATTCTGCAAGAGAGAGTATTTTGTAAACCAACAGCACTCGACAACCATACAACAGTTTCTTCTCTGTCTTTTCAGGCACTACAAGGGCTCCCAGGGATGGGGAGGTCCCAGGGGTGGACTATAATTTCATTCCTGTTGAACAGTTTAAAGCATTGGAAGAAAGTGGAGCCTTGCTAGAAAGTGGAACATATGATGGTATGTTAAAGAATTTGAACACGTGTACCTACAGTCTTTTATAAGAATGGGAATAAAGACCGGGAAGAATTTAATGGCATTAGTGTCCAGTCTTTGTTTCAGGCTTGGTCTAAACTAGTAACTTACGTTGGTATAACTACATCACTCAGACTAGGTCTACACTACGAATAGCATAGCTGAAGTTGCGTATTTTAGGTTGACTTACCTGGCTGAGAGGACGGCAGCAAGTCGACTGCTCCCGCTCCCCCGTCCACTCCGCTTCTGCCTCTCGCTGCGGTGGAGTTCCGGAGTCGACGGCAGAGTGATCGGGGATCGATTTTATCCCCGATAGATCGATCGCTACCCACCGATCCGGCAAGTAGTGAAGGCGTGCCTTTAGAGGTGTGGAAAATCCACAACTCTGAGCGACATAGTTAGGTCAGTGTAACTCCTTGTGTAGACAGCACTGTGTCAATGGGAGGGCTTCTTCTATTGACATAGCTCCCACTTCTCAGACGGGTGGAGAACCTACGCTGATGGGAGAAGCTCCCCCGTTGGCACAGGTAGCGTCTTCACTGGAGCACTACAATGGTGCAGCTGTGGTGCTGCAGTATTTTTAGTGTAGACAAGACCTAAATTTGGATCCTTATACTCATGAGGCGTAATTAGTGCTTTGCAGGGGTAGGGAAGCAATATTCTCTCCATTGTATAGATGGGATAACAATTTAATTTGGTATGATTTAATTTGGACCACAGTAGTTGTCTTGTCCCGGCTCGCGCTGTGAGATGGTGACCCACTATTAGAACCCATGTGTCCTGACCTGTGTTCAGTTCACTTTAACACCTGTTTCTTTTCCATATCATTGTGCTTTTCAGAGTCATTCTAAAAACTTTTATGTATGGTTTTTGGTTGACTTTTGCTTTAAATATATTTGTGGTCATAGTTCTGGGTTTTGTGTGAAAAGTTTTCCGTAGCTTTAATTTCTCGCTTAAGAGTTATTAAATATATTATAAATTATTCCAAAGGTTTCTACTTAATAGTCCACTTTTGTCTTCTTTCTGCTTTTAGTATTTTAGAATAGCCATAATATTTGCTAGAAGCTATCCTAATTAGTTGCTGGCTTTATTTTCATTACTGTTGTAGTGTTTTTGGGTGTTTTTGGTAATGCTTAATGAAAGTCTCTCAGATGAGGATGTTTCTCTAAATATATGATTTTTAGCTTTCATCACTAACACCTGACTCCTTTTGAATTAAAATGTAAATACAATAGATGCCGGTTAATAGCAATCCTGATACTGTCAACTTCCAGTTAATGGCAACATGTTGCTGTGTGAACCATTCCCATCCTATTAACATCAGTGTTAATGGTGTTTGACATTGCAACAGTATGCTGCTTAGTAGCATCTTCCCTTTTAAGAAGGGCCCCACCTGCAGGTTGGTTTGTGCAGCTGCAGTCAGGGAAGGGAAGTGCTGGGGCCTGCCTGTTTTGGTTGCAGCCCTGCAAACCTGCTTGCAGTCAGTACTCAGACCATCCATCCCAGCGCTTCCTTTTCGGGCTGCAGCTGGGCAAACCTGCCTGCACACAGGGACCACACAAGACATAAGGGTCTGCAGGCTGGAAGGGGAGGTTATGGGCAGGGCGTTAGCAGGGAGTGGGCTGCAGCCCGGATGCTAGAGCTGCACAGTACCTCTCCCTGCAGTCTCTAGGCCACTCCCTGCCAGGGGACTGCATGCAGAGAAGAAAGCTCCGGGAAGCACAGAGTACTGGCCCCCCAGACAGCACAGGGAGAAGGTGCGGTGCAGCCTCATGGGCACTGAGCACCCCTGGTCTCTGCAGAAAGTCTTGTCATGCAGGCTGCAGGCAGCCTTCCTCCACATTGCTGCCCTTCCTGCAGTCAGGGTTGCACCCAGAGAAAGCATGTCCCAGCACTTGATTTCGCTTGTCATGATTATGACTTCGAGTTTCAGATCACTGAAGCATTATCTGAGTGTCAGCCAACCTGGATCTGAATACATTATAAACATTACTCCTGGGGGGATTCTGCAGGACTGCGCTCCCGCAGAAAATGGCCCTCTCCCTCACCCCCCCCCCCCTCAGATTTCCTGTGTTTCCCTGCAGAAAACTGCAGGGAAGCAAAGGGAAGACGCATGGTTGGGGGGGCGACCATGGGCGCAGTTTTGGGGGGGGGGATTGCCTCCCTCCAAACAGAAGCAAGTAAGGGGGGACACAGGGTTACATGTCACTGCCCGCACTCATTCTGCAAGCGCAGAGCTGCCCAGCTGAAGGAGGCTGTCTCTTCACTTCACTGACTACAGCTGAGCGTCACCTCCTGGGTCCTAGTGCCAGTCATGCTCCCCTTCTGTGTGCTGGGAGCCTTCCTGTTTTCTATTCTGTGCAATAGTGAGTGCCCGCGGTGGGGCTGGGGGAAATGAGGGAAGGGAGGGTGGGGGGAAGGGGAGGTGGAATAGGGCAGGGGGAGGGGAATGTGGGAGTGAGAGGGAGGGGAATAGCTAAGAAAAGGGGATAGGGGACTCGCGGGGGGAAGCGGAAGCCCAGCATGCGGCGTCACCTCGGCAGCAGCTGGGGCTCCCCCGTTAAGCAGGCCCATTGAAACCCTCACCCTGACAAGCCCTACACCTAGATCCCTTCGAGCCCCCCCACCCCACTGATCCCCAACCAGCTGCACCTGGACCCCCACCCCATCAAGCCCCAGTCCCCCAGCACCTAGACCTCCCACTGAGCCCCCCACAACCTGACCCTCCTGCTGAGGCCCCCTCCAAACCCCAACCACCTTCACCTGGATACCTTGCAGAGTCCCATTGCCCCTGCCACCAGAACCCTACCAACGAGCCTCTGTGCATCCAGATCTCCCACTGAGCCGCCCCACATCTAGATCCCCCCCGACACTCGGGGCCGGTGCAACCCATTAGGCGACCTAGGCGGTTGCCATGGGCACTACAATTTGGGGGGTGGCGACCGCAGCGGTATTTCGGCAGCGGGACCTTCTGCTGCCTCGGTAGGGGGCGGCATTTCGGGGCGGGACATTCCGCCGCCAAGGGGGGCAGAAAAACTGGCAGTGCTCCTGCCCCCACTTGGGTCCTGCTGGACTGAGCCTGCCCACCCACACCTGATGCACCTGGCACAGAGGGGCAGGGCCCCAGGGTGTTTCTGGCCAGGCCCAGCCCTTGTACTCAGGGTCTGGTGCAGTCTCACTGCCAAGTCTCTGTACTGGGGGAGGTGAGGTCTTCAGGTTGATCTCCCACCTCAATGCAGCCAATGGCCTGTGCTCCCCACTGCCATGCTGGAGCCACATGTATTTATTGACAAATACAATTTGCAGAAATTTGCAGAATTTTAAAATATTGTGTGCATAATTTTTTATTTTTTGGTGCAGAATTCTCTCAGGAGTAAAACATGTATAGACATGCATACACAATACTGCTTCTTTTGGTAGAAAAGTACAAATCACAACCTTCCCATGTGATCCATCCTCTTCTTAATTAAGTAGCTGTAGACTCACACATGATTTTGTCATAGCTAGCATTAACTGTGATCTCTGGATCAGAGAACTTGTCTTCTGTTATTGGCCCATTTTTAACACGTCTGCACCCTGACATGAGCTTTCCACAGTTGATACCCTTCTGGACAGAGTTACTTTTCCAAGCTTTCTGCACACTGTACCAATGTTCTCCATGCATCTAAGTAGGATTCAAAGGCAATCTGATCCACATAGCCCCTTATGTCCTGGAGTCCAACTGAATTCAACAGGAGAGCCTGCAAATCTTCGGATATCCGCTTTATATCCACGGATGGATGCGGATCCAAATGTTCTATCTAGAGGCCTGCGTATGTTTGCGGATCGTGGATCGGATGCAGATACAAATTTTGTATCTGCTCAGAGCTCTAGTCAACACAACTACACAAATCCGATTACAGAATCGAAGCCTGAATTGGGAAATTGTCCCAGCATGCTAAGTCCTTTAATTAACATCACACCTTTTGTACTTGTAATTGTAAATTCTTCCCCATTTGGATGTACCATCTCTTTAATTTTATTGTCTAAAATATCTGCAATCTTAAGTGTGTCCTTGTTTTCCCTTTTAATTGTAGTTTGTGTGTATTTGACCAAGACAAGCCTAATGTGGCTGGCTCCCATTGGTCCTTCAAGCTATTACATGGTTTCCTTCTCTTCTCCTGTGCACACGCATTGCACTGCCATGGATCTTTCTCTGCATTCCCCCAGCTTCTTCCCTGCCTGCTACCCTGTTCTTCTGGGTTTTGTTTTTTTGCTTTTACACTTCAAGCCTGCTGCCGTGGTTGCTGTTTGGGTCTTCTATCTCTCTTGTACCTCTGTTCCTACTAGGGGTCTGGGAATCTAAGGATAGGAAGGAAGGAGTAATTGTAGTGCGAGTAGACGTATGCGTGCTCGCTTTAATCTAACTAGCGCAGGTAACAATGACAGTGAAAACATGGCAGCATGGATCCCAGCATAGGCCTGCAATCTGTGTGCCCTACAGTTCCCCAGTGGACTTGTACTGTTCTGAAGCCCATGCCTCCATGTCTTCACGACTGCTGTTACCTGCACTAGCTAGATTAAAGCTAGCACTGGTAGGCCTACCTACTGTTACAATAAGACACTGATTTGTGGTGTTGACATACCTTAAGTGGCTGCCTATGTGTGAGTGGTTATGGTTAAAAACTATTTTAAACATAGGGCCACAGGAAGCAGTTAACATTAGAAATATGTTCTAATATTTTGTTAAACTGTAGCTAAATAGTCATGAGTTTATTCAGGTCAGACCAGGCTTTTCTCTTTCGGTATGAGTTACTGAAGTTATTTTTCCTGTTTCCACCCTGAGCAGGAATCCTCAGTCACTAGGAAGATGAAAAGTATTAATGGACCTAGCCAAAGTATTTAACTAGGCATAGAACTAACTAAAGTATAGGAGTGATATGGTTAATATCCTTTTGCTCAAGGACCAGGCAGGCATGGGCTCTGTTCTTGAAGATAAAGGCTACAGTAGCTAAATCAATGTCTCAGATGTAAACCCTTTTTTATAGAACATCATAACCTGGCTCCTCTTAAGTTTTCGTCTGGATTGAAACCTGGTGTTGAAGGTTTCTAATCAGGAACGACTTATTTTAAAATATATATACAAGTTGTAAAATATGTTTTTACAATATATTTAAAACATCCTTGTTTAGGTACCCTTAACTCAAATAAATGACTTTTTTCCCCAAGAAAAATCTGGGATGCATATATAAAAATATATATGAAAACTAAAGTAAAAAGGCTATTTTTATGCATAAAATTTTTCCACTAGAAATATCTGTAATAATATAGATTATGTACATTTCAAGTGATTACCTCAGTGATTAAAGCTTCTTCAAGAGTTTGTATTGTATGAAACCGTCTCTGTGTAAAAGATTATGAAATTTGTAAAGAACTATTATGATTTATTGGACATTTTCTTGAGATTTAATTCTTCCCTAATATGAAAAATAAAATAAATGAAAAGGTATACTACTGTTAAAATAACCAAAAGAAGGAAATTCTTTGAGCAGCTCTCTAAGCCAAGCTCTTTTGATTGTGCCGTGGTTTTGCTGCACATACAGTATGCACAATTTCCCAGCATCTGGAGATCCCCTCAGCAACTAGACTTTAACAAGCCAGGCTAACCCAAAGCTTTCACCTTAACTCCCATTTTCAGTTGAAGCCTGAAAGGTATTTGAATATAGGGGGTTTTATTTAATATTTTATGCAGTCAAAACAAAATCTATCTACCAAATGTTAACCCAGCAGGAGTCCTGCTAAGCTCTGTGCTCAACTCCCTAATTAAAATCACATGATGAATTAAGAGGAGAAAGCCAGTTATTTCAATTCTGTTGAGCATTTATTTTATTGGGAAAAAAATGCTGATCCTTTGAACTTACACAACATATTAAGATCAAAATGTTTTCAGTTTTCTCAGGTATAATTCATTGATTTATTAATAGCCTTATTGGGTAAGAAAATTATAAACTGAAAACATAGGATTACAGCTCTAAGAAATCATTTTTTTAAATTGCTTTTGTGCAAATGATATTTCGTGTTTCAGCACAAAATGAATTTGCTTTTTAGCTTCAACCTGCCTACAGGCTGCAAATTACTCCAGATTAGTTAATTACTATATGCTGTACATTAGAATAGAAATTATTTTGGTTTTCAAGGTAATCCTCCACTTTACTCCTACCAAACTCTGCTATAAATCTCATTCTGGAGCATTAGTGAATGCAAGGTAAAATAACAAGTCAGTCTCTTGATTTGGAAACCTGTGTAGAGCAGCCACTTTTGGAATTAAATGCATTATACCCAGATGCACAATGACAGCATTAGCAGAAATACAGTGTAGCTGTAAATTCCAGTTTTTGAGCATTCATCAGTTACTGAAATGCTGATGTCTTTAGTGTAGTAAATTACCTTTTCATTCATGTATTTCACAAAACTATGTTACTGTGGCAGTAGAATATGTACTGTGACTTGAGTCATTCCTGTGATTGTAGAGATCTTTACCAGATACCACTGCTGCTATTTTGTACCATTTGTTTCTTAATGCCAGGTAATTTCTATGGTACACCAAAGCCTCCAGCAGAGCCCAGTCCCTTTCAGCCAGACGCAGTGGATCAAGTTCTTTTTGACAATGATTTTGATGCAGAATCCCAGAGAAAAAGAACCACGTCTGTCAGCAAGATGCAAAGAATGGATAGCTCTCTCCCTGAGGAGGAAGAAGAGGAAGAAAAGGAAGCAGTTAATGGCAGTGGAGGTGCAGGTCAGTTACAAAGGGAGAAATTCCTGACTGCAGTCAAGATTTTAATCAATCAAATTGTTACTCTGAAATTTTCAAATTAACTTAGGTAGGAGCACTGTCACATAATCCGAAAACTAGGTGAAGGAATGTGCCGAGCAAGTGATAATGAAGAACAGTGCATTGAGACTGGAACAAGGTGTCCAGTGGGATGTTGCAAAGATTAGTCTGAGATCCTATTCTTTTTAACATCTTTATTATCTCAAAAGGGGGACAACCAGCACATTACATTTGCAGATTGTGCTGCATCTAGGCATTTCTTGGAAGTCACCCATTCAAGTACAGATCTGGCCTACTCCCGTTTACCTTCAGAGCTGAAAGAATCAGAGCTCAGGTGATGTGGCTGCAGTCCATATTAATTTGTCACAAAAACAGAATTGTAAAAGTGAGGTTATTGGCAATGGTTTCTAAACCAAAGTGCTTAAATTCACACAATTTAAAACCTGCTGCACTGTTGTTTTCCTTGGATCATTCATTGTGGTTCTTGTACCATGGGTCTTGATACACTGAGAGGGATGCTGGTGTGGATTCTCTAATGAGCAGTACAAATGCTATTCTCTTTGATAGGAAATGCAGTAAGTAGTCTACCTAGATGGGTTCCAGTGTTGTTTTTTCAGCCTAGGCTCAGACAAGTATGAGGTTAATGCTGTTTGGCAAGGGAAGAACAGAACTCAGTGTGTTCACTTCAGTTTTTTAAAGTTCACAGCAGAAAAAAATGTAATAGAAAAATACAGATGAAACACAGTGGTGTTTGGCATTCTCTCATTGTGAGAACAAAAGGGGTGGTTCTCTGTGAGCAAAGCAGCATGAAAATCTTAACCGTAACACTTTGCTTTAAACAATTTCAGAAAACCGAGAGAGACATTCAGATTCTTCTGACTGGATGAAGCCTGTTCCTAGTTACAACCAGACAAGCAGCTCCATGGATTTCAGAAATTACTTGTCAAGGGATGAGAGCCTAGAGCCTCTACCCAAGAACTGGGAGATGGCCTACACAGACACAGGCATGGTATACTTCATAGAGTGAGTGGAAGTTTGTATCTTTATAGATTTAATGTACCTTCCTGAGATGCATGAGCTCTAAGAGTCTCTATAGAGATTTCTGCTGATTTTATATATCTTCTTTCCTACCCGCTTTTTATTGCTGAGGTCTTTGCATGAAAATATAATCTTCTGGCTTTGAAGTCGCAGTCTGTTCTCACTCCATGATCCTCACCAAATGTCACCAGTTTTGTGTGTTTGATTTCACAGTGGTTCCTGTGAAGATTATAACAATGTCACTTAGAGAGGACAGTGATGTTGATTTGAGGAATAAGCTGCAGGAATTTTATTTTCATATATCTATATCATAGTATCCCTACTTGGTGTCACCACATTTTCATCCAAGCAGCTTTTCCTTTCTGTCAGTCTTCATAGATGGATACTTGTACAGGTATCTTAGCTACCATATATAGGGACTTCAGTATAGTGATTATTTTCATGGGGAAAATGCAGATAGGGAAAGAATCCATGTAAATGCTATTAGTATGATAGTGTTTTGTGTATCTGAATAAACTAGGTGTGAAAGCACAGTGGTTCCAGTTACGAAGTCAGTTAACTTATTTATGATGTGCATTCTGTAGCGCACAGAATGCAAAGCTCAGGTTCTGTGTTGATAGCTGGATATGGGTCTAATTTTATGTGTACTTTTACTCTGCAAAATTTCATTGTAATCCACGGGATTTCCCTTATTCTCTCTGCTCTGCCTGTGATCTCTGGTATGAAATGGAATGTGAAAAGCAGCTATTAGAATGTGTAATAGTCTGTTTCATGAATTGTAAATCATCAGATTACACTGATTGCTAAGCATAGGCAGAAGTTAAGGGTTTTTTCCTCCAAGGTGAAAACTATCCGATATCCTCAAAATGATTTTTTTGTAGTTGCTTCAATGGTAAATGTATGAAAGGCTTTGTCATACTTTGTACACAGAAAAAAATATTGGATGGAGAAGAACTTTATGCTGAGACTGTGACACCTAATGCAGATTTATAGGACAGAGTTAGAAATCCCTGAGTAAATGGGTTTATAATCACAGCGTCAATAGACCCGAGATAAAACATGGTTTCTGGATAACTCTGCTCACTTATGTTAGTGTGTTATCTCAGAGTTAACATGTACCATATGTTCCTGCAGTGCAATGATAAGTACTACTTGTCATGGAAGAGCAAAATCACTAATCTTGCAAACTCACTGGCAATTTCTTATGTGCTTTGGTTCAGAGTGGTAGCAGCCTTTACATCTACATTCATATTGTGACTTTTTAAAATATTGGTTGTCTGGAATACTTACATTGTATTAACTTTTTAACAGCTATAAGATGCTCTTTTAGGTCTTATCAGTTTTTTTCCATTACTTTTCCCAAGGCTCTTTTCATGATCACCCTATTTTAGAGGTGATGTCTGACACCTTACTAAAGAGCACAAAACTTTTCCTATCTATTCCCCAGGTAAGGGAAAAGTTTGTATTTTGGGTCTGTTCTGATGAGAACCAAAAGAGACAGGTGTATTCAGTGTGCTCTTATTTCATTGGTTCTGTTCTCTACTTACATATACCTCTACACAGTTCTGCAGAGCTCTTGAATTCAGCTCCATGCACAAGTTGCATTGACTATTGAGATATCCAATATTTTTTGATAGATGAAACTTAGGCTTACCTCACTCCCAACAAACCTGCTACTTTTAGAGTGAAACTGTGTAAACTGTGGCTGTGAACATGTACCTTTGAAATATTTTTGACTGCTAAGAAACGTTTGCACCGCTGTAACCTCCCATGTCACAGTGGTACAAAAGATCCTTGAGTATTTTGGTAGTTATTATATTTAAGTGATACCTTTCCTTGGTTGCATTTTTGATGTGACAGAGGTGAGAACAGCAGGTACGCTGACCTAGAGGCAAAGATTTGCATGTGGAAGGAAATTTATGAAGAGAAGTCCTAAGTATAATAGGTTAAATCCATTCATTGGGAGTGTCTTTTGTGTCTCTCCCTTTATCTCCTGCTGTTTTTCTGCTCCTGATTCGGTTGTCCTATATTCCACAGTCACAACACCAAGACAACCACTTGGCTTGATCCTCGGCTCTGTAAGAAAGCCAAAGCTCCTGAAGACTGTGAGGATGGAGGTGAGATGTTCAGAATTCTGTCTGTCTGCTACATGTAATGCATGGTTGGATGTTGTTGTTTTTTCCTACTTGAAAACCAGATTCAAATGGTGTCCAATTAGCATGTTGTCAGTAGAGTTTATGAAGGCACGAAGTATGGCTCTGGTAAGAGTTTTGTTTCAAAGACTTCTTTTCTTCTTTGCCATTTGGGACTAACCAGACAGGTCAATTGTACCTTCAAATGCAACCTGGAATAGGAGTTTACTTATGCTCTTGTTTCAAGGTCAAGTTCATCTGAAACCAAATAGAATTCCTAATACATCAGATGTATTCGCTTGTTTACCAACCAAAGCTAGTCCTGAGTCCTGTGGAACTGGCTATCTAGTTACTTTGACTTGGTTCTTGAAGGGACTTTCTGTGGGATTTGGCAGTAATGAATCCTTAAGCACTTTGGAAAGTCTTTTCCTTATGCATGTTACATATTTTATATCAAGTTCCTCTTCAGGGAGATCTAGGTCGTTCCTAAGAATGTCCTCTGCACTGATGGGAGAATTAAGTCATTCGGGGGTCTTCGGATAATGCTGTTTGTGACTGTCTGATGTCCCATATGGAGTCACTTCCAGGATTCTTTACAATTCGATAAGATCTATCACTGACGAGACAGAAGTTTCTGCCTGAAGTTCATAATTTTTATTCTTTCTACATTATTCTGAAACCATTACGGTATGGAGTTAAGTGCCTATGGCTTGACAGCAGTGGTAGGATGACTGGGCTTGAGAGTGGCTCCAGTATATTTTCACTGGAACAGTGGCGTTTAAGTGAATTGTGGATCCACACAAATCCTGGAGAGCAGAATGACATATTACTTAGTTCTAAATTTGCTGTAACCACTGAGGGGAAAGACCTGGGCATCTTTGTAGACAGCTCAATGAGCACCATTGTTCAAATGTGCAAAGGAAAAGCCCCCAAATACTAGAATGCATAGATGATGGGCTACAATGTAATACTGAAAGTTCAGCCTTGTCACTTTATATCTGTGGTAGACTCTCACCTGCAATAATCTGTTCACTTTCCGGTTGAGAGAAAATAGTGACATTTTGATAGAATAATGGAAAAGCTTTTGAGGACAAAGTGGAAAAAATTAGGGATACAATAAATGTACAAAATAACAAACAGTAAACCAAAGGTAAATCAGGTGCTCCCTTTTACCCACTGTCCTAATACAAGAACAAGGGCACGTTGAGTTAAATTGAAGGTGGCAGATTTAAAACTGATAACTTTAAATACAATGTATAATTAAGCCATGAAAAACGCATTGCCACAAGAGATTATTGGGGCCAAAATCGTAATAAAATTTTTACAAGGATTGGACAATAGCATGAATGAGAAGATCCAATTACATTAGATATAATTTTTTTTTAGACGGGATATAAATACTCATGCTTTAAAGCATAAGCAACCCCTAACTAAGTTTAGGAAGAAGCTTCATTGTCTAGTAAGACCATCCTCTGAAGCTTCTGGTATTGGTCATTGTTGGAGACAGGATACTGGACTATGAGGACTGCTAAGATAAATGGTAGTCCCAAAGTGAAGAGATGGAAGAGCCTTTGGACTTCATATGAATTGACCCTTAATTGGGCCAGGTGCAGGAGGTGCAAACCAAGCTACAAGGCTTGGGAATGAGGCTGCACAAGAATAGGTGGCTTTATTGTAGGAGTATTTTAAAATCTCTGAAGCAGTTGCACGTTTTAAGCGTCAGTGTCTTCTTATTTCCACTTAGGGGAGAGCCCTAAAATATAATTTAAATAGTTTATAATCAAGATAGGAATCTGTATTAGCAAGTTTGAAAATAATTAGCCTCTTTTTAGATGCTAGAAATTACGATAAGATTTTTAAAGAAATCCTCACACTCTCCTCTCCTCTCCCTCTGGCATCTCAACCATGTCTAAATTAATTTGACTTAAACATTTCCCTGTTGTCTGGTTTCATATGGATAATTTTTCAACAGAAGTGCAAGTCCCTGATATGTGGAAGTGCCCTGGAGAATTCATTTTGCCTAAGCTGTCTCATGTCTCCCTATGATGGCAGAGCTTAAAGCTTCACTAAATAAAGCTTAAAGTGGGCTGAACGCTGACAGTATTTTACTGCTTCATAGAATGACAGAGATGTTTGAGAATCATAATCTAAGCAGGGTTCCATGGTTAAAGTACTTGTCAGTCATGCTTTTTCTTCAAGTAAATTCCTATCCATTAAATAGAGAAGAGGTAAAAGCCAAGCTGCAGTATCAAACTAGCTACCTAATTTTGTTAGTAATGACTCATTGCTGTTGGGACTGCGTTGTTGAAATAATGTGGCTAGCAACTGGTGCTTTAGTTGCACGGAAAGATGCCTTGTTGTTCTGCAGCTCCTGTTAGGGGAAGGAGGAGTCAGAAATTTTTGTCCTGTGTGTGGCAACACTTGGACTCAGCCTGTTCCGCTGTGATACAGAATTTCCATAGCTAATGATTCTTAAACAAGAACACTCTAATCCTGACCCATACATGTATCATCATCTATAGCATTCCCATTGATCATAGCTGCCATGTTGAGTCAGAGAGAGTGAATTTGTCTGTGAAATAATGTTGGTCTAGCCCAGGGGTGGGCAAACTACGGCCCAGGGGCCGCATCCTGCCCTTCAAACATTTTAATCCGGCCCTCAAGCTCCCGCCAGGAAGCGGAGTCTGGGGATTGTCCTGCTCCGGTGCTCCAGCCGGGGAGCGGGGTTGGGGGCTTGTCTAGCACATTCAGGGCTTTAAAGAGAGAGGCTAATACCAAAACTGTATCAGCATTCAGACCACAGTTGTCACTAGCAATATCTTGAACTAACTTCCTTCCGTCCAGATTCCCATTTCCTTAAGAGAGTGCAGTAGCAGGGGTACAGCATTGTTTCCATTTTAATATGGAACCCTTAATTACTTCAGTATAATATTTTTCATACTGAATCCAAGAAACTTATAGTCTTACTTTTCAGTTCTCTTGCACCCCAACTGGCTTTTTAAAAATCATGCATATTCGCTATCTTCTCTAATCTGGGACAATGCAGGGAACTGATGGGCTGGCTGGCAGTAGGTAACTAAGGGGGTCTTCTCTCATCATTTATGATTGTTTGGGGAGAGTGTAGGAACTGACTTATATTTGTTTCTGTTCACCTCTTGCATCAAGACATCACATTGTGAATCCAATCTGTGAGAATGTTGGTGGTAATCAGCCTACAGGCAAATCCTGCACACATTTGCAAGGCAGTGGTGCAGTGTAGCCAGCCAATAACATAAAAACGTACAGAGAAGCAGTCTCTGCAGCAAACATCTCCTGAGTTACAAGAGTCAATAGGCGCTGGGATGAGACTGAAAACAGCCTCTCGTTCTCCTAAATCTATTCTTAATGAAGCCAGCTTGAGCCACCGCTTCATACTGCTGCTTTATTAAACATATGTGAAGCCCACCACTGGGAGAGGATGGGATTAAAAAAGGCATTTTAAAGAGAAAGATGCCGGACCTCCTAATGAACAGCACTTAAACCAATAGTCCCACTGGGGCATTTGTCAAGTTCTGCTGAGCTGTACTGATATTCATAATTGGTAACATGCTGCCACATGCTAAGAAAATTCCTGTTACCTTCAAGCCTGGGGCAGCCACAAACAACAAACAAAATAATTACACACAGAAATCTTACCCTTCAAAACAATCCAGACATCTGAAAGAAAAATAAAAGGCCATTTGTGTTCCAAATGGAACAATATTTCCATTTTGTCTTAACTTTCACACCAAGCTCCTTTCAAACAGCTTTTCCATATTTACGTTTCTATGGTCAAATTAGAGTAGCAAAGCTATAGCAATGAGGCCCCTGTGGTGACAGCTCATTGCATTCAACCGGTAATGCTCTGATTCTAGCAGCCATCCTACAAGAATTTGAATTTAGTTCAGAAGCGAGGGAGCTTTCTGATTTTTATGCTGTTTCAATATGAATGTTCATATTGAAAGGGTTTAATTTCATTTTGCACACAATTTTCAGAATATGGGATCATTCGTTTCCCTCTAGATTTGTTACTCTGGAGACTTGGATTCAAATCATAACAAACACAAATGGAAATGATTTTGGGGATGATATCTTTTTAGTCCTCATTTGTCCTTGTCACCACTGTACTGCCTCTTTGATTTTGATTCAGGAGCCTAGGGGTAAAGTAGCAAGTGATGTAGGTCAGGATTGCAGTGCATTGGGAGAGCGAGGTGGGGAGTCTGACTGGAATATTGCAGGTCTGGCTTGAAATGCATGGTGTTAAGGGGATGTGTGTGTGTAAAATTGGACTAACAAGGGGGTTGCAGGTCAGAATTTAGGACCCTTGGCAGAGGTTTCTGGAAGCACCGCATGACTGGAATAGCATGGTCCTACAATTCAGAGCTGGAAGTGGATTGGAAGTGCTTCTTTGGGAAAAGCTTCAATATCTCCTTTCCACTCTATGGGTCAGCCATAGACAGTGCTATCGTATAGTTACAGATTGGGGAGTTAAAAACAAAATTACACAAATTAAACTAGTTATTTTATAATTAATTGGCTTAGTCTAATAAAATGAGACCTTTGTCTTTCTTTTCCTCCTTTTGTTACTTAAGATATTTCTGTGCTTCACTTTGAAGCTTGTTAAAACTTAATTTTTTTGTTTAAAATGCAAGTCCCCTCCTCCAATGGACCAGTGAGTACAAGGGGGCCCATTTTCCCTCTGGGAAATGCAAGCACTCAATTCATGGGAATATATAAATTGCTTTCATATTTCCAACACAGTCAGTCCATAATCTCTCCACTCATTTTTTTTCCACATGAACTTTGACATTTTCAATTACTTTTCCATTACAGTGCAGAATTTTGTTCATTCTTCTGTTCTAATTACAGAACTTCCTTATGGCTGGGAGAAAATAGAAGACCCTCAATATGGAACATACTACGTCGAGTAAGTGTTTACACCAATTATTCATTTCATGTGGACATCAGATATGGTAGAGAACAATGAAACAGTTGATATGTAATAAATGCAAATTGTAATTCAGCTAATTTAATGACTGTATCCACTGTAAATTAAGGGCCAGTTCTGGTGGCCGTAACTGAATTGTATACTATTCCTATGAGTTAATATGTAAGATGATAATGTGTGTAGCTTCCCTTCACACTAATTGAGATACATCCATCTATCATCTAGAGGGGAGGAATCAAGTAGTAACCACTTCCCTGGGCTGAAAACCAGAGAGCAGCAAGTAAACAGTAGGGTTCAGTTTGCTTCTCTGCCTCACAAATATCCATGTGATTTTTTTTTTTCTTGTATAACTAAGAATTATGGTAGTTTATTACAACAGTAACTTTATCTGGCAATAGTGACTTTGCCCAAGTGGCTGAATCTCTTTCTTAATATCCTTATTGTAATAACTGAAGATGCTGAATGTTGTATGTTTAAAGAGATCAGAGCATGTCTCTGTTCTGAAATACCTTTAAAATGGAGCCTCTCAATTAAAACACTTGATATTCACAAACCAGCAGGAAATTGCTTTCCCCTCATCCTTGGGCTCCAAAGCAGCACCATGTAGCAGAAAATCCCTAACTTTCTGTAACTGGCTTGCTTATTCTTCTTCAACTCAGGCTCAATGAAAACCACCTTCAATCATCAAGAGAAAAATTAGCAGAGAATTGAAAATATTAGCATTGGTTTGAAAAATGTTAGTGAGATCTCTGCAGAGCCAGCACTGTTGTTTTAATATTGTCCAGGCTAATAAATATTTTGATACTTCAGCTCCGCTTTCATATTTCAGTGTTTAGCAACAAAGGCAACAAATACCATGGATATATGGAAGCATCCATTTCGTGTCAGGAAAAGAAATAAATTTGCTTTGCTAAGCAGATCTCTTATTGACCAATATTATGGTCTACAGCGGCTCTTTTGAAATGTGCAAAGTGGTGTTAAAATAGATAATATGCTTATTATTCAGAGTTCATCCTATCACTCCAAAAGCAGCCTCAACAGTCAAGGCTGAATTGTATAGTTGTTGAGTTTCTGTTTTGAGTATTGAGAAATTAGTAGTTGGCGTATGCTTCAAAGGGTTAATCTTTGAGCTCCTCATGAGGAGATGGTTGGTCCTGCCCCTGAACAGGAAACTGGCATTGTCCTGAATTACTAGTTAAGAAGATACTTGAATATTTTTAACCAGGTTTTCTTTCCTGCTGTTAGTTGAAATTCCTTTGGTTTTGATAATCTGATTTTTCATCATAATTGTTTTCTTTTAATTTTTCTCTGTTTAGATAATGAAAATAGGCTACTCATTTTCACTTTCTTTGCTCTCATGAATTAGCACAATGCTGTTGTGTTTGAGTTGCACATACTACAGGGGAACAAGCTATTAAGATTAGGCTTTGTATAACTTTTTAAATTAAACTTTACATTTTAGTTCTCAATTGCAATTACCCTTTGAGAGAAAGGAGCAGAATATATGGATTTCTGTAATTTAATGGCTGTGATACTGACCCTTAAATATATACACATTCTAATAATATAAACATTAGAATTTGGACAGTCACAAGGGAATGAAGATTTACCCCCCCCCCCCAAAAAAAAAACCGTAAAAGTTTTTTTCAACGTTGAGCTGTCCTTTTATGTTTGCTTCATTTCAGCAAAAGAGTAATGTGAGCTTGCACATTGCAACATTCTTTGATACAGTATGGTAATCCTTATTAGGGATCTGACAATGTTTGGCAATTTAATCAAGGAGAATTTTACATTTTTTATTAATGCAAAGTTACAATAAAATGTTAACATACTACATTGTACATTACTTATTACTTATTCAGGATCAGGTTAATATTCATAGAGCCTGACTAAAGGAGCTGGCTTGCTGGCTGGGGAGCCCTTCTCCATTTAGAAATTTGGTCACCCATCTTCTTTTTGGCACTTCTCTTGTGTACATACTTGGTGTGAAAGCTTTTCCATTACAAGGACAGTCCACATTTTACTATACCAGAATTCCATAGGAGAAGTCACATTTTTCAAATAATATGCAATATAAAGTTTTGCTGTTAACAATAAAAAGGAATTAATTTGTATTTCTATTTAAAAAGTAGGTCCTTTATGGAAGCATTAAATAAGCAATCAGGGGATTTCTGGGAAGCTGGCCTTTTTCTTATAAGGTTAATCTCTTTAATAATTTCCTCTGCAAACCATCGAATTTCTGGACACAACCACCAAATGTGCAAGTATGTTCCTCTATCCCTGCAACCCCTCCAACAGAGTGCCTCCCTAGTAGCAAAAATACAGTGAATGCTAACTCGAGTCAAATACCAACTATACAGTAATTTGTAAACGTTTTCTTTGTGAGCTACACAAATTGAAAATATATATCCACTTTCCCATATAGAGACCCATTCATCTAGATCAATTTCTTTGTCCAGATCTCTCTCCTATCTCTTCATCTGGGTGGTTTTCCTATCAACCTCTTTTTCAATCAAAATTTAATACATCTTAGAAATTAAACCCTTTGTTCCAGCTTGCACCTGGGTCAACTCCTCAGTTGTGTTTAAAGATCTAGATAGAACCGTCTTGTATCCAGATTTCACAATAAGGTGTTTTGACTTATAAATACTGATACAGGATCTTTCTATTATTTACTTTATTACATATCTCTTGGTATGATCTTAAATCAGGACCCTGGAACAGCAATCCAAATTGAGGAATATCCGCTCTTACCCAGAATGAATAATCACTTTGATATTTCCTAGAAATAAATTTGTGATTATTAATGACAATAGCTAAGGGGGGAGAGGGCTTGTCGACAGGAATTTTAAAAAGCTAAGGTGGGCTGGATGAATGGGTGGCATTTATTTTTGGTGGTCTAAATTTCTTTTGAACCCAACAATTACTATAAATAATTGTTTGGGCTACAGTCTTATTTGAGCTTTACCCATTGTTTGGATGGTCTGTTAACGCTGTTGATCATATCTTTTAATTGCGATGCATAATAATAATAAGCCAAATTAGGGAATGCTCATCCACCCGACTTTGTAGACTTACGCAGAACTTTAGAACTCACCCTTTGTCTTTTATGATTTTTAATAGTGCATCTTGCTCTGTTTTTAATGTCATGTCGGGGATATCAGTAGGGCGATGCACTGAAACAAAAATAGTAACTTGGGGAGGAATTCATCTTTACTGAGACTACACTATCTAACCAAGAAATTTCGTATTTGTTCCAGTTCTCCAAATCTTTTATTTTATGCCAAAGTGGAAGGTAATTTGCTTTAAAAAGATGTTTGTTTCTCCACAATATTTTTTCCTAAATATTTTAAAGATTCCTTTACCCATTTAAATTTATGTAGCTGACAACGGTTTGTTTTGACCCTTTGGGAATATTAATTTCTAAAATTCCAGATTTATCATAGTTTTTGATCCCTGATGCCTGCTCAAATTCCAACATCAATTGTTCTATAATTTTTAATTATGCTTCTGGATCCTGCAAATATAATAGGATATTGTCAGCATATAACACCACTTTCTGTTCTAAACTTGAAGACATTCTGATGCCTTTAACCAAGGGGCTGTTTCTCACATATATTGCAAATGACTCCATTGCCAGAATAAACAAGGGGGGGGCAGCCCTGTCTTGTACCCCTAGACAAATTAAAAGGAGGGGATTGAAGTATACAGGCCAATATGAGTATAAAACTGGTTTCCAAAACCAAACCTTACCAAAATCTGTCTGAGGTTCTCCCACTGCAAAAGTTGATGGTTTCTCAACATCCAACAAAAGCAGTTCATAAGAAGAATTGCTAAAATTAACACTATAGATGAAATTCAGAGTTCTTCTGACATTACCAGATAGATGCCTGCCAGCAATGAACCCACCCAGGGTGAACACATTTGGGCAAGATGACACTCAGTCTGTTTGCTGTCACCTTGGCATAAATTTTAACATTGTATTAATTAAAGAAATAGCACAGTATGATGCACAGTTGGTAAGAGCTTTTCTTTGTTTAGGAATGACCACAAGTTTTGCTTCTTTCCATTAATCTGGAAACTTGTTCCCCTGCAATCTTCAGTTAAAATAGGGATCAATACTTGCTTTTGGAGCTCTGTTATACTCCCCAGAAAACATATTGGGACCTGGAGGTTTATTAGATTTTAAATTCTTAATTACAGTTTCTACAGCAATTTACCCATCAAGAGCTGCCAAATCCTCCTCAGAGCTGAGGTAGCCTCACACTTCTCCATTACTGTTTATAAATTCAGAATTTGAATGTTCTGAAGTGTACAAGGTATGAGAAAAGTTAACAAAGATTTCAGTGATCCGTTTGATGGCAGTTATTAAATCTCCCTTTTTATTTCTAATCAGAGGGGTGGCTGACTTACCAGTTCCTTTTTTTTAACCTTTCTGGCTAAAAGCCTATCAGTTTTATTGTCCTTAGTTTTATTGTCCTTTTCATAATATTTTTGTTTAATGTATCTAAGGGTTTGCTCAGCCACACTCATTTGTAACAGATTAATCTTCCCTCTTACCTCAATTATTTTCTTATACACTCTTTTTAGATCCTGTAGCTCTACGTCTGCCTACCAAAACAGAAAGTTCTTTATCCAAACTCTCTTCTTCAAGAGCTCTTATTTTTTTAAGGTATGATGCTTTATTTATAAGGATCCCCTACATTACTCCCTTTCAAGCATACCAGAGAACTCTTGTATTTGGTCCCTTCCTTATCATTATCTTCTAATAATTTCTTCTAGCTCTTGAATTCTAAGGGAGTCATAAACACAGCTCTATTCAACGACCAGGCCCTTTGTTTTTCCACTAAATCCCAGTCTTTAATATATGCAGAGGTATAATCAGACCAAGTTATAACTCCCAGATTAGCTTTTTGGACTAAATTAGTCAAGCCCCTAGAAACAAAAATCATATCAATCCTGGGATAAGATCCATGTGTAGCAGAACAGTGTGTGTAGTTCCTGATGGCTGTCTGGTGGGAGATGAATCCAGGCGTCAGATCCTCATTTTTCTAAATAATGCAACACATTTGCACTTGTTCCTCCTGAATGCCCTCTGTGTACATTTGATCAATCCAAAGTGGGATTTAAGCACCTTGTTAGAATCTCCGCCTAGAATGATATTCCCTTCCCTAAAACTTTGCAAGCCCATAAAAAAAAATCAAAAAAAGAAGGTTGTCCTTGTTTGGGAGCATATTCATTGGCTAAGGTGAGAAGTTTACCTTTCAAGGACCCCTTAATTAAAATATAACTGCCCTCTGTATATATGAGTTGTACTGCAACAATAAAAGGGAAGTGTTTAGCTAAGCGTTGCCAATCCTCTTCTACTAGATTGCCCTGGAGAGACACATGGTAGCTATGTCCAAGTAGTATTCAATTATTTATCATTTTTCTTCAAGTGAGCTTCCAACAAATAGATTATACTAGGAAAATCCTCTTTCAGTGAGCAGAATACCCTTTTCCTTGTGTTGGATTGTTCAGCCCCCTAATGTTAATAGTTATGACATTAGCAAACTCTCCCATGAGTATCAAGTCTGCTCTTGCCCGGTATGTTACCCTTTGCTAAAATCAGTGACATGTGCAACCCTCCCCACCCCCACCCCTCCAGCCAGATGCCAGGTCTCTATTACATTTGCACCTCTTCTTTAGATAGGACATTTTAGAAGGAGTTCATATTGGACACACCAGTAATTTTTAAACTCACACATAGGTTGCTTTTTCTTTTTTAAAACCTATATTGTGGTACCATGATCCTGAATTTGATTTGCTGTAAATTTTTTTAATTGAGCACTGTTTTTATTAATATAATGTTTTCTATTAAGACATATAACTATTTAATATCTGTTTTTGGTCTTTTATCCCGTTTCCCACCCTCCCTCCCTATGCATTCCCCCATGGCCACCTGGTCCCTTGTAGCTGTGGAAGTCTGGCCTTTGGTTAATTCTTCTATCAGCATATTAGTTCTGTGCTGGGGTGTGTGGGGAAGTGTCGTGTGTGTGTGTGTGTGTGTGTGTGTTTGTTATTGTGAACCAAGCCTTATCTAATCTGATCAAACATCTTTATAACACTAGGTATTATGAGATTATTATACCATCAATGAGTTCATATATTCTTAAAATTTTCCACTGTAGCTGACCCTTCTCCAATCAATATACATTTTTGAATGTTTGTGATAACTCTAAAGTCAAACTTACTTCATTGGGGGGATCGGAGTCTCCTATTTCATTATTAACTTTTGTTATAAGCTATTATAAATAACAATAATAAATTAACTATATATATTTAGCATGCTGTATCCACATAAGCTATCCTGAGTGCTACCCAGCCCATCTTCCATTCCATATATTCCTTTTTTCATTATAACCACATAGACAGAATATCCATTTATTTTGTTCTTCTGGATCTAGACGGTTTATTCTGATTTCACAGTCTGTCCTTTTGTCTTGACAATTTATCTTTTTGAGCTGTTCAGGTTCTCTTTGATCTCACTGATTCCCAGTGATTTCTGGGAAAGCCTTTGACCCCATTCAGATTGTTCTGGAATTGATTTACCCATTCCCATTTTTTGTAAGTATCTGTTCCCCTTTTTTTGGATCTGAGTTAGACGCATAGGTCCTTCCATTTAAAGGACAGTCTAAATGGGAACCCTGATTTGTATTTTATATTGTTCTATCTAAGAAGTGTGGTCACCTGGTATAGTTCTCTTTGCTTTCTAAAGGTTGAGGTTACCAGATCTGGGAAAATTTGTATGGGCTGGTTAAGAATCATCAGTGGGTCAGCTCTCTCCCTCGTTGCCCTGAGAATTTAATCCTTGTCTTGGTAGTGGTATAGACAAGACAATCACATCCTTTAGTCTGGAGCTTGCTGGGGGCCTGGGGAAAAGGGATCTGTGAGCCCTCCCAATATGAATGCAATAAATATTGCCCAGTTTTAATATGACATGGAAACTATTGTTCATGTGTCCAACAGACTTTTTCCTTCAGTCTCCTCTGGAATATATTTAATCCTTAAGTAATTGTTGTATTCTCTGTTCCCTGTCCTCCAGCTTTAATTCTGTGTTTTCCTCCTTTTTCAGTTGTTTCAATTTTTTCAGTTAGATTAATATTGCTGTCCAATTGGTCATTTAATCCTGCTTCCACATCTAATATTTTCCCATTAATTTCATTTTTGTATCTTTATTGTAAACCTGGAATTCTTCCCTCCTCTCCTTATTCATCTTTTTGATTTCTTACAGCAGGTCTTTCAGGTCAGTCTCAGTGACTGGTGCTTCTCCACCTGCCTCCATTAATTTGTTGGTTGGCAGGAAAGTTACACTCTCTCGTTTTGGGATGGGGAGGGGAAAAGATCTTTGTATTGGAGGATTTATTTCTTTTCCCAGACATCTAGATTGTCTCTTTTCTCCTTGCCTGTTGTGCCTCTTTCAAGATGACTGCCACCACACTCCCTCTGTTTGTCTGAGCTTTCCAAAATGGCCACTTCTTTATTTCCTCCCCCAGCCACAATCGTATAATTTTATTTTATTTCTTTAAATCTTGTTGCACTCACCCACTGTCTCTGTACAGGATGATAAGGATCCAGTTCAACATCTCCAAGCTTAGAGTCATTTTAGTATGTTCTTTAGGCTGATTGCCCTGGATTCTGTTGCTGTTTTCTCTCCCAGAGCCTGGGATCTGCCACCTCGCTTCAGCCTTCTTTTATTTTTCTTCTCGAAACTGGCTTCACAGGTGTGATGATTCATATTTAAAGCACAGAACAGTGGATTCACGTTGGCTTGGTTCTTTTTATCTTCTTAAATTGTTTTCATTTATTCCCCCTTTCTTGCAGAGAGATGGATTAATCCAGCAACTCCATATTCTCCCTCGCATCCCCCAGTTTTGTTTCTCGAGGCTGCAGCTTTGGAGGGCTGACTGGAACTGTGGTGCTTTGCATTATGTGACTTTCTCTTCTGTGTCCTCCCGTTAGAACACAACTGGTTAACTGCTTCCTGCATACATGACATAATGTGGAATTTATGGCAAATGAAATAAATGTTTTCCCAATACAAAGCTGGTAAAACCCAGACTTCAACGGATTTTGCTGTGGATGCTGAATTTTTCTTCCCATCCAACACCACGTTTGATTTAGCAGTAGGTCCAGTTGTTCTCATTGTCTGGTGTGTGTTCTTTTTGAAGACCACCAATGGCTTTAGTGGTTTTGATATGTGAAGGAGCATGGATGAAAATCTAAAATTGAGAATAAATAATTTTGATAGAAAATTTGGAGAAAAACTCAGTAGTACAGATTTCTGGTCCTTCTTAATCATACAATGATTGATATAGAATTCTAGTTGCTGGAAGCCCGGGGTGGTCCACAACCTTCCTACTTCAGAGTTTTGTAGATTCACAAAACATGTTCATGAGCCATAATATTCCAAATCCCTGAGGTGGAAGCATTTGCTTCCATAATTCTTTATGGGTCAGTAGTTCCGTTTTCTGGAATGAGTTAAAAGTAATCTTTTTGGCATGTTCGTATGTTTTTCAATGAAAAGCTAATAGGTGTTTATTCAGGATGGAGCATTCATTCAAATATGCTGTAGAAGAGATACTCCTTTACTCTTAAAAAGATTCCTTATTCAAGAGATGCTCATATCCGTTACATATTTTATTGTGTGCTTAATCCTAATTTTTGAAGACAATGCTGTTTACAGTGTTCTTTATCATGTGAAGGAATAATTTAAGACTCTCTGTGTTTTGGAGGAAGCTGAAGTATTAGGTTGCTTTGCTTGGATAATAGATCCTTGTTGATCACTTCTCCTATGCACACTTGACATAACTGCTCTTGCCTCTTTTGGCATGATAGAGAGTCTACAGAGAATTAAGTAAAAATTGGATGACTGCCTGTTAAACAAGAGACTAGAGGAGGGACATTTTGCACCTGAGAACCTTGCTACAAGAGACAACCCCGGGCAAAACTTCATAGTTTGTCAGAGTTCATATTTTATAAGCAGAAATATTCAACCCGCTATGGCAAAAATAGCTGAGCAAAAATTAAGATTATAAGGATTTAGTCAAAAATGATACTTGAGAAAAACCTAACATTCAATTTTTCCTCTGCTGTGCTTCATTCAGAGATACCCAGAGGCAAAAATGTTACATTTCTGTTCTATAAAGCTAATCTGAAAGTTTGGTCTTTTTTTTTTAATTTGAAAGTCTTTTTAAAAGGTTTTAATGTGGCTGGGGAACAAGGGCAAAAAAATATAATAGAAAGCGAAACTGAGGTTTTTTTTTATGTGGACTGTTGAGCTTCTGGGTTTGTCATACAGTTAGAAAGTCCTCCAAGGCTTTCGCATTAAAAGCATTGCATTATTAGTTTCCAGGTAATCCTTCAGTTATGAAATAAGAAATTGATAATCTTGCAGTGCCAATGCTCTTCTTCAGATGCTGCTCTGAAATTATTTGAAGATGGCTGCACCTGTATCTTGGCTGTTCAAAGTGATTTCCTTCCTAAATTCCGATTTTCTTCAAAAAATGAATTGCATAGGAGTAGTTCCATGTAGATGGAAAATTTAAAACATATATCTGCATTCTGAATAACACACAGAGCAAGCAGCCCAGTGCTTCTTCATGGCACTAGCTTTTATAAATGAATTAGCTTTTAATAATTGCTCAAGATTCATAGAATATCAGTGTTGGAAGGGACCTCAGAAGGTCATCTAGTCCAACCCCCTGCTCAAAGCAGGACCAATCCCCGACTAAATCATCCCAGCCAGGGCTTTGTCAAGCTTGACCTTAAAAACCTCTAAGGAAGGAGATTCCACCACCTCCCTAGGTAACCCATTCCAGTGCTTCATCACCCTCCTAGTGAAAAGCTTTTTCCTAATATCCAACCTAAATCTCCCCCATTGCAACTTGAGACCATTACTCCTTGTTCTGTCATCTGCTACCACAAAGAACAGTCTAGATCCATCCTCTTTGGAACCCCCTTTCAGGTAGTTGAAAGCAGCTATCAAATCCCCCCTCATTCATCTCTTCTGCAGACTAAGCAATCCCAGTTCCCTCAGCCTCTCCTCATAAGTCATGTGCTCCAGCCCCCTAATCATTTTTGTTGCCCTTCGCTGGACTCTTCCCAATTTTTCCACATCCTTCTTGTAGTGTGGGGCCCAGAACTGGACACAGTACTCCAGATGAGGCCTCACCAATGCTGAATAGAGGGGAATGATCACGTCCCTCTATCTGCTGGCAATGCTCCTACTTATACAGCCCAAAATGCTGTTAGCCTTCTTGGCAACAAGGACACACTGTTGACTCATATCCAGCTTCTCATCCACTGTAACCCCTAGGTCCTTTTCTGCAGAACTGCTGCCTAGCCACTCGGTCTCTAGTCTGTAGCAGTGCATGGGATTCTCCTGTCCTAAGTGCAGGACTCTGCACTTGTCCTTGTTAGACCTCATCCGATTTTATTTTGGCCCAATCCTCTAATTTGTCTAGGTCCCTCTGTATCCTATCCCTACCTTCCAGAGTATCTACCATTCCTCCCAGTTTAGTGTCATCAGCAAACTTGCTGAGAGTGCAGTCCACGCCATCCTCCAGATCTTTAATGAAGTTATTGAACAAAACCGGCCCCAGGACCAACCCTTGGCGCACTCCACTTGATACCGGCTGCCAACTAGACATGGAGCCATTGATCACTACCCGTTGAGCCCGATGATCCAGCCAGCTTTCTATCCACTTTATAGTCCATTCATCCAGCCCATACTTCTTTAACTTGCTGGCAAGAATACTGTGGGACACTCTGGTTTAAGAAAAATGTATATGGAAGGAGTTCTCTAAATCTTATAACATAACTGGAAAAACACTATTGCTGCAGTGCACCATCATAATGAGGTCTCCTCCAAAGTAAAGTTACCTGTGATGTCTGTACTACTCTGAAATCCATTTTTTTTCATCTTAGTACAACTCACTCAGCCACTGTACATTCCTTAGCTCCCACGCACAGCCTGTGATGGGTTTGGGCCCTTTGGGGTGTCACCCGATGTGCTAGGGATTAACTGAGTCAACCTGTTCTACCAGCCTGGGTCCCCTTTACCTGGCCTTGCTGGGTTAGGCTCACAAGCCTCTTCCAGCCAAGCACACAGGCAGGGCCACACCCAGCTGCACAGAGAGACAGAGATCTGCTCTGGAAAGATTCAGCCTTTGGGGCTTGCTCCAACATTCAGGTGCCCAGTCCCTTTAAGGGGTACAAATCCAAAGGTTTTATGAAATTCGCCTCCTCCCTCAATGTGGAGGGAGATATGCACAAGTTCTCCACCCTCCCTTCCCCCCCATTAGAAATTTCATAAACGGGATTATATTATAAACAAGCAATAAGTTTATTAATTACAAAAGGTGAATTTTAAGTGAATATAAGAGATAAGACAGAACTAAGCAGATTACTGACCAAATAAAGCAAAATACACAAGCTAAGCTCAATATACTTAAGAACCAGGTTACAAAATGTAAATTCTCATCCTAAATGTTATTTTAGGCAGGTTACAAAGTTTCTGTGGTTCAGAGTTCCAGTTAGATTGCTTTGCAGACTGGACCCCTGTCTCAATCTGGACTCCCAGCCCTACCTTCCCTTCAGGTGGCTTTAGCAGTCTTTCTTCTTCGGCCAACAGGCCATGGAGAAGAGGAGTCCCCTTTGCCTTCCTCCCCACCCTTAAATAGGATTTACATAAGGCAGGAAACCTTTGTTTCCCAAACTCGACCCCCCTTTCCTTCCAGTGGAAAGTTACAAGTCCCAGGTTTAGTATCAGGTGACAAGACCAATGTCTCTGCAGGACTGTGGCAGCCATTGCTTCTAGTCGGTCTCCAGCGTCCACAGGCAGACTGAGCTCTTTCACAGTCCATTGTCTCTGCTAATGGCCCATTAGCCCTGGCTGGCTTTTCCACTGTTGTACCCGAAGCACTGGTTGGGGGCGACCCCCAAAGTAACACATTTGAAATACAAATATATAGTTAATATTCCTAACTTCAGATACAGAAATGATACAGGCATACAAATTGGACAGTCACATTCAGTAAATCATAACCTTTCAAATGATATCTCTCACATGAGCCATCTTGCATAAAGTATATTTGTTATGTCATATTCATATCATAAGCATATTTTCACAAAGAATTTGGAATGAAACGTGTCACAGCCTATTCCCTCTGTTGTGTTTGGAATGGAAATGGGGAATTGGCCTATCTTTTGATTCCCCCTTTAAACCTGAAGCTGAGTCAAGTGTATGTTTAAGCTCCCAGTGGTTTATTGCTGGAAGAACCCCATCTTATTTAAATCATTAGCTAGAAGTGGTGCTTGGATTATTCCACTTAGCTCAGAGGTAATCCACATTCCTATTCATGAGCTGGGCCGCAAGGGCTTTAGATCTTTTTCAAAGTTGAAAGAGAGGGTATGTTTGTTCTCCTTTTGTATAATATGTGGGAGAACAGAGCTGGGACCTACCAAAGGAAAAGATCTTCAGGTACCAGTATAAGGTTTAATCAAAAGAGAGATAATTTCCTTCTTCCTTGCTTCATTGTAGCAGGAAGTCAGTCATTTAATCTTTCAAGCACTGTTTACAAAGTGCATAGGCATTGTCTGTTTAAGACTGGATGTTTAGCACTGGAAATGTGCTGTGATGGGACGGACTGGTTACTTCTGGGTTCTGTTCTAACTCTGCCACTGCCACATTGTGTGACCTCCATCAAGTCTTGCCCCAGTATATCCAGAGAACTTTTTATAGATTGTAACTGACAGTTATGGCAATTTTCTGCAGTATCTTGAATAAGCCTTATTGAATTAAATTTAAGTATCTTAAAAGTTCATTGTATTAAAAATGCAAATGTTTGTTATTGTGGGATTGTATGTCATTGTATGTCATTTGTCTAGGAGACATGGCTAATGTAAACCTTGGGAAGTGTTATGAGCTTTGAAGGCTTCTTTTAAACAATGCTAGGACAAGTATGAACTTGTTAGTTGAGTAGGTTTCCTAGGGGAGTGGGGAATGCAAATGCCCACTTCCACCCCATTTATAGCTTCTCCATGGGGAGGTGATCTTTGTCTACAAACGACCTATTTACACAGTCAAAAGGCCCAAATGGCATAAAGGAGTTAACTCTCAGGTTCATGGGTGTTCTTGTTCTGAGCAAAAGGAGTTATGAACTTGTGGACTGTTCATTGGCCAGAGCACTTGTTGGAGTCGGGGCGATCTCTCTAGTAAGCTTATTTGTATACTTGTAGGTTCTTTTATTGTTAATGTTTTTTCTGTAATGCTTTTGCCTTACGAATAAATGTATTTCCTTAGAAAGAGCTTTGTGGCAACTTAACTGTATTTAGAAGGAGTGTGTGGCAATTGTGCTGTTTACTACCTCTAAGGAGAAAAGTAAAGCTGGTTGGCTTAGTCAGGATGACTTTGCGGGGGAATTTGCAGTGTGGCCATGGAGCTATGCAGCCAGGAAGTACCGTGTTCAGGAGCGGGAGAGAGACATGTCTCTGCTACAGAGAGGCAACAGCTGCGGTGCTGGAATACCCTAAGAATAGGTGCCCTTGCAGGACCATAGAGGGGGAATACAGGTGCAGTTGCCCTCAAATGCAACTAACCATTTTTAAAATTGTGTAATAATACTGACCCATATTTCAGGGGGAGTTGAGACTTTTCAGGGATAAAATCTTTGATGGCTTTTTTTAATTGTATTACTGTATACCTTATTCTTTATGCTATACTTTGTATAAAGTTTAATCACCTTTTTTCTAGTTCTTTTTTTTTTTAAAGAAAGCAATTGGATTTAGATACTCCCTCTGCAGAAATATATGATGAGTGTAGGTAATGCAAGTAATAATGACTACCTAATGAAATAAAGCCTTTAAGGTAAAACATATGTCCTGCTCATAAAAACTGTGATGAAATTAGTGTCAAAACAGGTTAGGTTAGATTAGTTTACTGTTTTCTGGCAAAACCACAGTAGACAAAAACCACAGTATAGCAATTAGGTTAGGTAAAGAAGAGCCCATATTCAGCTCTGATGTTGGTCAACATGTACCCGTACGTGTAAATAAAAAAATCTATTCAATTGACTTCAATGGGTAAAACAGATTTATTTTAAAGTATGTACTTGTTTAGTAAGTCCTAAAGGGCAAATTCTGTCCCCTGCTAAATGCATATGGTAACAGTTTGTGCATCGCTAAAGACAATGTGGACCCTAATTTATTAAAACTGAAAGCACATAAAACCTAGGATTTTCAAAGCAGTCTAAGGGAGTTAGGTGCCCAAATCCCACTGAATTTGTATCCCTTATGCGCCTTTGAAAATCCAGACAAAATCTCATTTGTTTTTCATTTTGGTGTTTATTGACTGCATTGCTTTCAGCTTTGGATAGATTAGACTGGTCTGACTTTCTAGGCTCCTACACTAGCATAAAGCTGGAGTTTGGCATTTCAGTGCTACAGGGGGGAAATTGGCATTTAAAATATTTATTTTTTTCAGTGTAACACATTTTCATGAGTAGTAAAATTTAGTTATTTAATAAGACCGTCCCTTATTTTTACAACATCTAATTTTACAGTTTGCATTACCCGGCAGTGTCTGCTTTAACATAATAGTAAAGTTAATTTTTCAAAACGTAATTTATGATTACAGATTTTAATTAGGAAAAAAGTTTGGATTCTTTTCAATAATACAATTAATGCAATGCCCCCTGTGATGGGTTGTCACTCCCAGGATGCAGTCTGGAAGCAGGTGGAACCGCTGTGTCTCCTAACCATTCAGCTGGGCTGGTCCTTCTCCCACTGCTCAGCTGGTGATTCAGCCAGCCTCTCCAGGCCCTGTTATCACCCAACATGACAGCAGGTGGCATCACACACCCAACTGAGCTACCTGAGTACTTTACCTAAGCCTCTCAAGGATAGACAGACAAAACAACAGCCAGTTTCCTGCTCCTCAGCCTTGCATCCTCGCTGGAGTATAAACCTTGTATTATACCATCTTGCACTGCACAGGGATCCATACAATTCAAGCTCATTAATATAGTTCGCTTTCCCGTTGATGTGTGAAATATATGCACAACAAGCCTGTGTTAACCAAGCTGAGATTTTTCCAGACGCTTCACTTAAAGACACAGTAGTTAACATAAAACAAGTTTATTAACTACAAAAAGATGTTAAGTGATTATAATGACAGCAAACAGATTACCTAGCAAATAAATAAATAAACTGCAAACTAAGCCTAATATACTAGATAGATAGGATTTGAATTAGTAATTTCTCACCCTGACTGATGATACAAGCAGTCCACCAAGTTTCCAGACACAGGCTAGGAATCCCTTTAGCCTGGGACCAGCACTTACCCCAGTTCAGTCTTTGTTCCCTTGTGTGGGAAGTGAGACCCTGAGATGATGTCACTCCCCACCTTATAGTTTTTTCCATATGGCAGGAGCCCTTGGTTCCGAGCTAAGTTTCCAGCCAAGTTTGTGCAAAAATACAGGTACCAAAATGGAGTTGAGTGTCATGTGGTCTAGTCACATGCCCTGTGGGCCTTGCTGAGTCATAGCATCCATTACTCATTGGCTGGCTGAAACGTTCACAGGAAGGCTAAGCTCTTCCATGGTCCATTGTCTTTGTTGGGGAACCATTGTTGTACCTGAAAGACTAGTTGTGGGTGTTACCTAGAGTAAGCACATTTGAAATACAAAAACATTGTCAATATTCATAACTTCAGATACAAAATTGATGCATCTACAGAAATCGGATAATCATATTTGGCAAATCATCACTTTTCCAATGACACCTCACATGACCGATCTTGTGCAAAAAGGATCATAATTATGCCATAATCCTATCATAATCATCACTATGATGAATATGGAGTGCAGTGTCCCCCCCCCCACATTCCTCCCTCACCAGAATTGCAGGAAATATATTAAGCACTGTTAATCAAATTATATACCCCATAACCATATTCCTCAAAATCTGAGTTCTGAAGTTTTTCATCTTTTCAAGAATTGCAATCCACAACTGAAACAAGGGGAAGGCAGGTATGCAGTGTTGAGACTGCATATACATATCTTCTAACTGTGGAGCTTTTAATGTTCACATAGTCAATGGAGAACAAAACGAATGCCAAACTTGCTTGGGTCTTTATGAGCCGGTTTGACTATGGGTTCAACCTATCTAAAGACAAACAAACCTGTACTTTTAAGAAGCCTTGAGTGCTGGCTTAGCCACTTTCTGTGATTTGATGATTGGAGCTCTTCACTAATGACATTGTATGTCACTTTTAAAATGGAGCCAAGTCACAAATTTTGTAAAGGAGAATGGAGTTTACTGAACAGCATGTCTGTTTGCTGAAATACATTATTATTAAGGCTCCTGAAGAGCCAGAACATGATTCACCTTGTTTCTATAACCATCTTACAGGCACTAAGAGCCTCAATGGCTTTGAAAAGTAAATCAAAGTGTCTGGATAAAAAAAATGTCACTGTTATCCATATTGATTGGAATATTATCTTAGTGCTCATCGCTCCTTGGTGTTTATCTAAGATAAAGCAAAATAATATTTGTACTAAAACCATCTGTCGTTGGTTTCCCTATGAAATTGGAATAAAGCTTTTTACCCTGAAATTCTAACATGTTTGTATATTTTACAGTCACATTAACCAGAAAACCCAGTTTGAAAATCCAGTATTGGAAGCCAAGAGAAAAAAACAGCTAGGACAGACTGATGTTGGCCCTTCAAAACCAGGTACTTTAAGTGGCTGTTTTTCACTATTAGCTGCCGTATCTTTATGAATGAAGAGCAGTCTCAAAAGTGAAATTTTCTGGGTGTCTTAGTTCAAGTAGATCTTCATTTTGTGTTTTTTGCCATTAGTTTTAAATGTTCAGTGTGCTCCTAAATAAGTGGTTTTTCACTGTCTTCTGTTGAGATGAAAACCTGGACTAAATTAATGTGCTTTAGTGTATGGAGTATAGGGAGTCCAGAAGTTAAGTTGAAAAAAACAGTTTTAATCGGCATTTTCATATTTCTGGCATTTTGAATGCTTATTTATGAAACCTTGAAAATGTTGCTTTAATTTAGCTTGTTGTATTTAATTTTCTAGCTTTTTCAGAACGAGTTACTGGTTCTGTAGCAGACAGCAGTCGTCATAGGTCAGCTTGTGTCTGTCAACATCATTAGTAAACTATGCACATATAGCCTTAACAGGCTGCAGTTGATCAAAGCTCAACTAATGTCTGACTATTGCAAGTTGAGTATGCATCTTCCTATCTGAGTATGTGTGCATTATTAATGCCTTAAGGCAATATTAGTGTTTCCTGTCCACTGGCCAGATTATTTGTAGTCCCTCCCCCCCAAATTGTGAGGTGTTTTTGCAGTTGAAACTGATCTAAGACCTTCAAGTTGCTTAAGCAGCTTAAACCATTCTAAAGCTGGTAGTCAGAACCGGCTTGAACATTCCATTTGGTTAGGCAGCAAGGGAGTTGGGCGAACCCGTCAGAGGGTGCGGATGAAGCAGCAGCACCGAATTGTTAGGCTTCTGGCTCTTACCCATTTTGAATTGGGCCTTGTTAAGAGATTAGAGCACAGAATCAAGGGAACTGGGAATGGAGACATGATAGTTCTAGTTCCAGTTCTGCTGCTGTTCCGCTTTATGGCCTGGGCAAGTCATTTAACCTGTCGGTTCCCTTGACCCGACAGTTAAATGGGGTAATATCAGTGGCCTAGCTACCTATTTCACAGTGGTGTTGCAGGGATTAACCACCCTTTGTAAAGTGCTTTGTGCGTGTAAAACATTATAAAGCTGTTTTAATGCACTCTTATGGTGCATATGCACACAACACATCTGAGTGCATGCCTGTACACTTAATAAGGAATATTGCATGCTCCAACACAATTTTCAAATGCTCCTAACTTTGTCAAATCAAAGCCAGTTTTTTTCACTAACCCTCACAGTGGGTTATAATCATACCCACTTTCAACCTTTAGTCCTTTCAAAACTGTCATTTGATTTTTACAGCTAAAAGGTTCCTGTTTTCCACTCTTCCATAATTCAGAAGTTGCTGGTGGTTTTGGTTAAACGTTCAAAAATTTCCTCTCGCCCCATCCTGTTTTGCAACATTATGTGCATTCACAGACGTGTTAATTGGATATTTTCAACCACCCTTTTTTCTTACCCTGTTGAACTATCTGGACTTACCTATGGGTCATTTCTTAGCAGAATTGCTGATGACGACAGATCATAGAATCATAGGAATACTGGAAGGGACCCTGAGAGGTCATCTAGTCCAGTCCCCTGCCTCATGGCAGGACTAAGTATTATCTAGACCATTCCTGACAGGTGTTTGTCTAACCTGCTCTTAAAAATTTCCAATGATGGAGATTCCACAACCTCCCTAGGCAATTTATTAGAGTTTAACCACCCTGACAGGAAGTTTAACCCTCCGTTACTGCAATTTAAGCCCATTGCTTCTTGTCCTATCCTCAGAGGTTAAGAAAAACCATTTTTCTCCCCCCTCCTTGTAACAACCTTTTACATACTTGAAAACTGTTACCATGTCCCCCCTCAGTCTTCTCTTATCCAGACTAAATGTGTTGACTTCTCTTTACATGCAGAACCAGAGAAGTCACTCTTCACCAGAGATCCAGCCCAACTTACAGGAGTCCTTATACGGACATCATTGAAGAAAAGCACTATGGGATTTGGTTTCACAATCATTGGTGGAGACAGACCTGATGAGTTCCTCCAGGTGAAGAATGTGCTGAAAGATGGACCTGCTGCGCAGGATGGGAAAATTGCGCCAGGTGAAGTAGCATTTCTCCATTTCAAGTTATGCTGCTTACCCAAAAGAGAGGGAAGCAGTTGATGGGCCATGGGGAATTAGATGACTCCACCTGCAGACATTCTTTTTGAAACATCCCCTTACCTGAAGCTGGTGTTTATCAGAGTGGGGGAAAATATTATGCAGTGTCCAAAACCCTCAGTTAGAAAAGAAGCAATATTTTAATACAAATCCATGTTTTGGAAATTTGTGAGAGTTCAGTGGTTCTATCTATTGCAAATCTTTTGCTGCATGTTACAAAAGATTATTATCAAGCTCAAACAATGGGCCACTTGAAGGATCCCTTGAACCTATCATGTGTTCATTTTATTGTTTGTGTCATTTCCTGTTTGGCGCTCCATTGTGCTGGGCAATACACACACATGCAGAAAGCAGCAGTCCATTCCCCCAAAAGCTTATGATTTAATTTAAGACCAGACTCTACAAATGAGTATAACAGTCAGAGTAGAGGAGGGATAACTGGTTAATAAATATTTATTAGATTGTAGTCCTTAATGAGCTAGCTCAAGGTGATGGTAGTATGAATGTTAACCCTTGCTGCTTATGTGTATTGTTGTCGTGGTATAAACTGTAATATGAGTTATTTTTTTTAAAGTATTTGTTTCATGAGCTTAGTTTCCTCTGCCAATCATAGTTAATTGTTACTAATAAAATTGGAGCTGGTAGGCTGAGAATTTAAAAGGTTGAAATTATACCGTTCTATAATGTTTCTTTCTTTTGAGACTTATTAGCTTCCAGGGTTTTGATGCTGAGGTTGTGTGCCGTGTAATAATATTCCGAAAATAAACTTGTGCTTTAGTTTTGTTAAAATAGTTACTGAATCTAGAGAAGTGTATAAAGAGATTTTTCTCAAATAGTTTTAACATTTACATTGGACTGGCTTCTTATGATAATTTGGCCTGCTTTGTATACTTCTCCATCTAGTATGTAAGTTACCTAGTCACAGCTAAACTATTGTGCTTCTGCCTCTAGTACAGTGATACTCAGACTGAGTCTTGCAAGCCGCAATTGGCTCTTTGCAGCACATGATATTAAAATACTCTGTGCTTTAATTAACAAACAATCACGATGTTTTTACTATCTTCTGAACCAATTGTAATTGATAAAATGCTTGGTCAGTCATGTTGCTGTGATTGCTACAAGGGGAATAATTTATGTGAATATTCCATTGGTATCAGTCTGTAATTTTCTTTTCTAACCTGGATTAGATTTCTTAATAATCTAGCTTCAAACTCATTTGCCGAGAGAGGCTTGAGAAACTCCAGCCACCGAGTAACCTTCCTTCCATTGGAGCAGTGGATTATTTAGATTAGTTTAGTTGCTCCTGTGCTTTGTGACACCCAGTGTTTCCATTTCTTTACATCTGGTGCCATGTTTCTTACACCATTGTGGTCCGTTTCCATGATAGCGATATCTTTTCAAAGGTTCTCTTATGTGTTATCTATTGTCTTCCTCTTTTCCATCTTCCATCAAGTGGTATGTAGTCAAGGGCTTCTCTAAGAGTACAGTTTTTGACATCTGCACAACATGCCCAAACCACTTCATCATTCTTTCTTGAATCATTGTCTCTACAATCTGTTGGCCAGTCCTTTGTAATCATCAGCCTTAGTGACTTTATCCCACCACAGACACTAGGTATTCTCTGTAAGCATCTCTGATGGAATGTGTTGTTTTGTATCTGCATTGTTTCCATATGTCAAGGCTGCTTCCCCACTCTGAACTTTAGGGTACAAATGTGGGGGCCTGCATGAAAACTTCTAAGCTTAACTACCAGCTTAGATCTGGTCTGCTGCCACCATTTCCAAAAGCTAATTCCCTTCCCTGGGAAGCCTTGAGAAACCTTTCACCAATTCCCTGGTGAATACAGATCCAAACCCCTTGGATCTTAAAACAAGGAGAAATTAACCATCCCCCCTCCTTCCTTCCACCAACTCCTGGGGAATACAGTTCCAAACCCCTTGGATCTAAAAACAAGGAAAAATCAATCAGGTTCTTAAAAAGAAGGCTTTTAATTAAAGAAAAAGGTAAAAATCATCTCTGTAAAATCAGTATGGAAAATAACTTTACAGGGTAATCAAACTTAAAGAGCTCAGAGGACCCCCCTCTAGTCTCAGGTTCAAAGTACAGCAAACCGAGATAAACACTCTAGTAAAAGGTACATTTACAAGTTGAGAAAACAAAGGAAAACTAACACGCCTTGCCTGGCTGTTTACTTACAAGTTTGAAATATGAGAGCCTTGTTTAGAAAGATGCGGAGAACCTGGATTGATGATTAGTCCCTCTCAGTCCCAAGAGCGAACGACTTCCCAAACAAAGAGCACAAACAAACCCCCTCCCCCCCCCCAAAGATTTGAAAGTATTTTGTCCCCTTATTGGTCCTTTGGGTCAGATGCCAGCCAGGTTACCTGAGCTTCTTAACCCTTTACAGGGAAAAGGATTTTGGAGTCTCTGGCCAGGAGGGATTTTATAGTACTGTACACAGGACAGCTGTTACCCTTCCCTTTATAGTTATGACACCATAACTGTAACTTTACATGGACAGATAGTTATCTTGACTCCCAACCACCCAGGCTCCTCATTCAATATATTGTATAGGGTACCCTTATCTGTCACTGATGGAAGTGCCGGGTAGTTTTGGATGACCCAGTTTTGGGAGCAGTTGGCCATTTTGTTACACCCACCCCACTCATTCAGCCAACATCTGTCCAAACTGACCGTGGCAAGTGTGAGAATTTAAGGGCTAGTTTCAGAAGTTGCTGATGTGCCACTGCCAGCAGCTATGTTTGTATGCCAGATAATTAGAATCATTCAAAATATTTCCTAAAATTAAAACATAAAAATAAAAATTGAACTTTATAATAATCCTTTGCACCCCGCCACACCATTTTTGCAAGGATCTCTGTGTGCTTTACAAATCCCCTGTTAAGTGATTTTTGTTCTCATCTTACATGTGGGGGACAGAGAGGTGGAGTCATTTGGCCTAAGTCACCTACTGAGTCAGTGGCAGAGACAAGGATAGATTCAGTACTAATGACTGAATCTCACAGCCCTTCTTAAAAATGTAAAATAGATAGAAAGTGTGTTAAGAGTGTGGAGGTTATCTTGTAGAGGGAGCAGAGCTTGGGGAGACATGCTGATATGCACAGAGCAGTGGGTGCCCTCTTTTCTCACTCCTCCTTTCTGTGGCAACCTTGGTGTGAAAGAGAGGAAGAAATAAGACAAAGGTCAAAGGAAATATATACTTGTGAAAAAAGTGTTAGTGTTAGTGAGATTTTTTTAGTCCTGAGCATTTGGGTATTCGAGATGTGTGTAAAGTATACGTCTTATCTTTCTGTAGGGAGAGCACAGGAGAAGCGAGGACAGCAGGGACTGGATGTTACTAGTTATTCCTTCTATGTAATGAGTAGGAATTTTTCAGTCCATGCATCATTCACAACTCTACTTTGATTCCATAAAGGCAATACACTTTCCTAAACAAAAAAAGAGAGGGTGTACTTTCTGTATGCTGCTGCTGCTTCTGTCTGGAGAGTAAGATCTAGTCATTCTAGTGATAGGTTGCATTGCATTTCCATTGCACAAATTCTGTCAATCACGGAGCAACATTTTTCAGCTCAAAGGCTATAAATAAGACAGAAAAGAGGTTTTTTTGCTGGTATTTGGACATGATGCCTACGCTTTAACAAAGCTTCTTGAAAATCCATGTCACTTCAGTGGCTTTTACTTTCTAGTGGTTCCATGCATTGCTGCTAATCCACCTGCAGTATGTGTTACCTGTCAGTTTTTCCTACCAGGCACTTGTAAGGCAAGGAATCCAGTAAAGAAAGCACTCAAAGCACAAGTAGGCAACACTTGCGATGAGAGTGGTTCCTGCGCAGTATGTGCAGTAAAGATAAAGGTTGGTGGTTCTAGCAAATCACACACTATGCTCTGCTATATTTGAAGTGGCATAGCAAGGATTTCCTGCATTTGTGGACAGCACCTGTTCTCATCAGCTGCAGGCATTTGTAGGGAATGTCTGTGCTTACTTGTCTTTAATGCACACATTCCTGTACTATGAATTCTCTTGAACTCACAGCTGTAGATTATGTTACTGTCTCTCCAGTTTAATAAAGGAACAGAATTTGTATAGCTTACTCTTTCTATTTAAGTATATTTTCCCCCCTCCATGATGATGCAATACTGATGCCGTCATAAAATTCTTAGTCCATTGCCATGAAATACAAACTCCACAACATGAAGAAAAAGGAAGCAAAACTTAACATTGATGTCTTCCTGAGCAAACGCAAGAAACCAAATATTCTCCTCAGAGGACTCACTATCTATAACCCTCTGACCACAACATATAATTCCAAATATAGCGAACAGCTCTGCAGAAGGACTTCAGAAAAACTGAGGAACCATGTCCTGCGCTTCACATACTCCAGAAGGGACACCCCAAACAAGAAATCATCACATACTCCCATACACTGGAAAGAAAAAATCAGGAAACCTACCTGGAGATCATGGAAAAAACCCAAAACTATTAATTAAAAAAAACAAAGAAACAAACAAGCTAAACCTGGTGACAGCTGTCCAGCACAGAAACAAAGAGTGGAACCAGCTACAACTCCACAATCCACAGAACACAAACACTGGGCAAAACCATAGCACCAGAACCCACATTGACACTACACAAAACCCCAACATCATCGATTTATTAAGACTATTCAGCTCCAGTTGAATAATCTGTACTCCCCAAGTGATTGAACTTCTGCCCCATGGCAAAACCTGATCCCATACTAACGTGGAGAACTAGAAGAATTCTTTCGCTGACTCCGTCTCAAATAATTCTTTCACAATGATGAAGACACCCTTACCTACCACATCCCCATCAACAGTCAGAAGAAAAAAAAAAATCATCTGACTGGGCACCCCACAGTGGACGAAACCACACACTTAATCATTACGCTGATTGCTTCAGGAAAAAAATGGACACTGAAATTCTTAACAAAGATCACATCCACCACAATCTCTCCACCGCTGAGAGGACAGCTATGCAGTCCCTGAAATCCAACCACCAGATAGTGATCAAACCAGCAGACAAAAGGGGTGCCGTCATAGTCCTGCCCCCATAAATACAACGTGTGGGTGAAACCAGACAATCACTATGCTCTCCAATGAATTCACACAGAAAAATGATAAGTCCAAAACCACCGTATCATCTGGGGGCAACACTTTTCACAAAACAAACACTGTATATCTGACTTCTCAGTTCTCATCCTCAGAGGAAACATGCACAAACACGTTCAAAAGAAGCATGGATTCTTAAATTCATAGGTTTGCTAGACATAAAAGTCATAGTCTTAATAAAGATACTGCATGTACGGCTTTTACAACAATCTGTAACCCCCCTTCTTTGTCCTTTGACTGGAGAGGTGTTAACGGGCCACTTCACCTTGAATGGTCTCCTAGACTGTGTGTTAACTACTTATGCAAAACAATCTTTTCCACCTTGTATTTAGTTATGACACTGAGTACTTTTCCCAGCCCTGAAAAAGAGCTCTGAATAGATCAACAGCTTGTCTTTCACCAATAGAAGTTGATCCAAAAAAAAAAGATTACCGTACCCACCTTGTCTCTCTGGTCCATTGCCAGGCAGACATTGTACTGAATGCCACACACCCTATTTACATTTTTTTGGCAAAGTCAGATAGTTTGATAGCACTTTCAGTAGCGTGAGCAATCCTGCACCTTTGAATCCTGAGGTGTCCACTTAAAATCTGAAGAGGATTGGTTCCCACATAAATGCTTAATGCTCAACTTTTCTGTTAGGAAAACCAAAATTTGTTGTCCGCAACTTCACACTTTCAAATGACCCTATAACAAATTTCTGTATGCACATGCACCCTAGCCCATGGCCACAAAGCCTCCCGATGAAGGAAAAATATCACAGGGAAGTAAGTTTTGATTATCAGCTTCTGAAAGCTCTGGTTAATAAATAACAACGAATAATACAGTTAAAAAAACAAATTCCCTGAGTGGCCTTTATAAGAAACAAAAAAATTATTCAGGGAACAGCCTTTTCCTTTCAAAGGAACATGCACTAATCACCATTTTAAAGGATTGGGGTGACTTCAAGACTAATAACATTTGCTTCTCTAAGTCTTGATTTTTTTTTTTAACTCTCCTTTTCCAGTTCTGAGCTGAGATGAGTCGCAGCTGCTCTTCATTCTTGCAGGATTTTCTAATTTTAGATTCTGGTTTATCTTAACCATGCATGACATAACAGCGGGCTTATGTGGCATTGCATATTATTCTTGTATATTTAAATTGCTTACATGAGGGCTGTGGAAACATTTGACTTAAATCTTCCTTGGCTGTGTTGCTTGTTCCTTCATTTTTCTCAAGTTCTCTCTCTCGTTCAATTTAAATTTAAAAAAAGTATAAAACAGATTGTCAGTATATAAGTGCAATATGCATTCGCTTACCAACTTATTTGAATGAAACACTTCCTGTGGCTTGCATGTGATCTAATTATTAGAGCACTGGACAGAGACTTGGGAGACCTGAATTCTATTCCCGGCTCTGCCCTGGCTTGCTGGGTGACCTTGGGAAAATCACATTTGCTCTGTGCCCCATATTCCCCATCTGTAAAATGAAGATAGTGATACTGATCTCCTTTGTAAAGCACTTTTGAGATCTGCTGATGAAAAGTGCTATATAATAGATGGGTATTATTTATTCCATTAACATTTACAAATATATGGCCTTCTCCCTGGAAAGTAACCATTTATTTCAGCTCTATTTCCGCTTTTTAAGCTATACATAAGTATATACTCTTCTGTATAAGCAGCTTCATAAGATTTAGGACTTGTTCAGTCATTTATTGAATGTCTCTGCTCCCTGTATACATGTAATGTAAAAACACTGCATTTTCTCTGCCTGGGAGCAAATTTGGATCCAGGTCTATGTTATGAGTGGTCGCTGCCAAAAGTAAAATGCCAAATGTTAAAACTGACAGCGGAACAGCAGTAGGAATAAATAAAGCAACACAGAATGGGCAAGTGAGGAGGCAAGAGAGGTGAGAAAACCCTGCACAGTGTGAGGAATTAAGCACATTGTGGATATTAGTTACAGTGGTTTAATTAAATTGTCTCTGGAATCTATAATTTATACTGCCTTCCCTAAGAGGTGTTCCCATACCCCTGTGTATTGGATAACCACTCTTACTGTTCTGGTAAGAAAATAACTTTATACTTAACAGCTTTAATACTAATTCAGATAACAAAAGAACTTAGTGACTAATTCCTATCTCTGCTGCTGACCTGTGCTTTGACCTTGGCCAGCTACTTTTCTTGTCTTTCATATTCCCCATATGTAAAAATGAGGATAGTATCTTACCATTATTGTACAGTGCTTTGAGATTTTCATATGGAAAATAGTATGTCTGTACATATAATTGTTCTTATATAAAGAGTTATTATTTTGGAGACAAAGAAACCTAAGTGTCAGAGGGGTAGCTGTGTTAGTCTGTATCCACAAAAATAACGAGGAGTTTGGTGGCACCTTAAAGACTAACAGATTTATTTGGGCGTAAGCTTTCATGGGTAAAAAATCCCCACTTCTTCAGATGCATTGAGTGAAAATTACAGATACAGGCATAAATATATATTGGCACATGCAGAGAAGGGAGTTAACTTACAACTCCCTTCTCTGCATGTGCCAATATATATTTATGCCTGTATCTGTAATTTTCACTCCATGTATCTGAAGAAGTAGGTTTTTTACCCATGAAAGCTTATGTCCAAATAGGCCTAAATGATTGGCCAGTTTGCTAACTGGAAATATTTCCATGCTCAAAAATGTTCACATGCTGAAACAGACTTCCAAGATGTAACGCTGCTATTTAATATGCACAGATGAGAATGTATTTTCAGTCGAAGCAAAATCCAAATACAAAATATAGAGAGGCACTCAGGGAACTGTGTGTAGAATCTTAGTTTAAGTTTAGCCAATCCAACAGAAACCAGGAAAAGAAAAAATCTGATTCATTCTGGATTGAGTTTAGACTGTTGTATAACATGAATTTAAGTATAAGACAGCTGCTTGAACTAATGTGTGCACTGTTTCCTTTTCTGAAGCCCATATAGTGTCATTCTCTAAATCTGCGGCAGATTAAATTTTATATATTTAGAAGAGTCTTTTTAATTTAGTAGTCTATATTTCAGCTAAGAGAAAATCCTACCATTCTGGTAGCATATGGCTTAGGGGAATGACACAGCCCTCTATTCACTAATATCTTAAATAATTGCCCATAATCTCGCTTTGTAGTTACTAAGGGGATGGTAAGTGTTTCATTCTGTGCCGTAGATCAGAATATTTGAAAAGTAGATATGGTTTAGTTTCTGATTTTAATGATGTTGAACTCATTTTTATAACAGGTGACGTCATTGTAGACATAAATGGCAGCTGTGTCCTTGGCCATACCCATGCAGATGTTGTTCAGATGTTTCAGCTAGTTCCTGTCAACCAGTATGTGAATATGACTTTGTGTCGTGGTTACCCGCTTCCTGATGACAACGAAGATCCTGCTGTAGACATCGTTACAGCTACACCCATCATCAATGGCCAGCCAATGACCAAGGGAGATATCTGCATAACCAGCCAAGATTTAATACCTGGAACAGTCATTTTAGACCAAAATGGGAAACCGGGTCACATTTTGGTTAATGGTCGCCTGAACAGCCCTTCCATGGACCCAAATGAACAGAGGATCTCCGTATCCTCTCCAGGAGGCTCCCAGCCAGAACTAATCACTATTCCTCTGGTCAAGGGCCCTAAAGGATTTGGGTTTGCAATCGCAGACAGCCCTACAGGGCAGAAAGTGAAGATGATTTTAGACAGCCAGTGGTGCCATGGCCTTCAGAAGGGAGATGTAATCCAGGAGATTTACCATCAGAACGTACAAAACTTGACACATCTGCAGGTGGTGGAGGTGCTGAAGCAGTTTCCAGTGGGAGCCGAGGTCCCGCTGCTTATCTTAAGGGGAGGTGGGTAGGAATGAGACTTTATTATAATTTATCCTGTCTAATATGGAGGTGTTTAGAAAGTGATATCTAAGCACTGTACAAAGCTTTAAAAAGAAGAAAACGGGCTGTCAGCTCAATTCTCTACCCTGCTCTAGGTGTAAACCATGCCCCTGGTATTGAACATGTTATTAGTTCTATGTTTTACTGTAGATTTGATTGTAGGCTGCTGCTGAATGCACAGTCTGTTCTGGCTCTTCAGGGAATATTAGGGCAAAGGTGCACATCTCACAGACTGACCTGAAGATAGCAAGGAATAGGGCCTTTTCTTTCTCCTTTTGCGGGTGGTCCAGAGGCTTTGGCTTATACTACGAAGGTGATCGCAGGCATCTTGGAGGGAAGTGTCTTTAAGATAACATGGGCCTTGCCACCTGGAACTCTGGAAAGTTCTCATTTTTGCGTGTATTTCTCTCTCTTAATTGCTGTTCATTGCAGATCGGAATATCTCCTCTCCCCATAGACTAACTGGTAATTAGCGTGCATTTGCCAGAAGGCTCAGTCTGATGGCTGCCAGACAGGACCCTTTCTGTGCAGTTTCCTGGTTATTAATGAGCTCATTGGTGCCCTCTATAACTTGTTTTTTCTTCTATTTTTTTATATCTGTTGTTTGATTCCTGAGAATATTCATATTGTATTATTTATAGTGACTTACCTTATTGCAGCAAAACGCAATATATTATCTTACTGACATTATCTCACCCTTTATATTGCCAACAGAGGCAAAGGAAATGGGCACAGGCTGTTTTATCAAAGATCCCCACAGGGATTGCCGCTGATGCCCATGATATAATCTCAGCCCACAAATAATTAACCCTTTTTGAGGATATGTGATGCAGTAACCATAATGATACTTTGCATTTATATGACCTAATTTGTCGAAGCATCTCAACTTAATTATTAATTATCAGCACTTAATTATTCATAATAATGATGTTTACACACATTAACAAATTAACCCTTCTGCCCCCTGGTGTCTCTGAACAAACTGACACCCAGAAGTTAGCGATTTATCCAAGGTCACACAGTCATTCAGCTTAGTCAGGAAGAGAACCAAGAATTCCCCCTTCCTAGTTCTCTTTTCCAGATCATGCTCCTAAGGGATGTCTCCATTCTCCGTTTCTGAGCAGCTGATGTTGTTTTTATTGGAATGAACTCTAGAATGTTCTTCATGTGAGCATTCTATGCAAATGGGGCATCTTTTCTTTTATCTTGAGAAACTTTTATCTTGTTCACTCTTTTGTTTCTCTCTCCTTCTCTGGACACCCTGACAGCACCTTTCAGTGGGGCAGATAAACCATAGTAAAATATTATTACTGTACCATTGTTTATGCCCATCTTGCTATGTTGTAGAGATTTCAGCACTCCACTCGGAGGAAAAGTGCTGATTGATCTGATTTGCTTTTCCTAACTAAACAAACACAACATTCACTTCCCCCTCTATGGCTTACTGTAAGGTATAGGCTGACTACCTATTAATACTCTGTGGATAGTGTGCTGGAGACCAGCATAAAGCGACATTTTTTTCTGCTGAGAGGCAGAAATCAAGTCTAACATTCATTTCTGCATGCTGGGAGGGCAGAATTCAGTTTAGCTATAACTTCTTCCATGCTGACTAGTGCTCATGGAACATTTATAAAGGCAAGAAGGACACTGCGCTGAAAGAGCGGATTGTGCTGGTGTCGTCATTTTAGTCACCAATCCTGAAGGCCCCCCATTTACCCTCACCACCCTGAATGGACCATGAGTACTATTGACTATAACCGTATCTGCCAACTGCGCAAACAAAACACTGGAAGTAGAGAGACAAATAACACATTTGCCTAACTCATATTAACGTGATGGGTAAAGAAGAATAGGCAAAGGCCTGATCCAAAGCCCAGTAAACAAATAAACGGATTCCCATTGACTTCAGTAGTTTTTGGGTCAGAGCCTGTAAGAACAAGCCAACTGTCCCATTGACATCTCCTCTTTGTTAATATATCTCCATCTAGAAAGCTACCAGGGATTCAGCATTGTTGGCCCTGTGGGAAGCACAACAGAGCCTTGTCACAGTGATGACCTGTATTGTAGAAACTTGTTTGCAAGGTGAGATCTGACCCTCAGAGCCCCTTGCAGGCTCTTCTTCCAGCCTCAGGAAAACCACCTCAAAAATATGCCTAGCATTTGCAAAGACACCAAAGTCTTCACTATATAAGTGTTACCATTTCCAGTTTGACTAGCAATGAGGGAAAAAAACAGATTTCCTTGGTAGTAAATAGTGTTCTACCAGCCAAACTCATTAACTTACCTCAGCACATTAATTGGAGTATGTATCCTCAAACCACAGGCCCTGGCAGCATGAGAAATGTGTGTTGTTTGTTAGTTGCCATTTAAGGGACCTCTGCTAGTCAATATTGTTGGCCAAGTAAATATTCACTTAGAATTTTAAAAGAATCATAGAACATATAGCAAACCTTATGCCTTCACAAGGGGAGTGAATGAACAGTGATGAGCTGCAAGCCAAGAATAAAAGCTGAGCATATTGGCTCTGTTCAATGTAAAATAGTGGGTTTTTAATAATTAAAGTTGCTTCTTGTATTCAGATATTTTCCTCTTTTTTTCTTTAGGTCCCCCCTCACCTGCTAAAACTGCCAAAGTGGTGAGTATTGAAGTTATCCAGATGATTATATTTATTGTTTAGTGCTGATGGACAGACTTGATTTTCAGGCACAAAATAACAGATTCATGGGTCTCCATGGCAGCCTGTTAACTAACTTACTGATCCCTGAGTTCTTCTGTGTGTTCAGGCACAGGTGTCCTCTGACTGCCAGACAGGCATGGAGTGTGCTACAATAGACGCATCTGTGATCTCTGGACCATTTATACAAGATGCAGGGGGCTCCTACAGGCTAAGCCAGGCTATCTGTGGTTTTTAGTCATCCAGTTACAGACGGCTGTTAATTTTTTTTTCTACTTATTTGGATGGAAGTTCTGCTTGTTGTCTCTCTAAGGATAATTTTTTCAAAATGCTATTTAGCCACAAACAGATCTCCAGTGTATCTGGTGAAATTCTCTATATTTACCCTCAACCTCATGGGAATAAGTAAGATCAGTTCTTAAGGATCATAGATTATTATGCACATCACATCAGATACATGAAACGGATCCTCGTTTCATTGACAGTGATTGTTAGTGGGGAGAGAGAGGGAAGCTGCCTTTGTGTGTCCTGTCTAGCTAGGAACTCAAAATAACTTGATTGTTGTGGGTTCTGCTTTCTTCCCTTGAAAATGTAGGGTTTTTTATATTGTTAGATAACATAGAAAACAAAGCAGCCTTGAGCACATCTGTAACCTTCGTCTAAAGAATCTACATCACTTAAAGGAGAAGCGGGATCAGTTATCTCTCACTATCAGAGTAGGAATCATTTCCAGGATTAGCGTTGCGGTGAAGAACAAAAAAGGTTCGAAGAGCTTGATTGTGAGGCTGCATGTAGCATTGGTGGTCTGTAGGTGAACACTGCATTGTAACCCCAATGTCTTCATGTTCCCAGACTCAGATACTTGCATCGCACCTGAAAACATGTATTTATTTTTTTTAAATAAGTAAACCCATAGTTTAACATCTTCCCATGTGCTTACTTTATCCCATTTTCACAACCCGCTCTCTCACCCTCATCCTGATCTCCTTTTAGGAGTCTGCAGTGATTATTCATTATCAAAGCTTTGTTGCCTGACACAAATTAATTTCCCTATGTAAAGGCTGTCAGGATGGCTGTTGAAGGGAAAACAACACATAATGTTTCATTTTTCTCTTGCTAATTGCCTGCACCATGTATTCAAATTTTCCTTTAGAAGTTTGCATTTTACTTTCTTGGGAGAATTTTATGTTTTGTTTTATGAGAAACCTCCAAAAATAAACTTAAGTGTTCCCCACTTGAGTGCCTAGTGTATCACCATTTCCTTTTGTGTTTGAATGGGCAATTTATATTTTCCCAGAGTCATCAAGGTGTCTGTATTTCTGATATTCATTGTTGGAAAAGATTGGTCCACTAGGAATATCTTTGATTTAAATAGGATCTGGTGGAAAGAAAATTGTACAGCCTTTGGCGTAATGAAATACACTGGAGGTCAAAGAATAAAGGTTGTTAATAGGAATCTGTTATGTTGTGGAAGAGACTGCTTTTCAGCATGGGGTTCATTAGAGCCCATATATGCCCTTCTGATGTGGGGGATGGAGTGGGGAAGCCTTTCAGGAATTGTCATTTCGGCAAGAAGAATTCTTGTGCATTGCAGTTCACTGCATTTTAACAAAACCTCCATTCCCATGGTATAGAAGTAAATTCTTTCTCAGCCATGGCTGCACAGTGCAAATACATTAATTCATTTCTAACCTGAAGCCAAGGCTGTTGCTGACAGTTAACTGTGGAGATAACATGAGTGTGTCAGCTCTACACATTTAAAACGGAGCATAACCTGCAAAAAATTGCTAATTTAATTCCTAAGCAGAAACATAGCTGCTAAAAAGACATTCCCCGAATAAAAACTTTGCAATATAAAAACACCTACCAGTCATAATTCAATGCACTATGTGCACACATGCTAAAAATACTTGAGAAATAACATTACAGTGCATGTGCAGTAGCGGTTTCCCTGAACGAAACCCAATGCTCAGTGGCATTAATTCACATCATGAGCTAGTTCAGTTAAAAAAGGCCAAGGTCTTATGTCTATAAACATGTAAAAAAAGTCTCAAACTATTGAACCCTGTGGGGGATTTTCTTCTGCTCTCAAAAGGGCAGACCTGAATCTAATCTAACTTTGTTTATATTAAACACACACATGCACTGCCACACTGAGACTTTTCAGGTTGGATTTCAGCCTACAGCAAACATTTAAAGTCATCTTGCTCTATCAACCTTTGGAAATAAGGATTTGAAACCACGGAGATGGCTGTAATGTCACTTCTACCTGTAGTGTTGTGATGAGTCTTTCCTGCTATCCTATCTAAGGGAGGAATTCTGAGTGTTTAAATTTTCTTAACTTTGTTTAGTTACTTCTGAATATTTTCCCTCTTCTTCAGGGAGATTTCCGTCAGAGGATGAAGAGTTTGTTTACAGGACTTTTTAGAGAGGCAAACTAGTAGAACCTGGCTTGCATGCAAAAACAAAACCTCAGTTCTGCGCTAACCAATACTGAGCTTCTGCATAGAAACTAGAATAGGGCTCTAGATTTAAAAACTTCCAGGGTGCAACAAATGGATGAAACTGGGAGCACTGATTTAGCAGAGACTATGAGCGACAAGTAATAAGACATCAGAAAATCAACACTGAAACCTTAAACTTATCCCTTGGTTTCCTGCTGTATCTCAGAGTTCTTTCAGGATTCAGATTCTAGAAAATAGGTAGATACTTGTTTTCTCCACGGCAACTTCATAGCTCAGCTGTTCAGAAGAAGTGCTTCAACCTACCACTCTGTGGGTTTGTTTGACTACTGCAGTTTGGTCAATTCCAATTCATTACAAAAGTTAGACGTGCTAAACAGATCCACTTCATTTGAAAACCTGATACTGATCATCAGAGAAAATGGTTGAGAGTTCATGCTTTTTCATGTGCACTACATCCCTTGCTTTCTGGTTATTGTAGAAAGTGCTCAGTTGCCATTATCTTGCAGAAGGTAAGTAGCTGCAGCATTCCTTACCTCTATGCTGTCCATCTGTACACTGATCAGAGATCAGCACCTGCTTGACAGGAGGCAAGATTTCAGGATAGATACTCAAATTATTTTCAGTTGTAGATGCCAAATTAACCTAGAAGAGAATACTTGATGTTTTCCACCTTCAGATGGAACAAATGAAATTAACATAGTTCAGTGACTTTCTGGAAGAAGATTGTCTTTTTATAGACACATCTCCCTGCATTTCACACTGAAATCAATCCATCAGCAGTTATGTTCAAGGACCACTTAAAGAAGTTTGTAGTAAGAGTAATATAAACTGACTGACTGGGGCAATCTAGGCCATGGACTCAAACTTTTTCGTAGCATGGAACGCATTTTAATTGTGTCTTCTGTTCACCACCTTTCCTGTTCACAATTGCATAGTTACCTCTTCAACAATTCATGATTGCATAATATTCCTATGATAAATGCAGCAAATACATACATGGAAAACTGACACTGGAGAAGAACTTAATGTATTGTTAGCTTTCTGATGCAGTTTGGCAGCTTGGAATGAGGAGAACCAGCACCTTGTGACCAGCCAGTAATCTGCAGCCCACCTGCGGTGTTATGCAGATCAGAGTTTGGGAAATGCCAGCCTAAAAGATGATCTCTGAGATCCACAACCTTATTACCAAGTAAAGGGAGAAAAATAAAAGCCTTATACTCTGTATATGTTGAGTCCTTTTCAGTTGTGTGTACCAAATAAGACTTGACACAAGAAGAGTTACAATACAGGCAGTGTACATGGGAAATTACATACACTTGCTCACACTCTGGGCATGAGCCACTTCAGACACATTGTTTCCAGGTCCATTCTCCAGTAGAAGAGTTGTCGTTTTTTCAAGTTGTGAACAGGCTGAACAGAAGCATACTGTGTAGGAAGCCCATATCTTACTGGGAGAAGCTGGGTTGAACTGGAGTAGATTATGCAGTTGCGTGCCATGCATTACAAGTTTACTATTTTACTGTTTTTTCTCACCTATTTAGGCCAGTTTATTGATAATTTTGAACTTAACATACTCTTCTTACTCTGCTTTTTTTTTTTGTTTCAGAAGCTAGATAAGCAGGAGAATTCAGGAAGCTTAGAGGCGATCAGTGATTCCATTCCACAGCCTATGCCATTCCCACCTGCTGCTGTGAGGTCAGGTTCTCCAAAACTAGACCCTTCAGAAGTCTATCTGAAGTCTAAGACAATATTTGAAGACAAGCGTAAGTACACAGACCTCTTATGCTGGGAATATGCTGTAGCACAACAGGATGTGTTCTGTATTTCCTTCATGTACACAAGTCTTTAAACTTGGTGCTCCTCAGGGCATATTTAGAAAGAAGATGAGGAAGTAAAATGACCATAGTCATTTCTGTGATTATATCCTAGCTAATGATTCCATTGGAAATCACAGCTCAGCAGTCCGTCTGTTTTGTGTGGATAGCATAGTCTGTTTACTAGCAAAGATTTACAAACGGTGCATGAGAACAGGTGCAGATACAGAACTGCTGCCTAGCTATGATTTTAAATGTAATAGTATACACTGGATAAACCAAAGCCATTTGGCATGCCAAACATGCCATATAAAATAAATACGCTCCTGGGTGAGCTCGTAGGGATTAAAGTAGCCCCATAAATGTCCAGTCAAGAATATGTTTTATAGTAAATAAGGGGGATACAGTGTCAGCAGATGGGCTGCAACATGAAAATAAATAGTTACATAACTACAAATGAAGCATAGCAGCGTCATCGAAGTCACAAAGGGCTTGTTGCCTGTGAATTTCCCACTGTAAACAAACATGCTCCCCAGTGCGGTGTTTCAGCCATACATTTAATTATATAGCACTTCACAGAAATGCTGCAAATATGCTCTTAATTAGATTTGCGTTGTTTGTGTAAAAGGTTGGTTCTGGATAAAGCGAAAGCTTTGCAGGCCCAGGAAAAGCAAACACATGTTCATTTTCCTAAGCTGGTGGCCTGGAGTATGGCACATCTGTACTTTATCTTAACCTGGTACCCCAATAAGCTGCTGCTGCTTTTCTATTCATTTCAGTACATCTGACTCGAGAGAAAATTAACCTTAACATTGTCCCTCAGTAACACTTATTACCCAGCAATAAGTTTCATACATGAAATAGGAAATCAGCAGTCAGGTTCTCTGACATTGACCTAATTAATATTACATAACTGTCTTCAACATTTTATTACTATTTAATTTCCATTTTCCCTATCAGCACTTTTTATAATTTTGCAAACATGAGCTTTGATAATTGGATAGTACCATCCCTGCAAAGACACTTCTTAAGAAATGCTTCATTGAAATTTGAATTTACTTTGGCTATAGACAGGCTTATACGCACTTATTACATAATGAATCTACAATTTCTAGTTACTCAAAAAAAAAAAAGTGTCCTGTTGTTTAACAATTGAACCATAGATAGCAACAACTATAGAGCAGAGCAAAAACAAAAGTCAAACTAAACAAACTGGAGGCAAATGCATAATTTAACATATTGAGAGTTAGTTAGTAAAACTTGATTGGAAAGTATGATAGGAAATTTGTATATCAAGTCGTATATGAAGTCATATCTTGGTGTATTTGAAATTATGAGAGGTGGAACTCGCACTGTTTTTGCTGCACCATATCTTGTAATATTTTTGAGGAGCTCTTGCCAAATTGGAAGATGTTCTAATTCTAAGCAGCCGAAGTAAACTAGATAGTTCAATTGTTTGTCAAATATGGTCCTGTCTGAGATGAACTGTAGATTGATAGATTCCAAAGCCAGAAGGGATGATTGTGACCCTATTCTGACCTCCTGTATAACACCGGTCATAGAACTTTTCCAAAGTCATTCCTAGAGCAGATCTTGTAGAAAAATATCCAATCTTGATGCAACAATTTTCAGTTACGAAAAATTCACTGCAACCCTTGGTAAATTGTTCCAATCATTAATTACTCTCACCATTAAAAGTTTATGCTTTATTTCTAGTCTGAATTTGTCTCGATTCAACTTCTAGCCATTGGATCATGTTATACCTTTCTCTACTAGATTGAAGAGCTCATTATTAAATATCTGTTTCCCATGTAGACACTTACCAACTGTACTCAAGTCATCCCTTAACCTTCTCTTTGGTAAGCTAAATAGATTGAGCTCTTTGAGTCTATCACTATAAGGCAATTTTTCTAATCCTTCAACCATTCTCATGGCTTTTCTCTGACCCCTCTCCCATTTATCAACATCCTTCCTGAATTGTGGGCACCAAAATTGGACACCGTGTACCAGCAGTGGTTGCATGAGTGCCAGATTTGGAGGTAGGACAACCTCTCCACTCCTACTCAAGATTCTCCTGTTTATGTATCCCAGAATCGCATTAGCCCTTTTGACTACAGCGTCACACTGGGAGCTCATGTTCAGTTGATTATCTGCCACAACCCCCAAATATTTTTCAGAGTCACTGCTTCCCAGGTTAAAGTCCCCCATCCTGGAAGTATGGCCTACATTCTTTGTTCCTACATGTATACATTTATATTTAGCTGTACTAATACATATATTGTTTGCTTGCGCCCAATTTACCAAGCAATCCAGATTTATCTAAATCAGTGACTTGTCCTCTTCATTCTCCCAACGCTTGTGTTATCTGCAAACTTTATCAGTGATGATTTTATATTTTCTTCAGTCGTTGATAAAAATGTGAACTAGCATAGAGTCAAGAACCAATACCTACTGAATCTCATTGGAAGTACACCCACTCAATAATGATTCCCCATTTAGAGTTACATTTTGAGACCTGTCAGTTAGCCAGTTTTTAATCCACTTAAAGTGTGCCATGTTAATTTCATATCACTCTAGTTTTTAATCGAAATGTCATGCAGTACCAAGTCAAAGTACATTATGTCAACACTATTATCTTTATCAACCAAACTTATTTTATCAAAAGAAGATATCAAGTTAATTTGACAGGATCCATTTTTCATAAACCCATGTTGATTTGCATTAATCACGTTACCCTCCTTTAATTCTTCATTAATCGAATCCAGGATCAGCCACTCTATTATCTTGCCAGGGATCGAGGTCCAGTGGACCGGCCCATAACTACCAGAGTCATCCCTTTTTAAAAATTGGCACAATATTAGCTTATTTATAGTCCTCAGAAACTTCCTCAGACTTATTGAAAATCAACATTAATGGTCCAGCGAGCCCATAAGCGAGCTCTTTTAAAACTCTCAAGTAATCTAGACCTGCTGATTTAAAAATGTCTTACTTCTGCAGCTTCTGTTTGACATCCTCCAGAGATACTAGTGGAATGAAAAGTGTTTTGTCATCACCATAAGAATAATGTGTATAATCTGTTTTTTTCCCCCAAATACTGAACAAAACTATGTACTGAACACTGCCTTTTCTGCATTATTTTTGATAATTATACCATTTTCATCTAGTACTGGACCAATACCATTATCAGGATTATTTTTGTTCCTAATGTATTTTAAAAACTCCTTATCATCTTTTACTCTGCTGGCCATAGATCTGTGTCCTTTTGCTTCACTTGTCAATTTTCTACAGTTCCTAACTTCTTATTTATATTCATTATTATCAACTTCCCCTTTCTTCCATTTTTTTTATGTATTTTATTTTTTATAGTTGCCTTCATTTCCCCTCTAAACAAGGTTAGCTTTTTAACCAGCATGGCCTTCTTCCTCAGCGAGGTGTTCTTAAATGATTCCCAATTACCATTCACTTTTCTAGTTAAATTCTTCCTCCCCGCTGATTTGGCTCATGATTGTTTTCAGCGTTGTGAAATTGGCCCTATTTGTAGCGATTATAGACTGCACCTTAATCCCAACCCATACAAACATAATGGTAGGAGGTGTTTTGGTCCCTGTGAAATAATGTTAGAGTGAAAGACATTTGCAGCTGTTTCTGGACATGCTCATCAGTCCACGTGCTAGGAAGATAACATCACTGAGGAATTGGTGATGTTCCTTACTAAAAGAATCTGACCACTCTGTTTTGTCAATGGAAAACTACAAGCTTATAACTGGTTGCACAACTGTGTTGATTAAAGAAAAATGTAAACACATTTTAATCTTCTCTCCAATAATCAAATGTAACTTATTATGCACTTTTCATATTTGTCTTAACTAGCTCCAAACACAAAGGATTTGGATGTTTTCCTGCGAAAACAGGAGTCTGGGTTTGGCTTCCGCGTGCTCGGAGGGGATGGACCAGACCAGTCAGTAAGTGAATTAAGTTATCTGTTACCTAGACTTCAGGAGCTTGTGCTGTAGCTCTTGTAATGTCTCGTTCACACGATCATTTTCATTTTTTTCCCCATGTTGAATTAAGTGGATAAACTTTATTTCCATCTTCACCATAAACAGCCATACTGTATGTTGATATCATATTCAGCTTAAACAGCTGCAGTATGTTTTTATACTGCTTCACTCCTGGTTCAAGTTGGCTTTCTCAAAATGCTTTCAGAGCTAAGTTGCTGCAAATTTGGTTACAAGTGGGCAGTAGATGATCGAGAATGGAAGGCAAAGACATTTGGCTCTGTCTTTAAGCTTTAGAGAAATAATGTTCATAGTACAAGTTCACACCAATTGACAAACTGGGAAAACGGGGCTTGGTGTTATGGGAGGATCTACAAACATGACTTATTTAGTTGAGCCCTAATGACCTTTATTTGGCAGGGGAAACTTGGGGCAAAATTCCAGTTGGTCACTCGCCATGAAAGCTGTGAAGACCCTACTGTCGCTCAGTATTCAAACACAACCTGGGCCAAATTTACAGAGGTTGGCGTGAGTTGGGAGCTCATCAGCTTGGGAGTGGCCTTCCACAAATTGAGGTGGCAACTCAGGTTAATTTGTCACGTGGAAGGAGAGAAATGCATTACCCCAAATTCCTACAGAGGGAGATAGCCCCGGGTTCTGGCAGTGAAAGAACTCAAACAGGAATACTTTAGCAGTCAGATGTTGAGCTAAAGCTTCGACAGGTAAAAAGAGTAAACGAATTGGGCAGGCTGGTTTAGTTATCTTTTATTCAGTGATCAGCAGAGTCCTTTGTCAAAGTGAGCAATTGTTGGATTTCTGCAAGCATCACTGGGATACTCCTCCATAGCAACACTTGTGTCTTGATGGAGAGAGAAGGGCCTCAGTGACAAGCCCATTAAAAAGTTGTGGTCTAGATTAGATCTGGGGGGAAAACCCTTATCTGCATGTTTGGCACTTAACTTGCCCATGTTCATCCTGGTAGAGCAAACGTGCACTGCATCTGTCCAGGGATATCTGAATGTGGCCTGGTTCTCAACAGAATGCTAATGAGTGACTGCAGTGAGGACCTATAGCAGTAGTTAATGAAACAAGTTGAGTGTGGAGCTTTTTGATGTGTTGTGTTAGACGAGATTTAAAAAAAAGAAACCGTTCTGGCTAAACAGTGATTTAACTCAAGTCCCATTAAAATCCAATGGAAGAAGATAAAATGGTTTATTACCTTTCTTCCCTTTCCTCTTCATGGTTGATTTCAGTCCCCCCCAGGCTCTCAGTCACTTTCTGTTTGTCTAGAATCTTTCTTGGCGGCAGCAGTTCTCCATCAAGCCTTTAATTGTTCTATCCTAAGAATGCTCTCAAAGATGGGGTTGGCACCAAACCTTTGCACGTTATAGCACCTAATCTTATTAATGGGCTTGGCACCAATGCATGCTGGTAATGCTCAGTACAACATGCGTGTCAATTTAACTGGGAAATAAACAAGTGGAGAGGGCTTTCTGGCTATCCCAGAAAAATCACCTCCAGCTTTGTTACCCACTTGTTGCATTATTATGCTGCAGAAGGGAAGGAAGAAAGAAGAAAATTATAATAAATCTTTTTTTTAAATAGTTTTTGTAAGTCTTTCGCTTCTAGAGATTGGAGTTCAGATATGGTTTTAGGTCACCAATTAGTGAAGTTTTTTGGCTTCACTCTGGAGAGCTGTCATACAATTTGACTCAGGTGGCAGTCTCTGCTTCAGAGAGGAGGATGGAGGCAGATTGGCAAAGACATGAATGGAAATTCCTAGAGTCCCAATTCATGCTATGTCTGGCTTTAGGAAATTCTGCCCTGTTTCTCACTTGCCAAAGCACAGCTTCACCAGAAAAGTAGGACTCTGTCCCTGACCATATGGCAGTGACTGCTCCTCTCCTGCCAACCTTCGAAGGTGCTAAAGCTTTTGGGATAGAGACACTGCTAGATAGCATGTCCTCTCATATGTAATTAAAATGCATTCTCCAGTCACATCTGAGATCCAATGCCAGTTTGTTTTCTGACTTGCATTTAAAGGAAAGGAAGAACAGAGTGCTTTTTCTAGAGGAAGTAATAAGCAATTTTAGGTTTTTTATTGTATTCTACTATTTTGTTGCTGTAGCAACTATAGCTGTGTTGGTAATAATCATAGCAATGCCCTGAGTGCAATGTGAAGATGGGTTTTTGGAATGAACATGTTCTTGCTGCTTAACCTTGGACACATGCTGGACATAATTGTTTTTAATTTTTCACTTAAACGGAACTTTTTTCTAGCATATAAAACTACTACATGTTTCATGCTCCTGTCTCTATCATTTAGCTGGTGTTTCCTTGGGAGGAAAGGTGCAGGCCAAAGGGGGGGTGAGGGCTGCAGCTGTTTGAATTCATGCTGTGATCACCAATACTTGCACATTGCAGATTTTGAGTGGCAATTTCTGAGCAGCTGTGCTCTTAGGCTCTTTGCTGAACTTTAAATTCTACACTGGAGTCACCTTGCAGGTCTCAGTAATGATGATGTCTTTGTTGTGTTGATTGAGTGACACAGGCATTTCTTTTCAAAAATTTTGAGTAATTTTTGGTGCACAGAACAAATATATAAATAACACATGAATACACTAAAACAGCAAGACAAACAGGTAAGTGTACAAATACAGAGAGCTTAACCTACTCATGAGGTGGTGACCCTTCAGTTGATAGGAATTCATGAATAATACATGGCAGTAATAAAAACAAACCTTAAAATAAGATAGGTTTCAGAGTAGCAGCCGTGTTAGTCTGTATCCGCAAAAAGAAGAACAGGAGTACTTGTGGCACCGTAGAGACTAACAAATTTATTAGAGCATAAGCTTTCGTGGACTACAGCCCACTTCTTCGTTATGCATCCGAAGAAGTGGGCTGTAGTCCACGAAAGCTTATGCTCTAATAAATTTGTTAGTNAAAAAGAACAGGAGTACTTGTGGCACCTTAGAGACTAACAAATTTATTAGAGCATAAGCTTTCGTGGACTACAGCCCACTTCTTCGTTATGCATCCGAAGAAGTGGGCTGTAGTCCACGAAAGCTTATGCTCTAATAAATTTGTTAGTCTCTAAGGTGCCACAAGTACTCCTGTTCTTTTTTCTTAAAATAAGATGAGCATTAAGTTTGAACGTCCGGAAGCTGCGACTGTCACAGTTTGCTCATTTCTACACATGCAAATGAGGTCAGTCTAATATGGCTTCTATAGCGTGAATTTCTGCTAGATTTAGGTGGGGGAAATAATTTTTGTAAAGGAAACCCTGCAAAAAGTCCCTCTTTATCTGGGGATTCAAACATTACATATTCTGTACATTCTACACCCCAGAACCAATGATTACACTCTGTTGACAGATATATATTGGGGCCATCATCCCACTGGGAGCAGCAGAGAAAGACGGCCGACTCCGAGCTGCTGATGAGCTGATGTGCATTGACGGAATCTCTGTCAAAGGGAAATCACACAAACAGGTCCTGGACTTGATGACCGGTGCTGCGCGGAATGGCCAGGTGCTGCTCACTGTCCGGAGGAAGATCTTCTTTGGCGGTATGTGCCAGGTGTCCAGATTAAACCCAGTCCCACTAGGTTTGCCAGAGTCTGGTAGCATGGCCATTGGAGCCCTTGTTCCTGGACTTAGTGTAAAGGAATGTTTCCACGGCCATAATCAGATGATATAAAGCGATACAGTAACAGAACTACTAGTACATCAGGAATGATGTGAACTCAGGGGGTCAGCTCCACTTCTGGATGAATGGGGTAACACAAAATTGTATCAAGCAGATGTTCTTGGAGGGAAGAGAATGGGATAAAAAAGGGGGCACCCATTTGCGCTGCGGCTCTGGAAAGCACTGTAATAGTGATGCTCTCTTGTTCTATAGTGCTTTTCATTGGAAGATCTGAAAGCACTTTACAAGCATTTGTTATTAAAGCCACTCATGGCTCTGTGTACTCTGGGCAGTAACACAAACCTTCTTTCTGCATTACAACACTACATTCTGAGGTTTGTTAGAATTTGTGCAGCAGGTTTAAGTGCATTATTTAATTAAATGCAGAAATTAATGTTGGTCAGATCAGCGTTCTGTAGGCAGTTCAGTGGCAATGGAATTTACAGATATGGAAACTGAGGGACAGAAGAGTTGTCATGCAGCTGAGATGTCACTAACCACATCAGTGACAGAACTGAAAACAGAACCCAGGAGTCCTGGCTTGCAATCTCCTGTTCTCATTAGTAAACCCCACTGCCTTTCATGGGTCTTTCAGTCAAGATAACTAGAACCATTCCTTATAAACTGAGAAAAAATAGGAAGTGTATCACTTTCAGAACATCTTCGCTTTCACTGTCATGCAAATGGCAGGCAGCATGGCCTAGTGGGCCAAGTATGAGTCTGTGAGCCTAGAAGGTCCTAAATTCTAATTCCAGGCCGGTCGCTGACACACTGTGCAATCTTTGACAAATCAAGTGACTTCTGTGTCACTGTCCGTAAAATGGGGATGATATCTACCTACCTCACAGGGGTGTTAGTGGTTAAAATTGTCATGGTGTTTCTCCCAGGTGCCACACAGAAACCAGCCAAACCGGGAGGGGGCAGGGTCTCCAGTCACACTGTATTTCTATGTAGATTGCAACCACTTCATGAGTCTGTCTTTCATTTTTTGTTCAAAGTGAAAATATGTAAAGTATTTAATTAGGTATTATCCACCTATAACTACCGATGTATTATATTGGTGCTGTACCTGGTGGTTGCTGCCAGCCTGTCATAGCGCGGTGCCAGGAGAGCAGATTGAGCCAAGCACAGAAAGAGGCTATCTAAAGGCTCAGAAAAGATTAATCTAATCGGAGGAAAAGCAATTTTCAGTCTTTGCATCTCAAGTTGCATTGCCTCCCTGACAGTGTAATTTTGCCAATGTAACATGTTCCTGCAAGAGAGGGTCTGATTCAGAGATCTTGAAAAGCTTACATGGCTTCATCTGCATCAGGGCCAACTCTGCCTCTGGTCTCTGTTCATTTCTCCTTTATTTAATTTAAAAAGAAAGAAAAAGAAAAATCCCTTCATTGTACAGCTTTATTTTCCTCTGAATTCCCTGATGTGGCATGGTCCTCACAGGCAATGCTTCAAGACTGGGATTTTGTTAGTTTTCCATCGAAGAGGCTGGGCTTTGACATTTGAATTACCCTTTAAAATATTGGTACACCTTTTGACATAAACAGTTGGTTCTCTGCAATGGAAATAGCAATAGTCCCAGTTTTAAGGTGGGTTTCTGCCATAGATCTTGTGCTTACACCACACAGGAAAATAGTGTTGCCAAAAAAGAGCCCCTGAAGAGACAACCAGGGTTAGGTTAGCATTATTAAGGGCATCAGCAACTGAGCGCTACCTCTGTGCTGCTGCACGCCCAGACTGTTCCCTTCTGAGGTATAAGTGTGTATTGCAGAATGGAGTTGGCAAACATTAAACTCTCCTATTAAATGTCCTTAAACCTCTGTAGCAACTTCAGCCCAAAGTGTAAATGGTTCTACCCTGGATTCTGATTCCATCTGGTTTCAGTTGCCTTGTTAATAAGCCCCCAGCGGGAAGGGAGGTGCTTCTCCGTTCTGTTAGTGATTTGATCATGTTTATCCTTGTAGTTATCCAGCTCCACACCACTCTGACTGATTCTACCTTATACTTTATTTTTGTGGTGTTTGTAGTCGAGAAACAGCCAGACGAGGAGGAGTCGCAGCTGCCCATTTCCACTCAAAATGGATCTCCCCGGCTGAACCGGGTAGAGGTCACAAGCAGACAGCCCCCAGAAGCCTATGATGTCCTGCTACAGCGGAAAGAGAATGAAGGATTTGGCTTTGTCATCCTCACCTCAAAAAACAAACCACCTCCTGGCGGTAAGGGCTGACTCCTGTGTGTTGGTGTCACCTGCTCCACTGATGCCTGACAGGGGGAGATTAATTGGTTTAACTCATAGTTCCTCCTTCCAAAGCTGCAAGCAGTTATTGCCAATAGCATTCAGGGCTGGGGACTCCCAGGATATTCTTCTTTCCTAGGATGGTGTTTATTTTCCATGTCCAACCACCTACTGTGCTGTGATCTGTCGTTTCACTCGTCGTACTGTTCACAACTTCAGTGGCTAAAGGCTAAGTCTGTCTCACTCACAAAAGGGAATATGGTTTCTCTCATTTGTACATTTTGTAGAAAGTTTTGCATGTACAACAACTGAAGTGGGGGGATGGAAATCACTCCTTACCAGTACAGGGGCAGGGGAAAAGAGAGAGAAAAGTATCCTTGTGATTGGATGACTTTCAGAATGTGTAAGGTGGTCAGACTGTGATGAGTGTGGGAATGGATGCACCGGTGTAGTCAGTGGTAAATGCAGGTAAACAGAGTTTACCCACTTCTCATTTGGGGAATATGGAGCTTAGTTTAGATTAGTTTACCCACTTTTTTTTACCACCACACCACTGGATGCAGAGAACAAATATGCACACACGTACTCTCTACACTCTCTGTACAGCAGTGCCCAATAGATAATATCAGCTGTTGGGTAGTTAGTGCATGGATAAATCTCTTACTAATAGAAGTTTAGTTACAAACTTAGACGTGTGACATCCATTCAGGGCGTGTAGCTCATTACTCAGGTCTCTGGCTTTCTCAGACCTCAGTATTTCGAAAAAAGCAATGGAGGAATTAGTCAGGAGAACATTCTGTATCTGCCTTGTGACATGTTACAAACTGGAGATATTATCCTAAGCAATGTAGCGTGTCTGAGGGTTCTAACTTGTGGATTTGTCTGATGGATCAGTTGCTAAGATAAAGAGCTGAGTGGACCACGTGAAAATAAAGAAGGTATCTTGTAAGTAGCAATAAGAGACAAGCTGCTTGAGGGAGGCATCTGAAATTCTCCCTAATTAACGGAAAGATTTCTGACCCCTAGCACTAGAGTAATTTAAAAGAAGTGCCCATTCTTTATAATCAAATACTTTTTTTTTTTTTGAGTGTGATCCTGGCTGCCTGACTCCCAGAGCCTTGCCAGGCAATGGTTATTAACACCACCTCTGGATAGACAGATGTGCCTACCTTTTACAAACTGTTGACCTTTATGAGATGGCTTCCACATTCTTCTCAGATACTTTTGGCCAAGTTTTGAGTAGTTCGGTTTTAAAATGAAAAGCTATATCAATCTATAACTAGGGCCGTTGGCTGGCATTGTTCCCCTTTGTGAGAATTGGAGGAATGGATATGGTTCTCTGTTCATAGAGAATGAAGAGCTTACAGCCGGGCTGAGCCTTGTAATGCAAAAGGGATGCCGGACTGCTCAGTGGGTTTACCCAGGGCACAGCAAGTTACTTTCTTGTTTTTTCTCCCTGAGATGTGGAGACACAGGTATCTGTACCCCAATGATCTGAAACATCTTACTTAAATCTTTTATGTCTCCTGCTGTGAATCACTTTCCCGGTAACTGCCCTAATGATCCCAGAGCACTTACTATAACAATGACTTGAATGTTTGTTTGTTTGAGTAAAGGGATGCCCTTTCTTCCAGCCCAGACAAGTTACATTGACATTTTGCTCTGCATTATTTCTCTAAGTTTATTATACTATGAAAGAGCAGAAATACAGACAAAAGCAGTGACTCTGACAGAAAATCGTTCTCGTTATTTTGTTGAGTTTACGTGATATATATTTTGACTTAGAATTATTTGAAGTCTTGGCTAAAACAATACATTTTTAATGAAGTTTAAAACCAAGTGCATAGTATCAGTGAAGGTTGTGAAAGAGTGAACAGCTGTGGAGTTGAGTATTGCTCCAGTACTCGCTCAGTACTCAAAGATGCTGACTTCTGTTTTATAAAATCATGTGCTATAGTAACACTTGGGGCAGGAGCTGTCACTCTCTGATGCTGTACTATGATTATGTGCCCTGTGTTAGCGATATGAAAAACTACCACTTTGGACTGATTTTCTGTTGCCTTGTCAAAGTTGGATGATCTTAGAAAAACGATTATTAATAAATAAGCAGAAGTCTACTGTGTAATCCTGATACTGCATCATTAGAACATTTTTGTCAGGATACCATCCAGAAATTCTTTCATCTAGTTGAAACTGCAGTGAAAGTAGGTTTTTGTTTTTGTTTTGTTTTGTTTTTAAATGGGAAACAGAAGATATCTGGATCCCTGTTTCAGCATTGGAAGTGCTAAGGTAGCAGTCCCAGGCTGTTTTTACTGCTTGTAAATAAGAAACATTGATATATCAGTGTGTTGCATTATGCTGGAACCTCTTTGCCACATCTTACATCAGAACAGCCAGACTGGGTCAGACCAAGGGTCCATCTAGCCCAGAGTCCTGTCTTCCGACAGTGGCCAATGCCAGATGCTCCAGAGGGAATGAACAGAACAGGGAATCATCCAGTGATCCAGGCCCTGTCATTGAGTCCCAGGTTCTGGCAACCAGAGGTTTGGAGCATGGGGTTGAGTCCCTGCCCATCCTGGCTAATAGCCATTGGACCTATCCTCCATGAACTTATCTAGCTCTTTTTTGAACCCTGGTTATAGTCTTGGCCTTCACAACATCCTCTGGCAAGGAGTTCCACAGGTTGACTGTGCATTGTGTGAAGAAAGACTTCCTTTTGTTCATTTTAAACCTGCTGCCTATTAATTTCATTTGGTGACCCCTAGTTCTTGTCTTATGAGAAGATGTAAATAACACTTCCGTATTTACTTTCTCCATGTCATTAATGTTTGTATAGACCTCTATCATGACCCACCTTAGTCATCTTTTTTCTCAACTGAATAGTCCCAGTTTTTTTAATCTCTGCTGTGATGTAAGCTGTTCCATACCCCTCATCATTTTTGTTGCCCTTCTCTGTGCTTTTTCCAATTCTAATTGTGCTATTTTCTGTCATATTTGCTATTCCTTTCCTAGTGGTTCCTCATATTCTGTTAGCTTTTTTGACTGCCGCTGCACACTGGGCAGACGTTTGCAGAAAACTATCCACGATTCTCATCGTTTTGTATATATAGTTGGGATTATGTTATCCAATGTGCTTTACTTTGCACTAAGGCTGTCAAGCGATTAAAAAAATTAATCATGATTAATCACGCTCTTAAACAATAATAGAATACCATTTATTTAAATATTTGTGGATGTTTTCTACATGCTCAAATATTTGTATTCTGTGTTGTAATTGAAATCAAAAGTGTACAATTCTCACTTCATATTTATTTTTTATTACAAATCTTTGCACTGTAAAAACAAAAGAAACAGTATTTTTCAATTCACTTAATACAAATACTGTAGTACAATCTCTTTATCATGAAAGTTGAACTTACAAATGTAGAATAACGTAGAAAAAAACCTGCATTCAAAAATAAAACAATGTAAAACTCTAGAGCCTGCAAGTCCATTCAGTCCTACTTCTTGTTCAGCCAATCACTCAGACAAACAAGTTTTTTTACATTTGCAGGAGATAATGCTGCACGCTTCTTGTTTACAAAGTCACCTGAAAGTGAGAACAGGCGTCTGCATTGCATTGTTGTAGCTGGATGCGCTAAAGATTCATATGTCCCTTCATGCTTCAACTACCATTCCAGAGGACACGCGTCCATGCTGATGACGGATTCTGTTCGATAATGATCCAAAGCAGTGTGGACTGACACATGTTCATTTTCATTATGTCAGTCAGATGCCACCAACAGAAGATTGATTTTCTTTTTTGGTGGTTCGGGTTCTGTAGTTTCTGCATCGGCGTGTTGCTCTTTTAAGACTTCTGAAAGCATGCGCCACACCTCATTCCTCTCAGATGTTGGAAGGCACTTCAGATTCTTAAACCTTGGCTTGAGTGCTGTAGCTATCTTTAGAAATCTGATATTGAAACCTTCTTTGTGTTTTGTCAGATCTGCAGTGAAAGTGTTCTTAAATCAAACAACATATGCTGGGTCGTCATGAAGAGACATGTGAATGTTTAGCATATCTGGCACGTAAATACCTTGTAATGCCGGCTACAAAAGTGCTATGCAAACACCTGTTCTCACTTTCAAGTGACATTGTAAATAAGGAGTGGGCAGTATTATTCCTATAAATGTAAACAAACTTGTTTCTCTTAGCGATTGGCTGAACAAGAAGTAGGACTGAGTGGGCTTGTAGGCTCTCAAGTTTTACATTGTTTTGTTTTTGAGTGCAGTTATGTAGCAAAAAAAAATCTACTTTTGTAAGTTGCACTTTCACGATAAGGAGATTGCACTACAGTACTTGTATGAGGCGAATTGAAAAATACTATTTCTTTTGTTATTTTTACAGTGCAAATATTTGTAATCAAAAGTAATATAAGCTGAGCACTGTACACTTTGTATTCTGTGTTGTAACTAAAATCAATATATTTGAAAATGTAGAAAAACATCCAAAATATTTAATAAATTTCGATTGGTATTTTGTTCAACAGTGTGATTAAAATTGCGATTAATCAAGATTAAATTTTAATTGTGATTAATTTTTTTAGTTAACTGCGATTAATCAACAGCTATACTTTGCACTTATCAAAACTGAATTTCATCTGCCATTTTGTTGCCCAGTCACTCAGCTTAATGAGATCCCTTTGTAACTCTTCACAGTCCGCTTTGAACTTAACAATCTTGAGTCATTTTGTATCGTCTGCAAATTTGACCACCTTACTGCTCACCCCCTTTTCCAGATCATTTATTCATGTCTTAAAATGAACCCCCTGTGATATAAAACTGGGATATTTTACACAAGATAATTCATCAGTAGTTGTAACTCTACAATCCTGTGATGTTTTTTCTCATCACGGGTAACTCTTACATAAATTATATTTAAAATGTAGGCCTTAAAAATGGGAGAAGAAATTAAAGACAATACAATTAAATCTTTAAATGGAGGTAAAAATTGAGAGGCATCAATGTCTGCTCCTTTATGGAAAATAACAAGTGTTTGCTAGCTCCTTAATTACAAGCCTGAATGGTAAATTAAGGTCAGGTTTCCAATAACTTTCAGAAAATGTTTGAGATTTGCTGTCAGAGTTTGAAATCTTGTTAAGTACATAATTCTGCACCCCTCTCTCTCTATTCACCATCCGTTCCCTTTCAGTGAAGCATGCCTGGGAGAGCAATTGCAATAAAGAAGTTAGAAAGAGGACAGAGACACCTTCTCCCTCCACTGGGCTTTGGGTGCACATAAGGGATTTCAGGTGAAATTTCAGTTGACAGGAAGAGCATCGGTGAAAGGGATGGCTGGAACCAATCGATCTTTGGTGACAGTCTAAGGTAGAAATGCGAGCACTGCAAATTATATGCTGTATATGCGGGGTTTTATGGGCAGCTGGTCCAAGAGCCATTGTGAGAGACTGTAAGGATCCATGCAGAGGGGAACCATCTTTGCTACACCTTCAGGAATCCAGGTAAATTAAAGGCAGCATGGGAAGGCAGCATACTGACAGACGGGCTTTGATTTAACATGAAGTTCCTCCAGTGTATCGTAGCTCAGGCAGCACAATGCGCTGAGGTTTCTGTAGGCTTCCTACTGGTGCATTGGCCTCGCATGAGCTGTTGAGTGCAATTTGCTGTATTGACTTACAGATCATCAACCACCAACGTACAGGTTTCCATTAGCATCACTACAGATCTTGCTAGTTGGTAGAGTCTGTGGGAGCTGCTGGGGAGTAGAGATACTGGCTGATTTCTGTCGAAGAGATGCCTGAAGAAAAGTATTGTATTTCTGAGAAAAGGATGCTACCAGTGGAACTTTCCTTTGCCTGTTGGAAGCTTTTTAGTTCTGCCCCCTCCTATACCCAACCAATTGCTTGGTCCGGTCCTGGGAAAGTGACTAATGTGAATGAGGCCCTTAAAATTACTCTCCCTCTCCCTTACTTTCTGCTTCCCCTTCTCTTTCCCAGTCCCATTGCCCTGGCCCCTAAAGGAGTGTATTAAGGAGAGTGGCAGTGAGGTGAGAAGCCTGGATAAGCTGAGCTGGAGGGCTGGTTAAAACTTACTATATGGAAATCACCAGGGGGTTATGGGTGCAGATCCATCTTGAAGCCCAGAAATGCAGAAGGAAAAATCTTTGTCCAGAACCTTTACTTCTCTGGCTCACCTTTGGATTCTGTCTGACTACACCCAGCACCACTGTCATGAGCCATATTCTAAAGTTAATATGTTGTCTGAAGATTTTATTTTTCTTCCCTAGTGTACTTAGGTATTGCAAGGTATTTGTACTGTACATGTCACAGGGTCAGAAATCAATCTGTGCGCCTAGATTTGCCCTGGCTGCATCAAGCTGGCTCTTTGCATCCTCCCTCCAAAGGATGCTTCAGTACTTCTAAGCAAGCAAGCAAGAAAGAAACCAGCCTCTTGCATATGGCAGAACAAATTGCCTCAGAGAATCCTGATGCATAAGATTTTATTCATTCCGTGCAGATGTGATCTGCTTCCTTTAAAGGTTTTCGTTTAGGCATAATAATAGCTCTCATGTGCCAGGGGAAGGCTCTTAGTGGCTTTGCCTGGTTAATATTTTTCCTTCACTCTGCTGGCTTCGCATGCTGCATGGGTTTTTTTTTGTTGTTCCAGTGGATCTGTCATAGTTGGCTTGTTTATGTAGGAGACTGTCTGGCAAGCTGTAATGAAGGGAAAATGACCGTGGAGATGGAAGTTTCTTAGGAGAGTATGCAGCATAAAGCTGTTTGTAAACCTTGGACTTTGCACACTCCCTACGAGAGCAGAGATATACCGGGGAATTGGAAATGGAACACACCTGTCCCCATGTATCCCAGACTGGAACTCCATACCATGGCACTGTTTGGTCCCATATGTCATTCCTGAAAGAGGCACATTGGGGTCAGTCTTGTTAGGAATGACCATGGCCAACAGGAGGATCAGTCAGGCCAAGACTCCAGCGGCGTCTGAACAATACAAATGCTCTTTGGTACCAGTGGGCTGGTAGGGTTCCCATAGTCACCCTTAGGAGCCTGTAAAGTTTCTCCCTTTCCTACTCATCTGCTCTTTTCTGTTTTCATGGTGACCCTCTTCCCCACTCCGTGGTGATAGCAGCTTCAGCAACCTATTAATCCATGCCTTCTTGATGCCTAGCTCCTATGGATCTACTAACCAAAGGCATTATATAAGAACTGGGTGGTATTCCAGATTGTATACACTGTGTGTTCCATAGGAATGCATACTTCCTTCACAATTGAACTTCCATTTTTTATTTGCTATAACATTATATTAGCCATATTAATTTTATTATATATTATACATTATAATGTATTTATGGATGGACTAGCTTTCTTGTAGATGCTCTGTAGGGCCACTGCCTTCTCCTCATTCACATCCCTCTAAAATACCCCCTTTCATGGCGATGTTTGTTTGCAAGACACTAACTGGCTGAGTGTGGTTCTTTCATACATACTTGGGGAATCCTTAATCTAATTTTTTTAACATTGATATTAAAACACTTGGTCAGTTGCCAAATACCTTAAGTTGTTACACCCCCCCCTTCCTTCCCTTATGTCTGTATGCCTTTTAGATAAGGGACCATACCTTCTCTCCCGTTTGTATAGCACCTTGCACATTGTGGAGAATCTAAAAAACACATTCTAGTAATGCCCAGATATCCTGTGTATAGATTGACATCCTGCTCAGCACATTTGATGTAGCCCAAATAAGCCACAAAGCTGATATATTTACTTTGTTTAATTCATTGGCACAAGTAAAATTTATTTGAGATGAAAAACTTGTTATAACTCAAATTTTAACAGTACATGACCCCTTATGACCTATTCTGTTTTAGTATAAAAACTGTACCCTGTACAAACCACAGAAGGACAAATCAATGAGTGGGGAGTCATTAACTGTTAGTTGCCTACTGATAGCCAGGCAGTGGTGGAAGTTGCTACTGGCAGTTGTGCCACCTCGAGGAGGTTGTCCGGAGCCACTTGGCCTATAATTTCACACCTGCTATAAACTGAAGGAGGCATGGTAGGAAATTTATCTTGATAACCTTCATTTCATAATCACAAACTTTAAGCTTCTTTTAAGGAAGGGTATGCATAAGTAATGTTGTGTTTCTTGTAATCTGCCAGATTGGTGCACCAAGTAACCGCTTTGGAAGTGGAACCAACAATGCTTTACATCTTTCTCTCCATTTTATCTAGTTACAGGTTTAGCCACACAGAGCAGATCAGAGGAAGTCTTTTTTTCCCATTCCTCTGAACATTTCTCTGCTTACATGCATTCCTGTTTGTCTTGCAAATCAATGTAACAGGGTTGATTTATTGTCATTAGCTCTGATAGTGCCTCCTTCCATGTACGCAATGGAGAGAAAACTCTTTGTGAAATTATATGATGCCCTTTTTTGCTAAGGCTCTTGATTTTAACTTGCTCTGATTTAAGGGTAATGAACCTTGGCTGCCAACAAAATGAAACACCACCACAAGATCCACTTCTTCTAAGTACTCAGACAGCCAATATTGCACGGTGCGTGGAATTCTCTATACCAACCCCACCTATTGTCTGTTGTTAGCCAGATTCAAATGTGCAGGTCACAGTGACAATAAATAGCTAGTTCCTCTCAAGTTGGAAGCACTCCATGGTAGAGCCACTCTGATTTATTTGAGACAGTTAACAGCAATTGTTTACATTTGTAGAGCTTCATATAAATGAACGGTAACCGCGGCTGCCTATTAACAAGTAAAATGTATGCTGAAGAAGCTGACGTGCCTCTTCTTGGTTCCCTAGTGATTCCCCACAAGATCGGGCGTGTTATTGAAGGGAGCCCAGCCGATCAATGTGGGAAGCTGAAAGTGGGAGACCGTATCTCAGCCGTGAATGGGCAGTCAATCGTAGAGCTGTCCCATGACAGTATAGTGCAGCTGATTAAAGATGCAGGCCACGTGGTCACCCTGACTGTCGTTGCTGAGGAAGGTAAGGAAAATGCTTGCTTATTTCTCCCCAGTGCGGACACTAATGGTGGCACAGCCTGCAGGGTGGGGCGTGCTGCCACATGATCACCAAGTATTTCTGTAATAAAATAGCTGCAAAGCCCCAGAGTCTGGTTTTATATCTTCTTAAGTGAACAAGCTGAAAAGGAGGTATTACAAAGACGTCAGAGGTTTTAGGAAAATAATCTATCTAGTGAGTGACGGACTGTGAAGCTCATTTCATTTGCTTGATGGAAGTTGGGCACAAGTGCAGAGGAGTGAGGGAGGGGAGACGGATGCAGAGATGGTTTTATTGAAAAGACAAGATTCAGGCATTGAGAATCAGTGCTGTGGTATGGAGATGCCTCCATAGAAATCAGAGAGAGAGACGTTCCTGACAGGAAATATTCCCCATCCAGCTCTAGCACTTAGGGGGGCTGGTCTCGTGTGGGGGGGGGGGGGGTTGATCTAAGATACGCAATTTCATCTACGAGACTAGCGTAGCTGTAGTCGACATATCTTAGATCGACTTACCTCCCATCCTCACGATGCGGGATCGATGGCTGCAGCTCCCCCGTCGACTCTGCTTCCGCCTCTCGTTCTGGTGGAGTTCCGGAGTCGACGGGGAGTGCGTTCGGAGATCGATTGCTACCCGCCAATCCAGCGGGTACTAAAGACGTACCCTTAGTGTGAAAAAGATCTGATCCTTCAAGTTTTAGAAGGGGGAAGAAATTACTGCACTCTGGGATGCCAGTGAAAAGTTGGGTTGAATTTTTTTTACCTTACTTGGCATCCTAGAGTTCTTCAGCAGGAATTCACGTCAGGAGAGCCCCTGCCCCAGTACTAAAAGGTAAGTTCCTACGGTGATATTGCCTGTGCAAGCCAATAGCATGGGGCAGCTGTGCCTCAGGGGCCCTATTGCTGAACAGAAGTCAAGCCTAGCGAAATATCCAGTTCTTAGACATCCTGCCCTGCTGGACATGGTCAGTGTTTTCCTCTCACTCTGTGAAAATGCACAGATTTGCCTGATGCTACATTTCTGGGACACAATGAACACAATGTTCTTCTAAAGATACATTTGGAGAAAACTCGCATCCTGATTACTATTTTTTCTGCAAAGCCTCTCAGGTTGCTAGCAAATTCAGTGCACAAAACAGTGAAATCCTCGAGGCAGCAAAATGAATATTTGTGATGCCAAAGTCCCACCTTCAGAGATGGCATTTTCTAATGAAAGCTCCCATGCCACACTGCTCTCAATATTATATTGTTCCCTACACAAACAGTTCACTATAAATATGTAAAATCCAATCATTTGAAGAGAGAGCTTTTTTCCAGCACTGCTTACCATTGCATTTTTCTGGATTGCTGCTTGTCGGTTTAATTAAAATTGCTATAATTATTTTGCCAGTAAGATGGGTTTCTCCACTCTTAAATAATAAATACGTAAAACCAGCATGTGGATAAAGCCAATAAATGATCCCCTCTCATTTCACGTTCATTGCAAATATTTAACATGGTATCTTGGCCTTTCATATAGAATATAAAAGACTTAATTTACCTGCTCATTAATGCTTGAAACAGAGAGGCTCTTTTTATTTATAAAATCCATTCTATTCCAATGAAGCTTTCATTTTTATCAAATCTAATTCATTTCAGGCCAAAGGGATGCAGCTCAAAGCAATCACCCTGCCTTTAATGCAGTTGAAGTTGAAGTTGAGGTTGCGCTGAAGTCCATTTCTATCTAGTTTTTAATCAACCTTGTCTCTGAGATAAATTGCCTCTGTCATTAATATCTGAATATAACACCCCTTTTCACACACCCTGTAGAAACACTGATCTGAGCTTTTCTCCATTCCTAAGTCCTATGGGATTTGCAGATAAAATTCAGAGATGAAACATGGACCTGAGTGAGAATCAGTGTTGGAAAAAAATCTCAGTAACAGATTATAAAACCAGCCCAAAGTGACCAATAGAAGCCATGTTGCTTGGAGATTTATATAATGTTTGGAGGAAATACAGAAATCCATGTTGCTCATAAACAAGAGTAAATTACTGTTTCTAAAATAATCACTGGTTTAAGCTTGGGGAATGTAGTTCAGCTAATAGCACAGCTGCAGTGAGCACCAAGTTCCAGATCATAAAATACTAGGCAGGCACTATCCTCCTTAGAGCGGTCAGACCCTGGGGAAAGCCAGCGCAGACATTAGATCATGCAGACCTTTCAATCAGTTACACACTCTGGGAAGCAGGTTGGGCTTTATAGGGTTGGTCGTCTGGCTACTCTGCTGCCACTAGTTAGTTGCATTGTGGATAACACTGAGGGGAGAGAGAAATACCCATTTAGCCAGAAGCTATTCAGCACCATAGTGCTCAAGCCCTGACCGACTTTGCTGTTCCCCCAATGCATCTTCTGTGCTGACCTCTTAGATTGGCAGTGAAAACGTTTTCACCCCTCAGCTCATAGAGCTACAATGCAACTCTGATCCCTCCGCTGCTCCCCTCCAGCTTTCACAGATGTGCGCTCTTTTCTTTTCATCCTTTGTCCCAGTCGTGTCCTAACCAAAAACATGGGAGAGCAGGATGAGTGGAGGAGCCAAGAATTCATGCAGACAGAATTGCAGGCCTTTCTCTTACCTGTGCTTATTAACTAAAACTTTGAATGTACACCAGGAATAAATGTTGACATTTGTCTCTGGGGGGTAAAAAAAAAAAAAAAAAAAAAAAAACCTCTTCAAGGCATGTCCTAGCAATAAGGCCAGACAGCCCTGTGATGAACTCTGCAAGATCTGGTATAGCTGATAAATGCTGCAATCTAATGTAATAATCTGTATTGAGAAGCAGTGATATGCTTTCCTTTACCTCAAGGTGAATAATTACTTGTGTTTTTCAATTATTACCCAAAAATGCATTTACCTAACACACACCTAGCAACACCGGGCTGGAATGTCTGTGACACTTTCCATTATAAGAACTTATTTTCAGAGTTTGCAACTGAACCATAAATGTTCATTCCAGGTTAAAACTTGCCCTTTAGGGTTTCTGAGTGCCTTTTGGTGGAATGTGGTTTGCTCTGCTGTTTGAGTGGCAGTCACTTTGTATTTCAAAAACATGAGGTTTTTTTGTAAGTCATTTGATCAGACCCGTACAGTAACTGTGTTATCTGTGTTGGAGATAGGTTCGCTTTGTGAAGGCTACTAAGAGGGATTTTGTTAAAATATCATTATAGGTAAATTGCCTGTTAAGGCTCTTTGGGGAGAGGGAGAACATTCCAATATTCCAGTTCTGATTAAAATATTGAATAGACTAGTCCCTTTAATACAGCTTCAGGAACCATTTGTAACCTTTCCCTGAGAGTTTGCCTGTGATAGATCTTCTCCATGATGGATTAGCAGATGTGACTGTCAGTAGCGCCTCCAGGAGCCTGGCTGGGTTGGGCTCAAACCCTGTTCACAATGGAGCTGGAGTAGGGGTGGGGCAGGCATCATGCTGATCTTTCTGATTATTTGTTAAATCACCATCAAATACTGTGCGGGGGACGATCCGCCTGTGGATCTGTTTAGTTCTGACACTGCTCCTGCCTTTACCAGGTTATACACAATCTAAATGTCTGTATGTTTGATTCACCAACTTAATCTGTGCTGTCATTCCTAGAATAAAGTAGTTTAGCTTAGCAGAAAGTTCCTCCATTGGGAGGATGAACTTCACCCACTACCCTGATTTATGGAACTGAATCTAGAAATCTCCACTCCTCCTCTTCAGCGCAGCATCAACCTGGCATGTTAATGTCATCCAGCACAGAAGTATTGTGTATGCTTGGCTGTGTGGCTCCGACCTGCTAATTAGCTTATCCTAAGGAAAATGGAAATTCTGTTTCTCCTGAAATTTTAAATTAAAAGCCCTGCATTCTCACTCTAGGCAGCTGACCGCAAGAGCTGCTGTTTCCCTAGAAGAGTCAGAATTGCTCAGAACAGCAATTCACTCTCTTGTGCTGTTTACTCCCCTCACGCCACACTCTGTGTTTTTAGAGATCTGTCTGTAATTCTGTTTTCTTTGACTTTATTAGAGCACCGTGGCCCCCCTTCAGGAACCAACTCCGCCAAACAAAGTCCAGCCCCACAGCACAGACCTATGGGAACAACACAAGCCAACTCTGCAACAGCAGACAGGTATGATGCCTTTCAGACAGATGGGAACCAAAAATGAACAAAGAATGAGCCTGGCTGGTGTGATACCCAAGGATGACTTAGGCTGGGGCTGAATCCGTGCGCAGAAGTGAGGGGAAGGAGGGGCAGCCAACTGTGGGTCACGTTCCCCATATCCTGCAGCAAGCCCTCATCTCAGTGCACGGGAGCGTTGTCTGGGCATTGCCCTTGACAGCATCTAAAAAAGGGCACAAATGCTCCATCGTTCTGGGTACCTAACAAGGACTTGGAATTGTTGCCTCAGTAATTCCTGTATCAGCCTGGCCCTTACAATCTCATGTAACTGTTAGTGTTCGTGCTATGCACTGCCTTTGACATATGTTGTGGGGAACTGTAATTGATTCACAGATTATGCTCACTCATAGCTGAAGACTATTCCTGTTCTGTTACAGAAGAGGGTGTCTTCGGAAGGGGTTGAGGACTAACCTGGATAAGTTTATGGAGGGGATGGTATGATGGGATAGCCTAATTTTGGCAATTAATTGATCTTTGACTATTAGTGGTAAATATGCCCAATGGCCTGTGATGGGACACTAGATAGGGTGGGATCTGAGTTACTACAGAGAATTCTTTCCTGGGTGTCTGGCTGGTGAGTCTTGCCCACATGCTCAGGGCTTAGCTGATCACCATATTTGGGGTTGGGAAGGAATTTTCCTCCAGGGCAGAGGCCCTGGGGTTTTTTCACCTTCCTCTGTAGCGTGGGGCACGGGTCACTTGCTGGAGGATTCTCTGCACCTTGAAGTCTTTAAACCATGATGTGAGGACTTCAATAGCTCAGACATCGTTTAGGGGTTTGTTACAGGAGTGGGTGGGTGAGATTCTGTTGCCTACGTTGTGCAGAAGGTCAGACTAGACTATCATAATGGTCCCTTCTGACCTTTAAAGTCTATGACTCTATGTCTAGGAGAAATTGGAAATGTCATTCTTGTATGTCTAGGCTGTTCAGGACCCAATAAATCAGGAGGCAGATATCCAAGACCAGCTCTGATCAGAGATGATACTCCATCCCTTCAGCACTTTTCTCGGACCAAGGGGTGATTACTTATGAGTGGAAATCACCCAATAAAACCCCAATCAATAAATGGTTCATGAGATCCTGGGAGATGCTGTCAATGGGGAAAATATTCACAGGGATTCTCTGTTTCACAGCCAATGTATCAGTTATGTAGCACAATGAATAGATGGACATGCTGGGTTTTTCACCTATTTTTCCCATATTAGCATTACCTTTATTACATAATTCAGCAGTACCCTACTTACCCTGGGCACTACTGCAGGTAGCTGTTTGGATGATCTTCTCTTACCTGCTTTAATTAAAATTAACATTTAAAAATGAAAAGTTGTCTTGATGCTGTCACTGCACAGTTTAAACCCATTCATAGTAGTTATGTGGCCTTTTTCTAGATGGTGCATACTGATTTTTTTTTTTTTTTTTTTTTTTAATCATTGTGATGATGGCAAAGAGTCTGGGATTAAATCCTCAACAGTGATTCATTTCCTGGATTTTGCATGTTTGTTACATGAAGTACCTGATCATGTTCTGTCGGTGTATGAATTGGGGACACTTCATGCTCAGGATAAACTAAGCATTATATACTGTCGAAACTGTCTCACCTGTGAGTGAAGTGTGCGAAGAGAGAAGGGTTCCCTCCAAATGAGAACAGAGGATAAGACTGAACTGCTATATTTTGTACTCTTTATAATCCTTGGGTTCACAGAAGACCCTAGTGTCAGATGTCCCTAACTCGGGAATGAAATAGCTGACGCAACTCCTTGTGCCAAGCAACAGACTGATAATTGATGGTCGACTGATGTGCTGCAGTAGGTTAAGGTTATAAATTACAGATGATGAAGAAACAACTGTTAAATACCCTTTTAACTGTATAAGCTTTGCATAAGAAAACTATATTGTTGTACAACGGATCTGTTTCTTGCTGGTCCACCTAATAGTAACTATTAGCAAGACATTGCTGCAGATTCATTCAGTTTCCATGTAAATGTGACCTGAGTAACTTAACCGTTCCTTCCGTCAATTTGCAGAGGAGTCACAGAAGATGAAGCTGGAAGAGAACTTTCCAACAGTTACAGGCTTCCCTGGCCTGAGCACAAGCACTTGCCCCAGCCCGATGGCGGCGTTCTCTCCGTTGTAGGCAGCCGTCATTCTCAGGTAGACGCTATCCTGAGGAGCCAAAAGACTCTGCAAGATCCTGGTGGTACTGAGGCCCTAAAATTCAACTGCCACTGACATCTGTATGCTAATAGTCTAGGATAACCTTTCCCTTAGGAGATATGGTGTTGAGAAGAGAGTCTTTGTTATGAATGTGCTGACTAGGCATGTGTCAAACAGTAGGGAGGATGTTTTGCTAATACTTAATATTTTAATGTTGTTATAAACTTAGTCTAGTTTAATATTGCTGATCATTATAGTTATAAAGGAAACAACAAACCTGTGAAACGGAACTACTGTAACATCTTGGGGACATTCTATATGGAAAAACAGTTCATACATATTTAGGAATCTTAGAATTACACTGCTCTGCCGATTTTGGCTGGGTATAACTCTGCCTCATACCGAATCATATGATGTGAGTTTGTGATGAGTCAAATTCAATTGCATGTTGCACTTAATTAAAACCACATCCCTTCATAGCTGTGTATTAAAACCTGCCTAGTGTGTGAAACTGAAGGGATTTCTCTGGTTTTATAAAATACCTTTCCTGAAAATGTAGGGGAAACTAACAGAAGTTAAAATTTCTCAGTCCACAATTCTTCATCTTGTTTCTTATGCAGAGTCTTGGCTGTTCTCCAGTAGAACTGGAACGAGGCCCTCGGGGTTTTGGATTCAGTCTTCGCGGAGGAAAGGAGTATAACATGGGCTTATTCATCCTTCGACTTGCTGAGGATGGGCCTGCCATCAAGGATGGAAGAATTCACGTGAGTGTCAGAGATCACTGATGAATTCAAATAGGTTAGGCTCCTCAAGATGTTCATTACCCAGTCAAAGAATTCGCTTCCCTGTAAGTGGTTAGTGTCTCCCTGCACACACACAAGTTATTTAGACCAGCAGCAGTGTAAGAGTAGTAATTGCAGAGAGGTAGCAAACTGTGTTGATAGTTGTAATGTTTCAGGAAATAAAAATCCCAGCAACATGTTAGGGGGGGAGAAAACTGCTCTCTGTGCACCGCTGCCACTCCCCAAGAAAGCTGGACATCATCTACTCTGAAGACATAGTAATAGATGTTTCCAACAATGAATTCTTCTCTGTAGACAGTAGTTTGCCAGAATGAGTGGTTTTTAGAAGCCCAGACTGGAAATAGCACACTGAAATGCAAGTCTGTTGGAAGGTTCCCAGAGTCCAGGTAAATGTGGGTTTGTGAGAGCACTCAACCTTTGTGTTTATGCTGAGCTTTCATTGTTCAGCATAAAATTTTAAAATGGTTCCAAACCAAGTGCCTTCCCTACCAACATATCCTAATGTTAATTCTTGGGTGTCATGTCTAAGAATCCCACTGTTTAAATATTGTCTCCTAAACAAATCAAATATATGCAAAGGGCGAAGGCAGCGTCACAACAGTTGGAGACCAAACACAGTTCTGTAATTACTGTCCATAAAATGACTTTTTACTGGCTGGAGCATGGAACTGAGAATCAGAGACTCCTTTTAGTTCTGATTCCATTCCTGCCAGTGACATGTGGTCTGGCCCTTTACATAAGTCACTTCACCTCTTTCTCTGTCAGTTTTGTAGTCTGCAAAGTGAAAGTAGTAATCGACTACTTTTGAGAGCCGATATCAGGCTTAATTGGATGCAAAATTCAAAGTGTTAACTTTTATTGCGCTAATTCTTAACATTTAGTCGTTCATTTTTCTTATGCTTGGGAGATTGCTTGAGTCTTATCGTGCTGCTTCTGTTTTCTCTTGTACTGCTCTTTCAAGTGCGGTTATGCTAAACTCCAGATCTTGGCATTCAAGTCACCAGCAACTGAAGCTGCAAATCTTGGACTTTCATTGCAGAAATTTCACAGCAATAAACAGAATCTAATGTATACAATTCCCTGGACTCTTGCTGTGTTCAGCTTTATAAATTCCCAATCTATTGGGGACACATAATATAACTCTTTGGGCTCTGTTCTCAAAAATGTCATCAGCACAGCACACTTATCTGCTTTCTCCTATGGGTCTTCTGTGCCAAAGAATGGGTGAGCTGTAAGGTAAATTTGACTGTGGGGTATTCATAATAAAACAAATTTCAAATATTCATCCTCACACTGGAGCTCATCTTTCTTTCATTATACTTATGTGATATTTGCATTTCTCCAAAGATCTGGTAGGCCTACCAGATATCATGTAATAAGATCTCTTCCTCCTCCCAACAGATAGAGATAGGAAAACAAACTCTGGTGCCCTCCCTGTTCCCCTTCTCAAGGCACTTTACCTGGCTGATCACACCCAGCTCTTTCCTGTCTCCCTGCAGGTGCTGATCACCTTCTGGTCAGCTAAACTAGGGGATACATTTTGTTCACGGTTAGTGGTTTTAGCAGGGCTCTTTGCACTGTAGCAATCTGTATGGAGCAGCCCACTGTTATCTGCTTCCTGCCCCTGCTAGAGGCAAGTATTGTTCCATTTCAGAGCTCCGTGTTGACTGACTAACATAGAGGGTCCAGTCTTGGGTAGGCTGTTTCCCGGAGGACATCAGTGAATTAGCTGGGTGCCTGCACTGTATGGGAGAGGCATATTCAGCTGTGTTTAAAATGCTGTTTCCATGCGTGAAGCAGTAACAGTTTCACACTGGAACTATAGCACCCTGAAAAACGAGTTCATAATGGGACAGCCTCATCTTCTGTGCCCTGGCAGCAGGTATGTGCCCTCCTCCAGCCCTTGAAAGCGAAAAAGCTGGTGAATTTGCTTTCCATGTCCACTGGGCTGATCATGCCTATATACTGATAAAATGGGGACCTATCTATCATAGTGCAGCTCCACCAGTGGTGGCAGCAATGGAGGCACTAGTATAGGCAAATCCCTGAGTCCTATCTGTACCAGTACTGCCATTGGAGCCATGCCCCACTGGGAATCTTGAGTCCTGAGGGCCAGCAAGGCCTAAGCGGTGTCATTATTATACTCCATGCATTGGAAAATATTTGCAACCATCTCCTTCATGGCACCTGACTCTCTTGCAAGGGCCACTTCTCATAGCTTCTGTTACAGAGGTCAGCGGGATGAATAGAATTAATGCTCATAACAAAACATAAGGAGTGACGTCAATGAAAACTGTGGGAGCAGGTTGTAGACTCTGGAAACAGGCGCTACCTCTAGATTCTCCCTGGCCAGGGCGGAACGTCTCCGTGCCTAGATAAGCTTGTTCACGATTCTGTGCTGTCCAGTCTTTCCCAATTCAACCACAGAAATGGCTCTCGGCCTTTCCCAGCCCCAATTTAAATACACCTCTACCCCGATAGAACGCTGTTCTCGGGAGCCAAAAAATCTTACTGCATTATAGATGAAACCGCGTTCTATCAAACTTGCTTTGATCCGCCGGAGTGTGCAGCCCCGCCCCCCCAGAACACTGCTTTACCACGTTATAGCCGAATTTGTGTTATATTGAGTCGCATTATATCGGGGTAGAGGTGTAATACTTTCGGAGGGAGCTTTTCAGATACTGACACAAAGGAGCTCTAACAACCCAGTTTGTAGCTGGTTTGAACATTAGATGGTAAAACTCACCTTTACCTTGTGTTTTCCCAAATGGTTTTGTGTCCTCCTTCTGGTTCATTTATTATTGTATTAGCTCTCCATGATCATAGGGTTCTATGTGGGACTGTTACCTTCTTCCGTAGCATTTTATGTAACTGATCTAAGTAAGATGCGTGCTCTTTAAACTGCAACTTTTATGTAGTAGTGACACCTAATGGAAAATCAGTTTAATTGCAAGATGAATCTAATGCTCTTTCATGGGTTAGAATCCAAATGCTTTCTGATATTCTCAAAAAGAACAGGAGTACTTGTGGCACCTTAGAGACTAACAAATTTATTAGAGCATAAGCTTTCGTGGGCTACCGCCCACTTCTTTGGATGCATATAGCTGACTTGTGATATTCTGACATCCATTATCTGATACGTTTGTTAATTTGCATCAAAGTCCTTAAAGCTGGTATCTCACTAGTCAGGAATGAGTTAGTATTGTCATACAGTGAACTCTCTCACTCAGAATAATAAATCTTTTCTTTTCCTATATGGGAAACCTATGGGCAACCCTCTCAGCTATATTAATATAAGGGTGTTTGGCGGTTTATTAATTTTAGAGTAATTACCACATGCCTTATAACAATCTATTTAAGCACCTACACAACGTGATTAAGTATCTTCATGGTGCAAGTCTTTATAACAGAGCATCAACAAATTACTTTTATGGAGTGAAGATGTACTCAAGAACATGGATGTATTAAACATTTATCAAATGGAAAATTCATTTCAAGTAACCTGAGCCCTTTAGTGCAGCCAGCTTGGCAGAATATCTACATGAAAAATTCACTGACCAGCCAGATGGGTGAATTATATTAATGTTATATGTTAGTGGCTGTAGGAGAGTAGTGCTAGAGCTGAGTGGGTTTCAGGTAATGGAAGGGACTAGGGAAAAGGAAAGCTTGGCTTGAGCTATGGCTTTTCCTATATTGAATAAGAATCCAGTTACAGAAGCAGTGCTTGATGAAGTTTAATCTGGCTGGTATTGTCTTTTCAGGTTGGTGACCAGATTGTTGAAATCAATGGCGAACCTACCCAAGGTATCACTCATACACGAGCCATTGAGCTGATTCAAGCAGGAGGAAATAAAGTTGTTCTTCTTCTGAGACCAGGGACTGGCTTGATACCAGATCATGGTAAGTTACAGGTTGTACCAGTTTGTCTGGAGGGGATGGGGGGAAGGTGGTAAAAAGAAATGTGTGTTGACGAATGTCTAAAGAGGTTGGATGCTGTTGTGCATGCACTAAAGCTACTTAGCAATATCCTTCCATTTCTGCTGACTTTCAAGCTGCCTGTTTTCATACAAGCACAAATAATGTGACCAGAAAAAAACCAAATCTGTTGCCACAGAGTAGTTATTTTACTGGAAAGACAACACAAAATGTAATGTTATTGCAAGTATTCTTTAGGCCATGTTTTGTTCTGATGATCCCATCCATCTCCAACTTGATTTCTGTGCTCCTCTACACACATTATAATTAAAGACACAATTTGCTTTTACACTTGAATAAAATCTAATATGGTATAGGGCTTCTGTCAAGATGATTATTTTTGTGATGCTTCAGTTTCTCTTATGAACTTAAACTATAAAACGTTAAATTTTTCAAAAACAAAACTTCTGAAAGAGTGAAGGTTTTGCTCTTGGAATAGAAAATTTTAATTGACTTGTTTTTTGCATATAAGGCAGCAAAGCACAAATCTATAAGCAAATTGCTTGGGCAGAAATGCCTGCAAGAGCTTCAACTGAGTTCAACTGCAGGGCATGCTCCAAAATCAAAACTATTTGTGACTGTCAGTCTTTCAAAGCAGAGCACTTTGAGAACAAGAGAATTTATTCCTCCCTGTGCCAATTATATCATTTTAACCCTTTGCACCTGCTGTCAGGCTTTTGACAGGAAAATATTTAAACCATGTAAGGATCCTTCTTATGGCATAACAGCTCTGTAGTAAAATTGGAATGGTTAGATACAGAGCCACTTTCCCGCCATAAAAGCCCATGACTTTCGTAAACAAATTAAAATCAGACAACTTGAACCTTCAAGCATAGCATAGTCTATGAAAGTTTGTAGCATTCTATTATATGCAGGCAGGAATCGACCTCCACTTAAGAGAGATGAAATTGCTCAAAAATGTTTCTTCCTATATTTTTCCCCTTCTCCCCAATTAACTAGAAAATAACTTCACACCATGGTCCTAAAATACACTGTGTGGTACCATCAGAGCAAATAGTACAAAGAATAAAAGCAAAGAATCTCTGAACTACAGGAAGACTTATTGTCTTGTTTTTATCCTTCGGGTTAGATCCCCTCAACTGGCTTCTATTGAGATCACATGCATCTCCTACTGAGTTAGCCCTTATACTCATAAGGCTTGGGGTTAATTAGTATTTTGAAAACTTAAAATAGATCTCCACTTAATAAGTGAATTCCAGCTCTCTCTATTGCCAGTAGGTATTTAAGCTTACAATAACAAACCTAAGAGATCTGTTTTGGTTTTTCATGCAGTCATAAATATTTGGCACAGAAGTGTGCTGCACTTCATAACAATAGCAGGCATCAGTAATATTCCATATCTCCCTCCCTCCCTGAGCTCCGCCAGGCTTAAGTACAGTAATTTAGGGGGGAGGAGAGGGGCTCTTCCATACTATCACTGTGTTGTCTCTTGTGTTCTGCATTTGAATCATACACATCTAATGAAATCTTTTGCTTTCTGTGATTTTTTGGTATATAGTCCTGGGCTTTTTCTCTTCCTCATTCAGGTCTGGCTCCTTCCAGTTTGTGCTCCTACATGAAACCTGAGCAACATTAAGGCTTTCAGTGCTTTTCTTGGTCTTTCCTTAAAGACTTGGTAAATCTGCATGTCTTGTGATTCACCTTTTTTTTTTTTTTCTTTTTAAGTACAACACTATAAATAATAACCGCACCTTCTCCCTGTTTTCAGTTTTCTTTTGGCATCAGTTGAACATAAGAACGGCCCTACTGGGTCAGACTAAAGGTCCATCTAGCCCAGTATCCTGTCTACTGACAGTGGCCAATGCCAGGTGTCCCAGAGGGAGTGAAAACCTAAGATTGCAACAGTTTAGGAAAGATTTTTAACTTGCAATTCTGCTACACGAGGCCTACAGCTATGCTGAACCTCCACATTCAGTTAATGCAAACCTCACAAGCCCTTACCAGCCTCAAAGATCTTACCAACATCCTTAGCTGTATTTTTCCAAAAAATTGTTAGGTGTAAACTTAAATTTTTAGCTCACAGAAAAGTGAGGAAATCGGTTTTGTTTAGTGTGTGTGTGTGAGTGATGTGATGTAAAAGTTGGTTTTAAAAAAAAAACTGGTGTTTAGATCACATTTTGGAAGTTTAATACATTTAGATAAAAAAATCATTTAACCAATATTCACACAAACATTTGTCAAACCATTCTGCTTCTTCACTTCCAGGTGATCAAGATAGTTTTAATCCATCATCCTCAAATATAATATATGATGAACAGTCACCATTACCCCCCTCTGCAGTATGTGATTTACCAGTACTGGAAGAAGCTTTAGCAAATGTTCACATATCTGAGAAACTGGAAGAAGCTAAGAACATTGTGCCTGAAAAGAAAAGCACTTTAACTGAAAACCACTCTGAGCTGAAGCATCTGTCTTCTACCCAGAAGCATATGAAGAGATGGGACCAGCCTACCAGTTTAGGGTATAAGCGGTCAAAAAATTTAGAATTAGTAACTGATGACCTCATTAGGAGAGACAGATCTGAGAGTCCAAAAAGATTGGGCACATCTGGGGAATCGCAGCAAGCGGGGCTCCACAGTCCAAGGAAAGGTGAGAGACAAAACACACACAGCAATCTCTCAGACCAGTCTGAGCATCCTAGGAGAGGTAATACACACTCAGAAATCAATTTAAAAGAAACTTCCAGAGGAAGCCAAGGCAGATCTGTCAGTCCCCAAAAGCATCCCAAAAAGGAAGAAAGTGGGGACAAATCAGACAAGTTACTAGAGACTCAAGATAAAATAGCTGGTGGTGGTGATATTGAGATTATTGAGCGGTTCAAAGATGGAAATGAAAAATCAGGAATAACACAGCAAGACACAAAGCAGAACATTGCTAGAAAGAATAAGAAGTGGTCTCAAGAGAGAGAAAACCCAAAAGCAGATGAAAAGACTCTTCCATTAAATAAGGCCAATGAGCCTAGGAGAAAAGTAGATGAAGATGAAAAGGTAAAGAAAGCCAGTGCTGGAGAGCCAAGTTCTAGCAACTTCAAAACTACAAGTCTTTCTGATGTTTCACAGCTTTCCAAGGAAAAAAAAAGTAGGCTCGAAACACAAGATCCAGTTATTCTGAACAAAGACCACACAGAAAAAGACTTGGAGCCAACTGATGAAACCAAAGATGATGGAATTTCAAAAACTGAATGCAGCTCTCCAGTCAAGAAAGCACCAATAACTCCTGGACCTTGGAAGGTACCAAGTGCAAGTAAAGTCACAAAAGCAACAGGTGTCACTGAAAAACGGGTCTGACTGACAAACATTTTTAGAACATGTTTTAATCAGGTTTCTAATACGGTCAATTAAATGCATCTTTTTTCCACAAAGTTGTCATTTTTCAGAAACTAACTCCAGAGGCTGGACAGTACATTTGATTTGTTCTTAAAATTAACTAAGCTGCATGAAGGACCTTTCGGATTGCTTATAAGCAACTCTCTTCCATAAGCTGCTGTCCCCTCATCCTTTTGAAGGCAGTGTCCTGCTGCTCTCTCAACATTGCACTGCTAAGGCTTTCTCAGATAGTATTGTGAGTTTCTGAACAAACTTTCTTAATGCCTGTATTGCCAATGTGATCATGACTCACTTCTTGTTCTTGTGCCAAGTTATGTACTGTAGCCAATCAATTTCATCCTCCTTGTACGTTCTTCCCAGACACAGCAAAGCCAAGATTTTGTTTGAAAATAGCTATTTTCTCAAAGGCATGTCGCATGTTTATATAGGGGAATAACTCGAGTTCTCACAACTTCAATAAGAAGGTGAGTGTGCTGGTTCTATTAACTTTAGGGCAGCAAATGAGCCACTGATGCTGCCCCACTGGCTTCTTTTCTTAAAAGTTCCTAATACCTAATGTGACATTACTTAAAAAGAGAATTGCATTTTGTTCTGATCTATGGGGTTAGTTTTGCTTTCTGTTAGCAAAACAAAATGTTTTAATTTGCTTAATTCGTTTAAGGTAATTCTAGTAACTATCTGCAAAACACATATTGCAAACATAATTTTGAAGACTAAGTGGTGAAATCCTGGCCCTGTTAAGTTACTGGCAAAAACATCCATTGACTTCAATGGGGCCATGATTTTACCTTGTCAGTTCTTTAGAAATAAGGAATGGACTTGGTGCTATGCTTTCAACCTCCGTCTGGTACTGTATGTCAAAGCACCACATACTATATGTTTCAAAAACACTTGGAAATGTCCCATCTTTACTTGTAAAACTAAAAATTGATAGGTAAAAGCAGTATTTGAAACAGCAAATCCTGCTGTTGCAAACACAGACAGAACCAACCACAGCTTCTTTAAAAAGTCCCTCTGACCTGTGCCTACTATTAGAAGTCTCCTGTGTTTTATTTGTGTGTAATTGCTTTTGGTTGAGTGAGAAATAGATGACATACAGGGTACATGAGACTTAATATCTATTGTTTGGGCTTTAATATGTATTTAAATGTTGAGGAATGTTAACAAGATATTTTTATAGCAGTCTGCAGAAATTTCATGGATTGATTTACTCAATAGCATTCTTAATGGATTTGATTTCCTGACCTGTGCTAGGTTTTCAATGACTGAAAATAAACAGTAAAAGGAGCTGGGCCAGTTCACAAAAGCAGAGGAAAAAGGTAAGGAAAGTCAAGATCAGTTGCTGGACCCTCGTGTTAAACTAATGACTTGCCGGTTAAAAACATAACTGAGCAGCTGCTAAGTCTCACTAAACTTAAAAAAAATCAGTTCTGACTTGAAGCTAGAAACTTTTGAAATAGACAACTACTCAGCGGTAGGCTTAAATGAACAGTTCTAAAATAAATAGATTTTAAAGCACATCTGAACTGCCCTCTGCTGCTTCACATTTTATGAATCCATCAGTTTGCTGTAGCATAAAGTGTACAAATCCTCAATATTGTAGAGTTTGACTGTGAAAATATTTGAGTTAGCCTATGTAGATATTAATCCTGTATTCTTTGTTGATAACCCTGTGGGATCCTCTTTAAGAGTTGTATGCACTTGTTCTAACCATTGAGAATAGTACCAAATTCAGAAATTTAATACTAAGATGAATTAGCACCATTTCAATGGTTAACTGTCAGCAAGTACACATCCATCCAAATGCTGTTTTCTGATTGTTAACATTGTGACCTGCTTTGGTGTCCTCTGTTTGAGTCTTTTCTAGAGAACTTGTACCTGTACTTACTGTATAAGATGACTTAGCAATGTGGCCTTGGAATGCTAAGCAACATATGGATGTAAATGTTTATATATTGTACAGCACCTTTATATATACACTTCTGAGGTTCTGACTAGAGACCTGTAAATCGCTCATTATTTTTTATATAGATATATTAAAAAGAAACTCCCATTCACAGCCTGTTCATTCTTGCACTGTAAAATGTTAGCTGTAGACTGATTTTACAATGATGCGGTTTGCATTAACTGTCTTTTAGCTAAATATACAGCCCAAGTTACCCATAAACATCCATATTTTCCAATGATCGACTGCATGTGTCATCTGAAAGTTACCTTGTCTCCCTTTTCAAGTAACATACCCAATCAAATATAATATAATACCAGCTGTTTGATGGAGTTTGCTTCCAAGGGTTTATTTGTATTTTAAATGTCACTTTATACATTTTTACTACTTTTCATTGTACAGAAAATAGCTTTGCATAAACAATTTACTACAAAAAATGACCTATGTCATCGTCCCTTTATGGCGTGAGATGGAACAGTGGAGTTAAAGGTATCCTTTTCTCTCAATATTAGTCCTATGACTGACTTACTATTTCTTAATTTATTGAAAAAGTCACCAGCCTAAGGAAAACACAAGCTGCACTTGCAGCAAAACAATTTCTCCTAGGGAGGTGGCTTTAGATTCTTTCCTCATACCAGTTGTAGACTTAGATCTCATGCTGAAGCAGAAGTTATCACATTCCTGCCTCTCACCTGGTTTTAACAATCAGTCCTTACCCCAGAGGGCCATTTACTTCTTTGTCCAAGGTGCTTTATCAGTAGTGTTGCATAAAAAGGCAGCTACTGTATACTTTTAGGAGGCTGTGCATTAGAACAGAGGAGTCTTCTTTTCTTCACTTTTACCACACCTCTGAATAATACTTACCTGTGTTAGAAAGGTAAGGCACTATAGAAGTAGAAAGCATTAATATTTTCCAGAATGCTTTAACAGTCCTATTGACCCACCTCCTCAAAACTCTAACCAAGTCATTACCAAAGATTAAGTGTTACATGTAAAAGTTAATTCTTCAGTTTTCTAGCTGCTACCAACATTGTGAAAAGTGTTTATACACTGATGGTGCTTTACAGATTGAGCGGTTGTAGAGAACAAGTGTTAGCATATTCCCTTGTGGAGAATGCTTTGCTTGTTCTATTAGGGCTTATCAGTCAAGAATAATGAGTTGTCTGAAGAACACTTAATTATATAAAAACTATCATCTCCCCTGGTGTGTGCAGCCGAGTCGCTTTAATGTTGCTATGCAACTGAAAGTTTAACCAAGTGCCTTTGGAGGCAATATTTACCTTGGGTGGACTGACTTTCATGAAAGGCTGCAGTAGCACAGAATAAAGGGGCAAGGTCCAAAGCAGACCTGGCCTCTCTAGCCTAAAGGCACTTAAATGAATGTTTCTTTACTTGAAGTCACTACACACATGCACCTGTCTATCAAATGGGGCACTAGAGGAAGATGCAGTTGATGGAAAGAGGAACAGGGATCTGCTCTAATATGTAAACTAAAAAGGCACAGATAGCAGAATTTTAAAGTTTACCCCCTAACTATCCAGCACCTGGAATGTTCTGCTCAGCTGTAATGCATTTAGCCTGGACAGTTATTAGGAAAGTGAGTCCTCTTGTCAAGGCCTTAACACCATATTTTAACAAATGAAGAGCTTATTTATCTCTTAAAGCAGTAATTGGGGGTCCTAGTACTGACTTACTGCAGCGGAATTAAAGGTCTCATGTTAACGAAGAGGAAATGGAGAAGCTGCCACAGCAAGTTAGTTGTGTAACAAAGAGCCAACCTGCTGCAGTAACTTATCTATCCATATACAAATAGGCTTTAACAGGGCCATGGCCACAAGCTGTTGTATACAGAATCCCATATTGTTTTCCTGCTGTTTTGAGGCCACTCCAAAATGTCTGGTTACTGCATACTTTGGCCCCTACTTAATAGGGAAATGCCCTTAACAGTGTCACACTGCTGATGGACAAATCAAGTTTTGTTTACTTAGTCTACAAGTCCTGGGCTGCCCTCACAAGTCTAGTTTATTCTGTAGGCTCCAAAACTAAGCAATGTGAGAAAACATCTTCGATACACAAAGAAATATGCCAAAATTTAGGACCACCTCTGCCTCAAGCCAATGTCTTGCTTCTATCCAGTGTTGTCCTGATGGTTTGATAATCCTCACAGCATTGAGGGCTGAGCCTTGGCCAGTTCATGGTTTGATTTTCCATAACTGAAAAGAGAGGTTAGGAATTGGTATTTATCTGAGAGACTTTAAATAAAAAAGCAAAACAAGAAATCTCTTGAATAAATTGCAGCTGCTAGTCTGACAGGCTGAGATAAAACGTATCCTGTTACATAATGGTTTAGGCATGCTAGACAGTCAATGCAGCTCTGCTTCTGCGGCAGCCAAAAACTTGTAGTTTATAGGATTGTCTACTACAGCCCAAAAAACTGCTTGTGTGCTTATCTGAACGTATCCACTCACCATTCCTCCTGTCCTAACACATGAGTGGGTTTGACCCAAAGCACAGATAAGAGGGTGAAACAGGTGAAGCAATTGTGCTAATGACAGCAAGTTAGTGGCAAAACCAGAATTAGACCCAGGTCTTCTGTAAGTCATTTGGGTCCCAGTCTCCTAGAACATGCTCCTTGCCATCTCAAATGGCAGCTGCACTTACTCTGATATTGAATCCAAGAAGATCACTTATAACGCCTGATATGGCAGACAGGATCACAACTCGTGTGATGTTGTAGATTAAAGGGTTCATAGTCAGGCCATAGAGTCTAAATGGTGTGTCTAATTCCTGTAATGAGAAAATGGAAGTTACACCTGGACCCAGTTGTAGTCACCACCATTTTCAATTACTCTGATAGCCTGCTATAGCCCAGACAGACTTCTGCCAACCAGATATTGCAAAATCCATTGGTACATTAGATAGGCATCTCTGCCTCCTCAGGGCTGAAGCATTTCACTGACCCTATCATAAAGGGTGAGAATCTTCCTTATGGCAACACTTAGATCAAGCCAGTGGACTGGTGAACAGTTTAGAATTTTAAAACTGGGAAGCATCTTGTAGGTGTCACACCAGGCTCATTCCCTAGTAATAAATGACTGGAATTCTAAAATTCTGCTGAGGGAGAATGAGGAAACAAGACAGTACGACTGGAATGACAAGCCAGTTCTCCACCTCCCCAGTCCCTATTCTTATCCATGTTACTACTGGTTTCACCCAGCACCTCGGTCATGGACAACCCCATTGTGCTAGGTACTGTACAAAGACAGCATCCCTTACCCCAGAGAGCTTAGACAAAGACAACATATTCAGATGAGAATACAGGGAAGCAATGAGAGGATATTGGTCAGCATGACAGGCACTGGTCTCAGCACATTAGTGACCTAACTCTTGTCTTTTTTGGTAGGCAACAGAGAGTTAAGAATAGGAACTCGCCTTCAGTAGCTTTGTAGACAGTTTTAAAACATTGTTTACTAGGGAGAGCTGTTCTTTCTTGTTTGGCTTCTTTTCCATCTTTAGGTATAAGTTGATCTGTGATGGAAACAGGTATTTTAGAGCAGATTTTACATTCAAGCACTTCACCCAAGTCACAGCTGTGTTTACAGCACAGGGACCGCAGACCTATGCAAAAGTCACTACCCTGCGCATGGTGCTTACTTGTGGTTTTCAAGTGCAGCAGTAATAGATTAACAAATATCCAATTTTTTTTCCCAGAGTGATAGGGTTCTTCTCACCCCCCAGCCATCAACAAAAAAATGAAAGATTTAGAATTTGGGCCTGGGTAACTGGCTTTCTTCCTTTAAGCCTGCTGTAGGAGCTACTCTTCTATTATGAACAAATAAAAATCAAAAGGGGTCTTAAAAAAAAAAAAGCACTAAGCTGAAATGAGGGAGGAGTTCATTTGAACTGCAAAGATCACTTTCATACTAGAAAACAGTAAGCCCATGGGAGGGTGAGCTGCAGCGGAGATACCTGTTCAGTGAGCAGGATTGAAATATTACTATATTTTTTGTTAGTTTCAGAGCCCAGTGATGCCAGGCGCAGTAGAAAAAGGAGGAGGGCTGTTTCCCAGATGAGGAACTCCCAGTTGTAAGCCGCATTCAGGAAGGTTTTGTGCCCTTTTAAAACCTGTATTAAACAAAACAATGAAATTGGCAAATAGACTGAAATGTTCCTCTTCACCTACCGTAGCCACTTTCATTCAACACATAGAAGCTGCTATGGCCTGTGTGACCACCATAACATCAGCCAAAGAATTCACCACTCCCAAATACATGAATAAAGGTAGGACAATAATTAAAGTGAAGTGAGACCAGTCTATATCAGCCTGATCAATACATTAATATTCACTCCCTTTATCCCTGCCATCTGATAGTTAGATACATTGGGCAGCACTCTTCAGAGAAAGTGCATTTTGATTGTTAAAGGAACTGGTTGGATGAGTCTTTCCCTCAGCACACATGAAACTGGATCCCAACATTACTAAATTCAATGCAAAGCCAAAGTTGAGATGGGCAGTTAACTAGCAAAAGCATAAGCATTCATCTGCAGCACAATGAAACCATTTTGCAAACTGTTGCTAACAACTATACTTATCTACAAAAGGGAAAAAAAGCCTCTCTGAAATCTATTTAAGGACTAAAATCCACCTGCAAAGCAGTTACCAGTTATATTTCGAAGAATATTTTCACTGTTTTTTTTATTGCTCACAGAACATAAAATGTGAGTCTCACCTGTGCACAGCATATGAAAGCAATTGATAGAGCCAATAAAAAGATTGAAGAGACAACTACATCCACAGATCGCTGGGGCCCTCTCCTCTGTGGAAACAAAAATGTTTAATCAGATCTGGGAAACCTTTTGCATTTCAGTAAAAGATAGCACAAATATAGCAATAGTTTTCAGCTACTCAGGAAAAAGTTGTAAGATCCTGAACTCCAGCTTCTGTAGCAGCTGGAGTCCACCTGCAACCTTCCACCAACTTCGTTTACACCATTTGCTTTAGTCTGTTAACATTTAAACATATACTTGCACTCTTTGGATCACGACTTGCCTTTAGATAGGAGCGCAGTGATAACCAAATTTTAATATTCTCCACCTTCTTGAGTCTGAAGTGGGGGATTTCATACTTCCTGGCTTTCCGGGCAGATGTTATGTGACTAAAAAGTTTGGCAAACAAAAACCGCTGCAAAGAAAAGTGTGTCAGTAAAGAAAATCCACATTGATATAGTCTAATGTTAGCATCCATATGGTGCTTAGTATAATATGTATGTTAGTTGCTAAACAAATTATTTGTGCTTGCCAGTGGTAGGAATAACATTCCTGTACAAGAGGAAACCATGACAGCTTTAGTATCTCTCTCACTTAAAGGATAACAATCATCCCAGTATACCACATCTACAACAACAGTAGCAAACTAGCAAACCTGTTAGCCACATTTCCTTGTGATAGATAAAAATACACATCCTTATAACCTGGGCCCATCAGAGGATTTGTCTTTAGGGCAATCAAGTCCAGCCAGGCAGCTGTAGTTTTTAACCTTGCTGTCACATTATTTCCTGGTGGACTCTTATTTCTCATTCTAAGACGAGTCTCATAACTGTAGGCTTCACAGTATGGTAGGGCTAATAACTTTTCCTAGATTGCTCCAATTTGCCCCAGACTTGTAAGATAGCAAGTACTTAAGGTTAATTTCCTTTCAGCAGTATGGAGAAAAAATAGCAAGCTTTAAAGACTAATTCATGGTGGAAGTTAGTCATTGCATCTCTCAGGGGAAGAGACCTGCCACAGCACCTCTGGTATAAAGATATCCCAGCATTCCCCACAGTGTCTTACTGCTCCCAAACATGCACCTCAGCAGCTGCTTTAAGAGGGGAAGCAATGACAGCAGCTTGAATGTTGCAACAGAAATGTGCATGTTCATGAAAAGTAACTCAGCACATTTAGACAAACCTGTTTGTATGTTCTCTCAGCAACACACATCATAAAGAAAAACATCCAAGTCAGGCAGAGACGCTCAAGGAAGTTAATCACAGCCAAGACAATGACAGGGGTGATGGTAGGAGCCCCACAAAAGATATTCAAAAGTTCCTCCACTGAAATGGATCGCAGCTGTTCAAGATTCTTTGTATGGAAGAGCCGGTAGAGGAAAGGAAGACATGCTAACCCAATGGTGACAACGTTTCCCAGCATCTGATAGCCTACTCCCTGCTGATAGGCATTAACCTGGAGAATAGGCAAATATCATTAGCACTACATGAGCTACAACTAATTTTTTAAATTACTGTAAGTACAATGTTAAAAAACCAATAGGGAAAATCCTCCAATTCTAAAACTCCATTAGGAAACCTGTATGTGTAAGTACATACATAACCTTCTGCTTCAAAGAAACAGTATTTGGTGTTGCTGTAAGATAAAGTTCAGCCATTACACACTTCATCTTTCCACTCACTGAACTCAGAACACAGCAAGGGTGCAAGAATAAACCAGGAAATATACTAGAAAAGTTACAGCGAAATAAAGTGTGGCATAAAATGATTCCATATTATGACATCACTTCCTCCCCCTTACAATGACCTATCCATCTCCCCCTCTCCATGGCCATCTCACTTCTGAGAAAGGTGCAAGACTGACCAAAATAGAGCAACAGCCATAAGCCACTAATTTTAATTGCACTAAAAACTTCCAACTCCCTGTGGCTCAGAACAGGGAATAATGTCAACATGAAGTAAGCATCTACTGATAAAAGGCTATGTATTATTTTACTGTCATTCTTAGACCAGGAGTCATACCCTCTGCTTCGAATTAATGTATTTTCTTAAATCCCTCTGCAACTACTAGTTAAGAGTATTTAGGACCATCTTTAATAAAAGGTACTTGGACTTGTACAGTTTGCAGATGCATCACAATTTAGGGCACATCTACATTATGATGTTGCTGATAAAGCAGCTTATGCCAACCAAATTATGTAAGCATATGCACTACAGCGCTCCTCCTGCTGCTGTAACTTGCCCACTACGTCGACCTAGTAAATCCACCTCGTGAGATGCTTTAGGCATAGGTTGATGTAGTTCAGACAACACACTCTCTGTATAGACATTTACTTGCATCACCTGTTGTCTGTCAGGGTGGCTGACAGCCAGATCCATGAAATTGACAATGTCAATTTCCCTGCTGATAGGGTTCCTGTTCTGCAATTGAGCAGGGGGGTGTTCCAGCTGTGAGCTCCAGCTGTCAGCACTGCTTTGCTGCCCAGCGCTGAGAGCCTAGATTGTGGGCACCCTGCAGAGCTCTCAGCTCCACACGGAGCTTGCTTCATGGGGAGTGCAGAGCTGAGAGCCTGGGTGGCAGCTGGGAGCTCAGCCTAGAGCTTAGGTCAGTGCAAGTGCTCCTGGTGAGAACACACATCGCTGACAGGAGGGTAGGGTGGACATGAAAATCTGCAGTAATTTATTGCTGTGGCTGTAAATCAATCTAACATACGTAGACTTAACTTTGTAGTGTAGACATGCCCTTAGAAGGGGCGGGGGTGGGGGGAGAGAGAAGAGGAATCAATCCTTACTCTGCTCATGATAATCCCGCTGATCTCCAGCACAGACATGTCCACCTTCTTGCACTCACTTCCCTCCCAGATCAGGGCACTTACTTTTGCAGATGCAGGGCTCGTATTCTGAAGCCAGAACAAATGCTTCTGGAGAAGAAAATGCAACACATACAACATACTGAAAACATTTCTCAACTATCTACAGGAAATGGTTTCGAAATAGGCAGCATTTTTATTGAAAATGTTTGTTTGAATATAGTTTTAAATTTCAACATGGAAACTATAAGTTATTAAAGGAAAAATTGTCTACATATACATCCAACAGCATCTAGTACAAGGCCCTGAGCCTGATTGCGACTCTGAACATAACGGCCACACTGGGTCAGACCAAAGATCTTCCGACAGTGGCCAATGCCAGATGCCCTAGAAGGAATGAACAGAACAGGTGATCCATTCTCTGTTGCCCATTCCCAGCTTCTGACAAACAGAGGGTAGGGACACCATCCCTGCCCAATAGCCATTGATGGACCTATCCTCTGAATTTATCAAGTTCTTTTTTGAACCCTGTTACAGTCCTGCCCTTCACAACATCCTCTGGTAAAGAGTGCCACAGGTTGACTATGCATTGTGTGAAAAAATATTTCCGTGTTTGTTTTAAACCCGCTGTCCATTAATTTCATTTGGTGACCCCAATGTGTTATGAGAAGGAGAAAACACCACTTTACTCCACACCAGTCATGATTTTATAGACCTCTATCATATCCCCCCACTTAGTTGTCTCTTTTCCAAGCTGAAAAGTCCCAATCTTATTAATTTCTACTCATATGGAAGCTGTTCCATGCTCCTAATCTTTTTTTGCCCTTTTCCAATTCCAATATACCTTTTTTGAGATGAGGCCACCAGAGTTGCATGCAGTATTCAAGATGTGGTCGTACCATGGATTTATAGAGAGGCAATATGGTATTTTCTGTCTTATCGATGCCTTTCTTAATGATTCCCAATGTTGTTTTTTGACTGCCACTGCACATTGAGTGGATGTTTTCAGAGAACTATCCACAATGATGCCAAGATCTTTCTCGAGTGGAAAGGGCTAATTTAGACCCCATCATTTTATATGTATAGTTGGGTTTATATTTTCTAATGTGCATTACTTTGCATTTATCAACAACATTCAATTTTTCTGCCATTTTGTTGCCCAGTCACCCAGTTTTGTGAGCTCCTTTTAACTCTTCAGTCTGCTTTGGACTTAACTATCTTGTAGTTTTGTACTATCTGCAAGTTTTGCCACCTCACTGTATACCATGTTAAATACTGGTCCCTGTACAGACCGCTGGGGGATACCACTATTTATACCTCTCCGTTCTGCGAACTGACCCTTTATTGCCACCCTTTGTTTCCTATCTTTTAACCAGTTAGGGATCCATGAGAGGATCTTCCCTCTTATCCCATGACAGCTTACTTCGCTTAAGACCCTTTAGTGAGGGACCTTGTCAAAGGATTTCTGAAAGTCAACATACACTATATCCACTGATCACTTCTGTCTACATGCTTGTTGATCCCCCTCAAAGAATTCTAGTAAATTGAGACATGATTTCCCTTTACAAAAACCATGTTGACTCTTCCCCCAAATCATATTCATCTGTGTGTCTTGTCTGATAATTCTGTTCTTTAGGATTGTTTGAAACAATTTGCCTAGTAATAAGGTTAGGCTTACTGGCCTGTAATTGCCAGGATCACCTTGGGAGCCAATTTTTAAAAATTGCCATTAGCTATTCTCTAATCATCCAGTACAGAAGCGGAGTTAAATGATAGGTTACAGACGACAATTAGTAGTTCTGCTATTTCACATTTGAGTTCCTTCAGAACTCTTGGGTGAACGCCATCTGGTCCTGGTGACTTATTACTGTTTATCAATTTGTTCGAAAACCTTCTCTAATGACACCACAATCTGGGACAGTCCCTCAGATTTGTCCCCTAAAAAGAGTGGCTCACATTTGGGAATCTCCCTCACATCCTCAGCCATGAAGACGGATGCAAAGAAAACATTGAATTCTTCTACACTGGCCTTCTAGCAGTGGTCACCAACCAGTCAATTGGAATTAACTGGTTGATCCTGGAGGATCTCCCAGTCAATCGCAATCTCCAGCTGCGCAGCAAGGCTGCTGCTAAGACTGGCTTCCTGCTTGCCCCAGCCCCACACCGCTCCTAGACGCAGATAGCGCGGCCTTGCAGCCTTCAGGGCAGCAGGGGGTCTCCCTCCACGCGCTGCTCTTGCCTGTAAGCACCGCCCCCACAGCTCCCATTGACTGGGAATAGGGGGCTGTGGCCAACAGGAACTGTGGGGGCAGTGCTTGCAGAGAGGGGCAGCACGCAGAGCCATATGTCACCTGCCTCCCTCCCCACCCCTGCAGGGGCACACTGGCATTTCCAGGAGTGGCGTTGGGGCCAAAGTAGGCAGGGAGCCTGCCTTAGTGGCAGCCACACTGCGCCACCAACCAGTAGCCACTGGAGGTAAGTGCTGCCCAGCGGGAGGCTGCACCCCAACCACCAGCCCCTTCCCAGAGCCTGCACCCCAAGCCCCAGCCCTGACCCCCCTCCCAGAGCCAAGACCCCCTGCACCCCAGCCCTGACCCCCCTCCCAGAGCCAGCACCTGCACACACCCTCCTGCACCCCAACACTCTGCCCCAGCCCTGAACCCCTTCCCAGAGCCACCACCCTGTACCTCCTCCTGCACCCCAGCCCAGAGCTCCCTCCTACACCCAAACTCCCTCCCAGAGCTTGCACCCCTGCCCCAGGCTGAGCCCAGAGCCCCCTCCCACACTGCAAACCCCTCAGCCCCAGCCCAGAGCCCACACCCCTTCCCAAATCCCTACCTCAGCCTGGTGAAAGTGAGTGAGGGTAGGGGAGAGTGAGAGAGAGGGGGAATGGAGTGAGTGGGTGGGGCTTTGGGGAAGGGGTGGGGCAGATCCTGGGTTGCCCTTAAATTAAAAAAAGGTTATCCTGGGCATAAAAAGGTTGGAGACCACTACCTTATAGTCTTTGATTACTACTTTAACATCTCAACCAGTGGGGCCACCGGATGATTGTTTAGCAGACTTCCTGCTTCTGAGGTACGTAATTTTTTGTTGTTGTTGCTACTTCAGTCTAGCTAGCTGTTCTTCAAATTCTTTTTTGACGTTCCTAATTATATTTTTATACTTCACTTGCTAGAGTTTATGCTCCCTTCTATTTTCCTCAGTAAGATTTACCTTCCATTTTTTTTTTTTGCCTTTTTGCCTCTATCTTTTACTTAGTTTTTTAGCCATGGTGGCACTTTTTTGGTCCTCTTATGTTTTTTAATTTGGGGTACACATTTAAATTGAGCCTCTATTACGGTGTCTTTAAAAACTTTCCATGCAGCTTGCAAGGATTTCACTTTTGGCGCTGTACCTTTTAATTTGTTTCACTTCCTCATTTTTGTGTAGTTCCCCTTCCTGAAATTAAATGCTACTGTGGTTTCCCCTACCCGGAATGTTAAATTTTATTTTATAGTCACTATTATCAAGTGGATCAGCTGTATTCACCTCTTCGACCAGATCCTGTGCTCCACTTAGGACTAAATCAAGAATTGCCTTTCCTCTTGTAGGTTCCAGGACTAGCTGCTCGAAGAAGCCGTCATTTAAGATGTCAAGAAACTATCTCTGCATCCCATCCTGAGGTAACATGTACCCAGTCAGTATGGGGGTACTTGAAAGCCCCCATTATTATTATTGGGTTTATTTGTATGGCCTCTATCCCCCTGAGCATTTCAGTCACTCTGGGTGCTATTACTAAAAAAGTGATAATATTACAGGCTTCCTACTGTAACACTGAAGACTGAAATGCTAGATCCAAAGAGTGAGAAGCTAGGATTACTGCATATGCACTCCCCTGAACTAGGAGAATATAAATAAAAAATAGTATCTTCCCACCCAAGTTTTAGAGGCTATTGTGATGCTTTCATAGCAAGAACTGTTGTGGCTGGGATCCTGAATTTCCACACTCTTTCCCTCAGGATACTTTTGCTAAATAGAATCAGGGTTCGAGTCTATGTGCCAGAGCATTCGTGCATCCTGTTCAATGCTTCCCTCAGTTATTTTTACGTTCATATTTCACTTTAAGACAGCCAACCACAGTCTAGGTACTGATGGTAACTTGTTTTATACATCCGAAGTAAGATAATATCTACGCTCATCATTGAATTTTACAGAAATGTCCATCTGCTAAATCATGTCCATCCTCAGAGGAAACAGATTAGGCCATGGCTTTTTTATTCATTTTGACCTGGCAAAGTCAACTTCTAGCAATGTGTTTGCACAAGTTACAACTACAGAATTTACTTCTTGTGTTATTTTAGAGGGTACAAGTTACATCAAAAAAAATATTTCATAGGCTTCTCATTTATTGCAAGTGGTTAAACAGACCTGTTGGAAAACATCGTCTTTCAGGTCCCGTTTACTTCCTTTTACATTCCCTTCCTCGCTGTCACTGGTGTAGGAAGAACGGCACTCTGGTCCATGAAGCAGGTCATCCCAGAGCATGTCCTCTGTCTCAGAGTCATGGCGGGTGCTTTCAGAGTCTCTCCGAGACACACTGCAGCTCTGGGACCCACCACTAAAACAAGACCTTGATTCCTTTAAAGAAAAAGGAAGTTTACAAAAGTAACTTCTCCATACTGAGCCTTCAACAACAAAAATAATTTTTTAATCTTCAAGTAATATGTTCACAACCACATGGTCAAGCCAAGCCAACCTGAAGCCACTCTGACAAGCTAGAACAGAAAGGACATTTCTACACAGGGATGCTTTTGCGACATGAACTCACAGCAACAAGCTATTAATGTTTTCCCACCTTCAGAATAACTTACACTAATTTCATGAAAACTCTGAAGGCCAGGAAAATGGAACCAGAACTTAGAATACATTTTAATAGCTTCGTCCTCATTGTGGGACAGAGTTTAGTGAGAATTTCTACAGCTGGAAAGGAGACTTACTTCTTGATTTCTATGAAAAATAGAATTTTTAGAATGCCTGATGTTTACTCCAATACAATGTTATCCTCCCAACAGCCAAGTTTCTAATGAAGAGTGATTAGAGGCCTCTGAGCGTGCTGCTGCTACCAATAGAATTTCATAAATTGAATGTTAAGTTCAAAATTCAAAGCACTGAAAAGGTACAAAAATTATGGAGTTTAAATGGTCAGTTACAAAGCTCTTAAAAAAAAAAAAAAAAAAAAAAAAAAAAATCAACTCTTACCTGGAGGAGACAATCTTCATCTAAATTCTTCCCTGCTTTACAACCTGGAAAGACTATAATCCCAAATACACAGTTGAGGGCCGTGGAGTCTGCCTGGTTTAACCTGTCTCCCTTGGTACTGCAACAACCACTATGCCTTTCAGACTATGCAGGCAGTAAACAATGGGGTCAAATGAAAGCACTTTGCATTGGAAACAAATCTCATACACTTCTCTTGTGCTGTATTCTATTATGATCCACAAGCAGGGAGTATCATGTCATATGAATGCTCACAGAATTTCATTTTTTGCAGATCTGACCGTAAGACAGGGCTGTATAAAAGTATCAACAGGGGAATGACCAGTGGGAAACCAAGACAGTATTGAGTGTGACAGCCCAGGATTCCAAGAAGACTGCTTAAAGCTCTGGAATGAAGACTGATCGATAGCTTCGCTCCTCTGGAAGTGTGAGCAATAAGAGTAAAGTCTGAGTGGAACAGAACCTTCTCAGAAGCTAGTCTGAGATTGTGAAACTAACTCCTCAAGGAGCTAAGGACCATCACAAACCTCACCACTTTCTGTTCCAAGTGCAACACACAGCAACAGGTATATTTAACAAAACAAACCCTGTCAAAATAAGACATCGCTGCACACACTTATCCCTCTTGGCAGAGGATGAGAGAACAAGTGACATATATGGGTAGTCACGTGCTCAATGCACTACTGCAAGGCATTCAGATACTACAGTGATGAGCATCGTTTAAAAACCTGAATAGAACAGATGTACCACTCTGCCCACCTTAAATGATGCAAAGGTCTCTGGTATTTTACAACCCCTACCTGACTAAAGGCTGTTGAGTCTAGTTCAGATTCTTCCACACTATCGGACTCTCTGGTACCTTTAATGGCTTGATTGACCTGCCATAAATAAAAAGGAAAAGTTAGTTGAGCGCCAATAACAGTAAACTTTATGGAATCTTAAGGTAAACCAACAGAACTACCTGTGAAACTGACTGGTTTGAAGTAGTAAGAGGTCTCCTATTCTTGTCTTCGTAGCTATTGTCACTGGAGGCCCCTTCTACACTTCTGCGTAACAAAATCCTCTGTGCCATGGCTTCAGCATCCTCCTCACTTGACAGCTCATCAGAAACGCCACCCATATGTGTGCCGCCATCCTGGAAGAAAAGCAACCATCTAAACAAACTAGAAGATGGGGCTAATAAAACTAAGCAGATCTGCATCAAGCAGAAGTATCTGGCCAGTATTACCATTGCAATGTTGTGGTTACCAACAGTGTGAATTCTAGACTAATACAGTAGCCAATAAAAGGGAAATTACTTCTACAAGTACAAGCAGAACGAGGAGTCAAAAAATCAAACAAGTTCTACAACTAATGGACCAGCCCTGTCATTGCAGCAGTGGAAAGAGGGGGAGAAACATCCAACCTCTCCAGCAGCTAAAACAGAAAAGGAGGTAATTCCACTCCTGTTCTCCCCTTTCATTTCCACAGCCTGATGCCTCAAAGGCCAGCAACATCCACAAGTCTTTGCGTGACCCTGGGCATGTCATGAAAGCTGTGGCCCGACAACCAAGTCTATTCCCTCCCTGAATGCCTTCTTCATGTATTAGAGACTTTGGGAGCAACGCTGTTTGCTTCACATATTCTTGTCTAAGTAACTCTCACCAATCCCAAAGTCTTCATTTTAGTGCTTGCACAGATAAAACTTTGGTTTTTAAGGTCACATAGAAAAATTCCATCAGGTGAACCTGAATTATCTTCCAACAGAAGGACACACTAATTGTTTGCAAGGCAGATGTTTTACATGGTAGAATTTTGAATTCTGTTTGTTTTTAAATCAACCAACCTTTGAATTGAAGACCATCCAAATAAACAAGCATTTCAGTATAAAGAGGCCTCCTTTATTCTTCCCACAGGTTTCCATGTTTAGCATATTTATGTTCTATTGTAAGTTAAAATGGAGTTTATATTTACATCTGACATTAAGGCACCAGCACCAAGTCAGTCATGACTGAAGAATTAATGCAGAAAGGAATTTTCCAATAATGACTCAATCTTACCCGATGACTCTTCTCCCCATCTGAAAGTCTGTCTCTCTCTTTGAAATGCAGCAGCCTATATTCGGATCTGGAAAGTCTGTGCTTAATGCCACTATACACAGAACTCACACCACTTTCTGTTTCAGTCCCTTTATCAGCTACCAATTTCACCCTCCTTAACCTGGGGAATCAAAATGCAACAGAACGGTTCTGACTTCAGAGCAAAGCTCTTGATAGGATAATGTCAATTTACTCTGTCACTTGCCTGCCTGGTGCAGAATTAAGCAATAGCTGAGAGGCTATAGAATTATCTCAATTTCAGGCACGTCACGACCCTTTCTTAGAGGGAACATAAACCTACTCAATTGTCAAATGCCAGCTCCCAAATGTCCTACAGATTCTAAATCCAGGGGGAAGGCAGGATTCAGGAGAAATTAAGTAAAAAAAGTAGTTAAAGGAGAAACTTTTTAGGTACCTTTTTAAATAGTAACAGAAGGTGGCTTAAATCAGAGGTTAACAATCAGGAGATTAAGTTTCCAGCTAAAAAACAAAACAAAACTCAGCTGGGAGAGGGGATAGAAGGGATGAACCCAAATAGTGTATCTTCCTTTTCCCTGGTTTTCATCATGTCTTAGAAAATACTTTAAAAAATGATCTGATCAGGTTAAACTAAGGGTAAACTGACTCTGAACTGAGCAAAGCAAGGTAACTAAATATGGGACTTAAGGGGGAGTTGAGTACATATGCTTAGGAGGGTCACTCAGAGACTAGAGAAAGCCTCTAACACTCTGCACAATTGTGTTTCTAAAATAGGCTACCAAAATTGTCCCATATCCAGAATGAGGACAAATATATGGACTCCTAATAAGACAGATTTCCTCCAATGGCAGTGCTTCTTGGATTTAGTTTAAGAACAGCTGTAACTTGTGCAGTTTGGGAATGTGAGGCTGATACTTAATGAGCATTCAGAAAACAAACAGAATGCTTATTAACTGTTCATACACTACAAACACTCACACCCTCCTGGTGCACCATACACACCTCCTGCGGAAGAGCATGCCAAACAAACTGTTGATAATGGATGTAGGTTCCAACTGCTTGTCTCCTTTATTGGCTTTGTCAGAGGAAAACCAGCTGCCAGCATCTCTGCTCCCATCACTACCCACAGGTTTGCGTAATTTTCTATTTAAAAAAAGAGTGGGGAGAGAATTTAATTTGCATCTTTACACCCTAAAAACCACGTACCAAATCCATACACCACTCTAGCTGCTTTGTCAAATGCGTCATGCAGATACTGGGGTCAATCCCCCTCAAATATGCACGGGTAATTTTTACTAGCATCAGCAGGAATTAGATTTCTGTCCCCAGGGGAGAATACACACTAGTACCACAAAGGATTTAAGTGGATAATTATACAAGATAAACATGGAAAAACAGTCTGTGTGGAAATGTTGTAAGGGTAGTAGTTACAGCCTCTCTCTCAGCAGGAAGACTGCACTGAGACTGACAGTGGGCAGTTTTAAATTAAAAAGAGTTGCAATGTCTCCCATGCAACAAAAAAAAGGCAAGAAACATCCCTCAGAGTCACATGTTATCCTTTGCCTCCTCTGAAGGTGTATGAGAAGCCTCTCAGTTAATGTAAGTGTAAAACATTAGTCAAGTTCCCAAAGCCATAAGTGTGATGTGGTTTGTGGAGCACACACTACTGGCCACAGAAAGAAACTGGACTACCAAGTTTCCATTAGAACAGTCCAACTGCAAAGTAGAGAATAAAGGGGACGTAACATGGCCAGACTTCCTGAGTGATACAGCACTTATGAAAGCTGTGAAAGGGGGAAGAAGGTGGGCTATCCATGATCAAGCATAGGGTACATATATCCCTGCATTTTACAGTCACATAATATATTTACTTAAAACAGCAGCAAATGAGACCTTTATCCAGTAACTTGACACTGTACCATATTACTCTGATTCCTACAAATAATTAGCACACAATTAGCGCCCTGTTTCATCTCACCTCCGCCTCCTGCTGCTGCTTCCATTGGTTCCCGGGGGTTTGTTGATCTGGGTGGACACGATCTGACAGTGAACAGTTCCCATCAGTAGCATAAGGCACATTGGTCCAATGATTTCACTTGCACTTGCAACAGGTATCATGAAATACAACACGACTGCTACAACTGAAAGAGAAATTGGATCAAATGCAAAAGCTACCCTGGGAATTCCCTACCTATGGGTGAAAGGGGCATGTCTCTGTTTTTATTATTGTCCCAATGATTTATTTTGTTCATTTTAAAAGCTTTTGCAGATACTAACTCTACCCTCATTTTTATGTGGCCCTGGTACTACTACTCTGAAATTCCTTCTTTCTTTGCAATGTGATTTGTAAGTATATTAAAACAATAGAAAACAGAACCACAAAAGGGATCAAAAGTGTGCATCAAAAAAATGACTTTCCTCTGCCAGAATGTGCTCTATGAAAGCCATTTACAATCTTCAGAGGACAGTTCCAGCTCACTTCAAGAAATGACAGTTACAGAAGCTGGACTGACAGAGGAGCTGCATGTCAGGATATACAGTACCTTCACTAAGTAGGTTCTTCGCCAAAGCAGGGTGGGATAGGCAATTTATCCACAGAACAGGTCTAGCATGTGCGGTGGCAAAGTAAGTTTCCCCCACCCTGCGGCCTCATTTCTAGCCTGGAAGATCACCTCAAAAGGAGGCGAGGGGAGTCCAATCCCAGCATGAAGGACCAGATATCAAATATTCCTGGAACTGCATGGAAAAATCCCTGGGGACCAGGACAACAGTAAAAGGCTGCTTAAATTCAGAGATTTTGAGGCCCAAAGGAATCATGATCTAATCTCCAGGGTGTAACAGGCTGGAGAATTTCACCCAGTGATTCCTGCATCAAACCCACACCTTCTGCTGGAGCTAGAACAGGAGTTCTCACGCTGGGGGATTGGGACCCCTCAGGGGGTCGCAAGGTTATTACATGGGGAGGTCATGAGCTGTTGGCCTCCCCCCCAAACCCAGCTTTGGGTCCAGAATTTATAATAGTGTTAAATATATTTGTGTTTTTTAATTTATAAGGACAGGATCACACTTAGAGGCTGGCTATCTGAAAAGGGTCACCAATACAAAAGTTTGAGAACTGCTGAGCTAGAACGTCTTAATATAAACTAATGAAGTTGCCTGAACTATGGTGCCCACAGCAGCTTCAACAGAATGTATTGGAAATGCTAATCCCATTTTACCTAGATGCTTATTCAATGCTGCCCTTCCTTCCTCTACCCCACACACAAGAGCACTTCCACATCTGTAAAATGGGGCTAAATTCATTAACATGTGTGAACTGAACCATAGATTAAACCAGTGGTTCTCAACCAGGGGTATGCGTACCCTGTGAGTTTGCAGAGGTCTTCCAGGCGGGTACATCAACTCATCTAGATATTTGCCTAGTTTTACAACAGGCTACATAAAAAGCACTAGGTAAGTCAGTACAAACTAAAATTTCATACAGATGACTTGTTTATCCTGCTCTATGTACCATATACAGAAATGTAAGTAAAGTATTTATATTCCAATTGATTTTTTTATAAGTATATGGTAAAAGTAAGCAAGCAATTTTTCAGTAATGTGCTGTAACATTTATGTATTTGTCTGATTTTGTAAATAGTTTAAGTGAGGTGAAACTTGGGATACATAAAACAAAGCCTCCTGAAAGGGGTACAGTAGTCTGGAAAGGTTGAGAGCCACTGGATTAAGTGACTTGTCCAAGGTTAAAAGGAAGTACTAGATAGGAATTTAACCCGGATCTCTCAATTATATGAGCCCTGGTCCACTGCTTCAACCATAAGACCATCTTTCCTCCCTTTTGCTGAATCAAATGTAAGTCATTTGAGCACTCTTAGGGTAGATTAGAAGGTGGAACCCAAGAAGCATGTGGCATGGAAAGCTGTGCAGTGTCTACAAGTAGTGAACAAACACTTCAAAGCTGCATCCTTACCATTGCAAATGGCATTAGCGAACAATAAGAATCTCATGTTTTTCATAACCACAAACAAAAGATGGCACAGCACCCTCCAATGCTTACCTTGCATGAGGTAAAGGACCAGAAGCCACATAAAAATACGCTGGGATGTAACCCGAATCCACCAACGGCTGAATAATGGAAAAAACACAACCCGCACAATCCCCTTTCTAGTTAATGACGTCCATGGGATTTCAGGCTTGGCTTTGGCAAATGTGGAGCCTTGAAAATACACAATGTATAGGTAGTTCAAATGGGAGTTCTAGCCAATGCTTTATTTGTAACTAAGACTAAGATTTTGTAACAGAGGTCATGGAAGTCACAGAATCCATGACTTCCAGAGACCTCCGTAACATTTTTCCTTCCTGAGGCAGCAGGGATGGGGCTCCCCTGCAACTCCCAGCTGCTACTGTGGGAGGATCCCACAGCTCCCAGCCACCAGGGGTAGACCCCACAACTCCAAGTTGCTGCCAGTCGCAGGGGAAGCCCTGCGCTCTCAGCCATCACTGGAGCCCCAGCAGCAGTGGGTGCTGGACCCACCTCCCTCCCCATTTTGTCAGTGATTTTTAATAATCAGGGACAGGTCACAGGCTTCCATGAATTTTTGGTTCTTGCCCATGACTTTCACTAAATATAACTGATAAAAATCTTAGCCTTACTTATAACTTCTTCCCTAGACAAGGCCAAACTCCCTCAAATACAGTATAATTTGAAATGGGAAAGGAAAGAACTCAAACTTCAGCCACTCACCAGTTCCATCAATCCAAAATCATATGAATCCCTTCTCCGCTCAGCCCACTTGCCCAGTCCCAACTACCTCTATCTTATGTAAGCTGTCATCCACAACACCAACCCATAATGACCACCCTCCTCCCCAAGGCATTATCTACAACCTCAGCCCTTAGCTGATCATGCTGTGGTTCCAGCAAGCCTCCAGTCCCTCTGCCAGGTGTCACGATCTGGGCAGTCTGTGTCCTCTAATGCTAATTTCTAGCACTGCTGACCCATGATCTAAATAGCTGTTCTTTCAGAAACCAGACAGTGGTATTAAATTACGTCAGACCTAGGTAAAAGGTAAGATATTCCTCTTCCCACCATTGTGTAAAGCAGAAGTGTATGTCACATTTAACCTGGGGGCATTTGATACAATCTCTATTATTCAAAGGATACCTACCTCTGATTAAGTCAACATCTATCAGGTCAGGCTGTATGTGGCCCTTTTTTTTTGGTTTGTTTTTGAAGCCCTGCAAATTTAAAAATAAAGGATTAATTTTTGAAGTGAATAGAAAAGACTGCCTGCATTTCTTTTACTCTGATCTCTCCAGAAACCACGATAATCTCCAGCACTAACATCAGGAACCTCATTCAATACTTCTAGTGATCTTCTTCTAGGCAAGTTTATTAGTCAAAGATCCTATTTATATTTATTTATTTAAGCTCTCATTTAATATTTATTTTAAAACAAGACTGCACCCTGCAGGAACCACAGTTAGAGCCACTACTTCCATTTCCTGGGGATAAAGAGGAAAGAGGCCACTGCACCTGTGACTGGTCAGCTGACTCCCAGTTAATCTTAAAAGAGGGCACCTGGGCCCTGGAAAGGAGATAGGACAGGCCAGATACAGGAAGCATGGGTAAGAGCTGCCTGAGACTCAGACAGGAGCACCAAGGAAGAGCTGGCAGAAGTTGCTTAATGGAGCTTCAGGAGACCCAGTGGAGAGACCTGAGCTCAGATGGGAGTGTAACAGGACTACTGGTAAGAAATTACCAAAGCTGGAAACCCTTAACAAGCAGAAGGCTTAGCCAGTGACCTCTTGGAAAAAGAGGAAGATCCAAACTCATAAGCAGGAGGGTAGATTGGCAGTAATAGGCAATGACATCACTTGTTAGTAAAGGATATAAAAAATAAATTCTTAGTATTCATTGCTAATACCTGCCTGACCAAGTTGGAGCTGACCAATATGGGTCTAAGCAGCCCTGGGTTTAGCCAGTTTGTAAGCATCTTCATCAAATGCTTATAAATGTTTTGTTACTGTTTGGATGTAGTAAATTGCTTATTTTTTAGGCAAATTTAGAGAAATGGGGTAAATTCTGTTCAGCTTTTGGATTTAATAAAGGAACTTATGGTTAAATTAGTTGTGGTAGTATCCTGCATAAATAACACCAATATTACCATTAGTCATTGAGTAATATCTGAAAATAGATTGTCAGTTCTTCAGGGCAGGGACTAGGTCTTTTCATTTGTTCTATAAAATACCTAGCACTTTTGGCAGTGTATAAAATAGTAAAGTTCAGATTGATTTTTTTTCTCTTAAAGACAAAATGTACTGTACAGTAAGTATATCTATGGCATGCAGTGCCTTTCATTGTGTGGGCTTCTGGGATTTGCATTAAGCAGAACTGGTGCAGCCACATAACAGGGGCCAATAAATAGCATGGGACAAACAACAAATTAAAAAAAAATTAAATGAAAAAATTACCTTCATCTCAGTCTGTTCTATAGACTTTTCCCATATCTGTTGGTCATAGGCTCCAATCTGAAAAAATAAATTCTTTACATGACAAAATCCTTCAATTTACAACAAACCAAAACAGGGTGGATAAAATTTGATTTAACAAAACCTGATTTTTTTTTTTTTTAATTTAATACAGGTAAATTTAAAATTAATTTTGAAATGACAACCTATGTTAAGACCTTAAATTACCATAATCTATTAGTGACTTAAATATAAAAATATTTAGTACATATTTCCTACCAATTTTTTAAAAGTCAAGCTACTGAACTGCTGAAAATCACTGGCTAATTTGTTAAAGTGCTAAACCAGCTTTTGACAGCAGTAGGCTCTTCTGCAGGCAAACAGATTTTCTTCATTTCGGTTTTAGTTCAGCTTAATGACTTGATTAATTCATTTGAAGTTAAGAAACCACCTGGGAGTTTGAAAAAGCAGGAAAGCTTGTTTCCCTCTTCCAATCTATAAATAAACCTAAGTGTGGGAGAATGAGATGCATTAGTTATAAAATCTTGAACTACATGGTGACCAGAAACAATCAGTTCAAATACTTTAACTCAGCTAGTTATAAATTCAAAATGTTTTGATTTTAAAAAATTAGTACCCAGAAAATGTAAGGTAGTTTTATTTAACTACAAGCAATTTAAATGTGTTTTGTGCATTTTTAACAATTTCTGATCAAATAGAGATAACACTAATCACAATTAAATCAGGTAAACAAAAAGCAAATGTAAGGTAAATTATAACAGCTTAAATGAACATGTATAGATGTATTGTTATGGATGTTAGTCTCAAAGGTGCCACAGGACCCTCTGTTGCTTTTTACAGATTCAGACTAACACGGCTACCCCTCTGATGTATAGATGTAGCCTATCCTCCTGGCTTGCAAAGAGAAGCACCATATGTAGCATATGTAATTTAATTCCTATATATTTAATGGTTATATTTAGTTGCAAATCAACCTCTTTAGGAAAATAACTCAATTGCAAAACAATTAAAATCAAGGTTTCCTTTTTTAATTAAATTGTGATTAAAATCATTCACTGGTTTAAAGCAAAGCAATTTCAAACACCCCTGCCAAAAAAACACTCAAGATGAGAGTTAAATGAGGGGTTTTCAAACTGCAGCTCAGGACCCCTCAGGCGGTCACGAGCTGTCAGCCTCCATCCCAAACCCTGCTTTAGCATTTATTATGGTGTTAAATATATTAATAAGTGTTTTTAATTTATAAGTGGGGTTGCACTCAGAGGTTTGCTAATGTGAAAGGGGTCACCAGTACAGAAGTCTGAACCACCGCACTGATGTATTGTTGCTTGCTGGGGATGTCTCAAAGATCACTTTAAAATAAATTAAAACAAAATGTCATCATTGTACATAGCTGAAAATGTAAAACAGTGCCGCAAGCTCAATTTTTTTTTTTTCAAGCTATCTGAGAGCTAGATGAGCTCGAGCAAAATCTGACCACGCTGCGTTGTGCTGTTATAAACGAACATTTAACAGTCACAACGGCCCCAGGGAGGCAGGTATCCCCCAGCCCCAGCTGACGGATGAAGACCATGAAGCGCAGGGCGGGTAAGTGATCTGCCCAAGCCCCTGCAGCGGCCGCGCGAGAAGGGGCTCGCGCCCCCGCCTAGCAGAGCCGGTGCAGGGAGGGAGGCTCTCGCCCAGCAGGGAGGAGAGTAACGGGGCGGGGGGGGGGGGTTGCAAAGTGCAGGGCTGCCAGAGCGGCAGCTCCTCGCCCTACGACTGACCTTCTTCTGGTACCAGGCGATGGCATCTCTGCCACGTGCGGCCATCGGGCTCCTCAGCCACCGCCGGACGAGTGACCTAGAAGGGAACAGGGCAGAGCGCTGCCCTCACACCGGCCGGGCCCGCGGGCTCCGACGCGCGGAGGGGACCAGGCCGGGAGGGCAGGGACCCGGCTGCACCTGGCGCCGGAGCGGGCAGAGCCCAGCCCCGAAACGGCCCGCGGCCACCGGCCTGCGTTTCCCGGGGTGGGAATGACCTTCCCACCCGCCCCCTTCCCAGCTCCTCGGCCCCCTCGCCAACCGCTCGCCCCCTCCCCCCCACAGCCCCTCCCCCAGTCCCCCGCCAACCGTTCGCCCCTCCCCCACCACGGCCCCTCGCCCCTCCCCGCCAACCGCTCGCCCCCTCCCCCAGTCCCCCGCTCCCCCACAGCCCCTCGCCACCCGCTCGCCCCCACCACAGCCCCCCGCCCCTCCCATCGCTTCCCAGCCCCGCCTCACGAGGGCAGGCCCGACTCCCGTCTAGCCCCCTCGCGGCCCCTCCTTACCCCCCAGCCCAGCTCCGGCCTCGCCCCACGCGCTCCCTCCGAGGCTGAACGTTACCATGGAGACAGGCGAGCGCCCGAGCCCGGATTGGAAAACGGCACTCGACTGCCTCTGCCTGGCTCTCCCACGGCCCCGCAGCTCCCCTCGAGCTGAGTCACCGAACGCGCTGGGCCGCAGAGGAGGGGGCGCAGACAGCACCAGCCGAACGCCGATCTAGGCTGTCTGCCCAGAACGCTGCCCGCCCCTGGCGAGCGGCCGCGCGGGCCCAACTCACCTTCGTGGTGGGCGGGGGCCCCGGCCGGGGCGGCCATAGACCCCAGCACCATCGCCCCAGGGCCGCAGTGACTTAGCCCCGCCCCCAACGCCCGGCGTGGCCAACCACCGGCCGGGGCGGAGCGCGAGGGGCCGGCGGCTGTTACTCCTTCAGGCCGGGCGGGGCTGTCAGCGGGTCCCCGCGGCGCTACTTAGGTTATGTCGCGGCGGAGCGCGCCCCGCCCCGACAGCACGTGCCAGGTGTGCGCGCCGCGCGCCCCCTCCCCCGCCGCAGCCGGGCCAGCGCCTGGGCTCGCGAGCTTCGCGCACGCGCCCGGGGCTGTAAGAGCAGCGCTGGCAACTCAGCCCTGTCCCCGCGCCTGGCACCGGCCGCACCTGTCTGAGAGCTCCCAGCTTCGCCCGTGCTCTGTCCGTCCAGTGCGCCCGGCCGGCCGGAGAGCTCCGCCCTGAGCCGGCCGGGGCTTTACTGCGAGCCGCAGCCTGGCCGAGAGCTGCAGGTTCTGCCAAAGCCCCGCTGCGGGTGCGCCCCACCATGCGGTCACTCAGGGCTCGAGTTCGGACAGCCTCAAACACGGAACAGAGGCAGACTGTGCATCGGCAACAGACGTGCACACTTACAAAACCGAGGATCAGCGGTGGATTAGGGGTTTGTGGGGCCCTGGGCCAGAGCAAGTGGGGGGGCCCTCCCCACCCCTTAAGCCTGCAGTCCCGTCCTCCCCCTGCTCCTGTCAGGGGGTCAGGGGCTTGCCCTGCCCTGTCTGCTGGGTGCGCCTGCGGGGGAGCGGGGCAGGGTAGGTGTGTTTGCTCCCTTCCACAGCAGAAGCACCCGTCAAGGTGCCCATTTTTCCAAGCGCCCCGCCCCCCCCCAATTGCATTGGCCCAGTGGTTAATCCGCCACTGGAGAGGATTATCCCAGAGCGTGAGCCTTAGTACAAAACCAGGTCTGCAGGCAGTAGGCACATGTACACAGAGGCAGGTACAGTGCAGTCTTTAAGAGCAGCAAACAAAAAAGCATGTCTCAACTAAGCTTTTTACTGTCAGCTAATGTCAATTTCTCACTTTCCCCAGGCACAGTATATTTGCAAAATACATTTTCACCATGTCAAAGGATCCACCAGTGGATTCCTCTCAGGAGGAAACTATTCTCTATTTAAAGTCAATAGAAGAATTTGGGATCCGCACATTGCCTGAGAAAAGTGATTCTGATCAATCAGTTAGCTTAATTAACATTGCACAATCATCAAAACTATTGCTGCTCTTCTTTCCGAAGGCATGCACATCTGAAGCTATGCTATCTCATGAATAGTTTACTGGTCCAGATGAAATTCGGTGGTGTGCCAACAACAGAAACAGTGCTCTGCTTTAGCATGAAAGTTAGAAAACTGTAATAAACCTAAGTTACACTATGCTGCTTTGCCACATACAAATAGCACCATGAGTGAAAAGCCACTATTTCACAGAACGTAGGGGAGACAGTCTTCTACAAGTTTTACCTGCTGTTGTAGAGTATCAGAGGGGTAGCCCTGTTAGTCTGAATCTGTAAAAAGCAGCAACAGAGGGTCCTGTGGCACCTTTAAGACTAACAGAAGTATTGGGAGCATAAGCTTTCGTGGGTAAGTACCTCACTTCTTCAGATGCAAGTCCCTAATTGCCTGATTTTTCAGCAACTTTGAAGAAGAAGTGAGGCTCTTACCCATGAAAGCTTATGCTCCCAATACTTCTGTTAGTCTTAAAGGTGCCACAGGACCCTCTGCTGCTGTTGTAGAGGCCATTCAGTTCCCTGTAGGCAGAGTATAGATCAGCAGCAGTCCTGCATGTGCAGATGCAGCAGAGAATTTCCTCCACTTTGAAATATTGACTCACCATCAGTTCAAATTTTTGCCATACATGTTTACTAAGGTTAAGTAAATATCCAAGGATGTACAGGGCTTCCTGTGGGGAGAGAAGTATTGTTATACAGTGTTCAAACTGGAGTAGAGTGTAGAGGGATTGGGATAAATCCATTGTAGGGCTGTTTGGGGTTTAACAAACTTTTAAAAACATGCCATTTGGTACAGTGTGGAGCATTCTAAAGCCAGAAATTGTCTCTAAAATACTTCGAAAGAGCAAGAGATCATCATCATCATCCCTGGCAGGGATGGTCTGTAGTAGCTGGAGACAGAATAGGGAATTGTAGCAGAGGCCTCATAACTTAAAAAACAAAACTTGCAGAGGTTTTAGTTCCATTAGAGCTGTTGGCCCACTTTCCCACACTGCCATTATATGCAACACATAGCAACCATAGTTTCTCTTTCTCCCCTCCTAGATAAAAGGTACAGTGATTGCAGGCTTTAGTTTTTTACCTCTTAATTAGGATATGAAATTAAACATTTTATAATAGTTGCTAACTCTGTCTGCTTTGAAGTAGCTTAAATTTTGTTTTTCTGGACTACTAAGAGATTGTAACAACCTCATTCTGAGAGTATGATGTTACACACACCCAGCATTTAGCAGACATTACTAGAAAGATCCCCCTAAATTTCTTTTATCCTTACATATTTTGTCTGATTAGGACATACATGTGATGGGGCCATTCTCACCATTCCCATCCAGAAGCCACCATATTTTCCTGCTTTTAAAAGCCAATTCTCAGGATTCTTAGTTTACCTGTACCTGCAGCATGCTTCAAAGTGATCCCAGTGCAACACTAGCTAACCCCTGGAGATAAAAAAGGAAGGTGAGAGGAGGCATAGGGATAAAATCAACCTCTGATACTGCCAGTGTTACTGATCTTTGAAGAAAGCGTTCAGCCGTATCTAGAGGAGAGGATAGTTTTATATTCTAAACATTTGCAGTTGCTCAGAAGACAGGAGTTACTGCTATTAATTTAAAGAAATTTAAATAACGAGAGACTGAAGTAAAGGACGAAATCAGGTTTATTAAAAAAATACTTTACAGGAAAAAAATCTATGCATTCCATTGTACTATTTTACAAAGAAATAGCTTAACAGTTTGACACGCTTGTACAGTCAGCTACTAAAAGAAATACACTGGTTAGAGGATTATTCACATAGAGGTTCTGTTTACACTACGCATTATAAAAACCTCTTTAAAACTTTTCTGTTAAATGTCAATAAATATACTAGGGTCGCACAAAGCAAACAATCTTCCAGGCAATTGTACATGTCCTCTGTATGCAAAGATACATTAAATCCCACAGAAAATATATTAGCTGCCAATCAAATTAAATCACAAAATCATATAAGAAATCTCTTTACATGTTGTACAAAGAAATTAGAAGTATACGTATTTCTTTAGGCAATTGAAGAGTGCTATAATAATATTAGCTCCTCAGCTACATGTGCTATTTGATCATAACATTTATATTACTGGAAGGTAATGTAAGGCCATAACATTGTTGGGAAATCTTCTTTTAGACCAACGTAAGTTAATTTACAGTAAAAGCCTTCAGGTGAAAAAAAGGTCCCTTTTCAGGAGCTGAAGATAATGTCCCTCCCACACCTCGTGCCCTTTTAAAACAACCAATATGGCTACATACACTTAGCATTTATAACAATAAATGTAAAGTGCTTATCACTCAGTAAAATTCAAGCATGTGAATGACAGAATGAGCAAAATGAAGGACTTGAACTCCCATCCATCCTGCAGCTCTGACAAAAAAGAATGTCAAGAGACTGGGACTCATGTAGGAAAACGGATGACAGATTAACAGTTTTTCTATATGGTAAAAGGTATAGATTAATAACTACTTTATTACATAGCCCCGGAGAACACTTCAGTGAGTGTTCCATCTTCTTGGAAGAAAACATGTCAACAATAGAGAATTGAACTACTGACTTCACAAAGTACTTTTAAAACAGGCCAAGGTTCTGCACAGAAAGAATTAGGACACCCAAGGAAGAGGAAAATGTGATGATATAATTTGATGTTTCTATTTGGCTAACTGATCTCTGGCACAACATGGCCCTTCACTTTTATCCCAGTTTACAGTTTTCCTTGGCTGCTAATAAAGGAATTGTAAGCTGTGCTTAAAACAGAAGCCAAGCCCAGGTTTCCATCTTAGGCTATGTCTACACTACCGCAGTAAGTCGATCTATGCTACGCAACTCCAGCTCCATGAATAATGTAGCTGGAGTCGACATACCTTAGGTTGAGTTACTGTGGGGTCTACACCGCGGGGGTGTGTGTGTGTGTGTGTGTGTGTGTGTGTCCAACGGGAGAAAATCTCCCGTCGACTTACCTTACTCTTCTAGTTGGGGGTAGAGTACAGGGGTAGACTGGAGAGCGATCTGCAGTCGATTTGGCGGGTCATTACTAGACCCGCTAAATTGACTGCCAGTGGTTCAATCTCAGAGTGTCAACCCCGGCTGCAGTGTAGACCTGCCCTTACAGCTAATTATGCTCTCTAGTATCATGTCCCTGGACTACTGCTGTTAAAAATCTGACTTGGTTTCAAGGCGAGAGAGTATTCCAAATTTCAGTTCCAGACTTCAACCAAACCCATAGGTTTCTAAAAGACAGGGCAGATCTTCAGTGGAGCTATGATGATTTACCCCCACCAAAGTTAATGGAATTATTCTAAACACCAGCTGACCTGATGTATCAATGAATACTAGAGGAATATAATCAAAATGTGACAAAGACTTCTGAAATTTATTCCATCTTTATGTATAGCCCTATTTCATCATATCTGTAAGTCCTCAGTCTACTGGCAGCTGTTGATATGATATATTCTTGCCAACTGAATTTGAGATATGCTTGCATAAAAAGTATAGGCATTAAATTATCACTGAATTTAATGAGCTATGTTCTGAAATCTTTGAGTGATAAGTCAATCAGAAATTGCCATTTTCCACCAATTACTTGCAAATATTTTACTCTTAAGACTAGCCAAAGATTTGACTTGCCCAATATTTTACTGAAAAAATTAACTTGTCCATCTGTCACTTGATTTCTCACAAAGCACAAGTATGACATCTGTATTCTTCATATTTATTATTCAGTAAGCCATTTGTAGTGCTGACCAGTTTAGAGTACTGCACATCTGAAGGTATTATTCCAACTGTAATTCACTGATTTCAGAACTATAGATACAATCTAATGGGCCCCAGATTTAGCCATTGATTTTATAAGCAATTCTTTCCATACCTATATTTAGAGATGAGCTGGAAGAATCAAGTTTGGAAGAAGTGTGGTAATTTTGGATTTTGCAAATGTTTCAAAAGTTGCATCAGTACAGTGTTTCTCAAACTGGGGCCGCCGCTTGTGTAAGGAAAGCCCCTGCCAGGCCGGGCCGGTTTGTTTACCTGCCCCGTCCTCGGGTTCAGCCGATCGCGGCTCCCACTGGCCGCGGTTCACTGCTCCAGGCCAATGGGGACTGCTGGAAGCAGCGCAGGCCAAAGAATGTACTGGCCACAGCTTCCAGCAGCCCCCATTGGCGTGGAGCGGCGAACCGCGGCCAGTGGGAGCCGCGATCTGCCGGACCTGCGGACGGGGCAGGTAAACAAACTGGCCCAGCCCACCAGGGGCTTTCCCTACACAAGCGGCGGCCCCAGTTTGAGAAACACTGCATTACTATTTCATTAAAGGATTAAAATTTGTACAGGCAAAATTAAGAACAAAGTTATAAAATTGAAAGCTTCATGAAATTTTATCTGAAACAAACATCTATTAATCTCTACCTCAGGCTTACAACATCAAAATAATAGCAACATCATCCAAATCATTCGATGACTAATTTATAATGAAGAGGAGGACATCAACTTGACTTTACGTTTTGAACTAGTAAACTAAGTGAGTAAAAGGAAAGTATGGTACAGTGGTTAAAGGCATTCAGTCCACAGAAGTAAAAGAGTGAGAAGCTTTTTCTTGATACTTTAGAAAGAATAGATTATTTCACACAAGTAGGATACTGTTTTGAAAACAGTGTGAAGCACTCTGCTGGTCTACTGTATGCATTCGTTTAAAAGCATGCTATTTAATATAGTTTACAGAGAGAGATTCTAATACACATTTCCAAATTATATGTCTCTCTTTTCATTTTATTTCAAGCTCTAAAGGAATACAAATAAAAAATAATGGTGCATAGTGCGTCTTAAATTGTGAACCTTTGTAGCCTAAGTATGTTTAATTTTTGCATTTTAAGATATACGGGGAGAATTGGTTTTATAAAGGGATGAATAGCTTTTCCTTCAATTGTAAGGTCTTTGAAGATATGTCAGTTCCTGAGTGATTATACACAGTGCTGACTGTCAAGGGACAATCACCTTATTAGTTAGCAATGACTTAGAGATGATGATACCATCTTTGACATGGCCAATGAATACCACCTGGGAGAAGGGAAATGAGCACTTGGAAGACAAGCAGAGTGAGTTAAAAAAGAAATGGAAAATAACACTAACATGATATTAACCAGCGTGAACATGAAAGAGGCACTGAAACCAATATTGCCTGTGAAGAATTTTACTTTGCACAACCCATTAAAGCTCTATAAAATTCTTCTCAACAAAAAAGTGGGAAAAATGCCAGAGAACAGAGGGTCTGTTTCTGAACCAGCTTTGATCATCTAGAATTTTTGCTAAAATTAAATTATACCCCTGCATGAATCATATTACTTTTCATAAAAGCTTTCCATTCTAACACCTTATTTACACAGATTACTAAACAAGTCACCACCACTTCAATCTGTAAATTAGTCTGAAATATTTTCTAATTGGTCTTCATTTTTGTACTGAAGACAATACGTACATATACATATATAAGGAGTAATACAGATTCTAACTAATCACTGCAGTATTTTCTGATGATTATTTTGCTATCAGTTTAAAATTGTGACCTCTATACTGAGGTGCTAAGATGCATATAAGTCTACACAAAACAATATTGCACAAAGTAATATTTATAATAACAGATTAACATATTTCAGAACCTTTTTAAAGAGAAGATTCATAATTGATATTTAAAAGATGCACCCAGAACTAATAACACAGCATCTTTTCTTTTCCTTATTCTAATATAGTGTTAGAAATCTCTCTCCTACCCCAGTGAGAATTAGAACAATGAAGTTGTCTGGGGACAACTTCAGTGGCACCAAAATCAAGTTTGTATCCTAGGTGTGGGGGGAACTCTTCTTTCTGATGACTAGAAAAGACAGTTGTTATATAAGTGGTGAGTGAAAGTCAAATACAGATCACACAAACATCCAGAAATATCATAAGACTATAAAAAGAACTATGTCAGCAGATGACACTCAACATATTAGCTTGTGTCACTGATTTTGCAAACACAGCACCAGGGTACCCAAGAGCTACAAGTGGAAACAGCAACCCAATGCCATAATATTTTATTTTGAAATAGCAATACAGAACTTCAGAGAATAAGGACAACCAATATAAATCGGTTATCACTGACCCAACTCTATTAGATTAAGTGCATCAGTACCAGGGAGAGGATGTTTTCCATCAGATGCTTATTGTGAATTTATCAAAACAAGCTGCCAAGATTGTTAGTATTTTAATGCTTTAAAGTGCTCAGACAAGAATGCAGTTACCTCCATGAGACTGCCTTTTAAAAAAAAAAAATTAACACTAGAATTAGTCGTGTTCAGGAAAGATGTATTTAGGAAGCAAAATCCTCACATCAAACATTACAAGCAGTACTATGGAAAGTGTTGTGTCTAAGTGATTACATTTCAATGGGATAAGATGTCACACTTCACCTTTTTATGAACTGTTTAACAATTAAAAATTAAAAGATCTATACATCTAGTAATTTGAGTATCCACCACGAATTTAAGAACAGACAGACCAAAACATCACTGATCATCAAAAGTGCTGTGCTTTCTCTTTGATTTTAGCAATTAAAATCAGATGGGAGAGTCTTCTACAGAAGTCGTCCTTTTATGGTGAAGGCTAAATTAAAAATTAAGTAGGGGGATTAGATTTACCAAGATAGTTCTGTGATTTTTAGCGCCTGGAGGAATTCCATTCTGATGAGGAGATATTGAATTATTACCTCATTAAACAGAAAGAAGTGGTAGACCACTATTACATGCTGTACTATGGGAGTAAAATACAACTTGATCTTTTGCATAATCTGTGTAAAAAAGATATGCTTGACATTTTGGAATGTCATCTTTCTTTATAGAATTATAGGCAAGATTTCTCCAATAAAACATAAGCAAGTTATAAAACTATAACTTCACATCAAAATTTTAAAAAGTTGTTAAAAAATGTTTGACTATGTACATATCACACAGAAGAGTCTGTGTGATCCTGTGGATTATGTTGCTGATCAGATTCTAGTTTAAGAACTGGAAGAGGCTGGGCCACCTGATCTGGTTGCAGAACGAGTCCCGATATTGATGAAATTAAGGAGGAGGAGGAGGATGGTGCCCCTGTTGTAAGCTGCATTTCTACACCTGGTTCCTCAGACTCTGTTTTTACACTCACACATTGGGGTTCACCTTCTGACTCTGTCTTTTCAGGGATATTACTGTTCATGTTTGAATTGCTTTCTGCATTTTGAGAAGACTGCCCCACAGGATGGTACTGTTTGAGCCTTATATGCCAGGCTAAACTGCAGACCGCTGACACTGTTTTGAACTGATGAATGACATTTCTAGGGATGAAGTAGATGTCATTGTCACACAGCTGGATTCTAGCATAGCGAATGCCTTCCCGTCTCATTTGGTTTAGCTTGGCTTCATCCACCCATTGAACACACTGAGGGGAAGAGAGGGGAAAGTTACTGCTAAGCTGTATGCAGGGCCCACAGCTGGGCATCCACTTAGATAGAAGAGTACACTTTCAGTCCAGAGACCCATTTGATTGTGACTACTCTTTAAAGAATACAACTTCAGTTAAGAAGCAACTTGCAGCAAGAATAAATCTTTAATGTTTCATTATGAAGTGCTGTGCGCACCTATGAGGTAACAAATAATGACCCATTGCCACAGCATTATGGTGTCACAGGCAGGTCTTAAAACTAGAATTAGAGCTTCAGTAAGAAGCTTTTGACCTGGCATTACCAGACAGAGCTGGGTGTGGTTGGTCTGGTACTAGGAGACCAAAACTCCAACTCTTTAGCAACAAATTGGGGGGAAGGGGGGAAGAGAAGGGGGAAGAGTTAGAGGCATGTGTGCACAGTAAATCCTTACCCAGTTTAGAATTATTTCTGTAGCACACACCATAGCTTAGACATTTCACAATATTACTGTTTTGCAGGAGCCCAGCTACTCAAGAGGCTCCAATGCTTTGTGGTGCCAGACAGACCTGGTTTATGCCAGAAGGAGTCTGAAGCAAGTGGGGGGGGGGGGGAAATGGAAACCGAAATTATGTGAAATTCCTGTAACCCATACTCAAGCCTTCTTGATTCTTTGTCTCATGAAGAAAGGAGCTTTGTGACACTTGGTCATGCTAGGATCAAAACCCATGACCCTCGTGGTGAGCCTACCACCACTAAAACAAGAACTAGAGATAAATAGCTCTAGTCACAAGCCTAGAACCACGTCTGAGACATCCACTATTTCTACCTTTATTTCAAACATTTGACTAACACTAATTTTTAAAAAATTCATAAATATGCTGCTTTTGAAGCTATTCCCAAAATGCTGGAAATAAGTTGCAACTAGGGAACACAGTACCTGTGACACTGGAGGTTCATGCAAGTCTAACTGAAGTCTCTGTACCACATCAGTGAAGTCTTCAGCATGGAAACAAACCACATCTTTGGTTATTCGAGGTTGGACACTCCTAGAGATGAAGATTGTCAAGACTGAGTTTTAAAGAATTTGTGGTTACAGCTCTGGAAAGCAAGAGTTACCATAAAGAAAATACCTATTATATAGTTTTCTACTGGGTAATAAGTCTCTCAGCATCACAACTAGTACAATAATATTAGTGTATGCATATTCTTTAGACTCCACAGATCCTACCTCATTTCCTGAATTGCTTCATTTTATCTTTGACTTGAACTTTACATAGCAAAAGAGACTGCATTAGGACTCCAGGGGGCTAGGTTCAATTCCAAACTCTGCCACAGACTTCCTGTGTGACTTCTGAAAAGTCACTCTGCCTCAATTCTCCTATTTTATAATTGGGCTAATATCTATATTTTAAAGGAATATTGGAAAGAAAAATTTGTAAGACACTCAGATACAATGGTGATGGGGACCATATAAGTAGATATTGCTTGTTCAATGGATTTGAAATATAGGGCAAGGGAAACATTGGCACTGCTTATTTATCTGAATCTTGGCCAATATTGTTGCTGATGACACTGTTCCTGCTGTCCAATTTCTACTGTAATTGCTACAGACAACATTACCAACTCAAAGCTTGTGATTTCTTCCCAGGACTTAGTTACCAGCAATGCCCTGGATCCAGGAGGTGGAAAAATATTGTCGGTACCATCACAAAAGAACAATTGACCTGACAATATTCTGTTTATGGAATTGAACTTACATTATAATCCGTTAGGAGATGAAGGAAAAGACATGCAGGACGCACCAGATACAGTGGCCTACACTGCATATCACGCAAGCTCTCTGCAAACTACTCCATGTTAACATAGTTTTTGCGCTGGACTCAGGAGGGAGAAGGAAGTAGGGGTAAAAGTTGCCAGAGATGTGTATTTACTAGATTATGTTTTACAGACTTTACACAGCATTTGAATAGTCACAAGTCATTTGGTTTTAAACAATTTATACAACTAGGCTGCTATTCAACCGACACTTCACATTTTCTTCCTTTTATAAAGGGAAGTCAGTCTCAAATCCAACTGGAGTGGTTACAAAATTCAGTCACACTTACCATTCACCAAACTGTACAGCTTTCAGCACTCCTACAGCAGCTGTACTCTGCCAATCAAACCCCTGACCTACATGATCAGCATGGGCTCTTGTTCGGTCTTCAAAGAGAACTTCACGGGGCTCACTGGTCCGAGGTAGGTATTGGAGGTTTTTTATTTCGTTCATTGATCTATAAAGTGGGGTGAAGAGAGGAGGGAAAAGGATGTTCCAGACTACTCAGAGACGAGATGAATGGTACAGCTTTCTTATCTGTAAATGTACTAAGGTAATTTTGAAGAAATAGTGCTAGTGTCCTGTAGCATTCAAAATCCAAGAACAAAAATGCTCCCTTTGCTTTTGCTATATGTATTACGTATCAAATTGGTATTCAAAGATTTAAGTATAGTTAGTGCTGCAGCTCTGTCATGGCATTTTTTTAAATCAAAAAGTCACAGAGCAGTCATGGTAAATTTAGTAAGAGTCATGGATTTAGTGACTGCTCTGAGATTTTTGATAAAAGATACCCTGACAAATGAAGGGGCCCCAACCACCTCCAGCAGCACCCTCCAACCAAGAACTGCAGCCCTCATCCCAGCCTGGTGCGGAGGGGAGGACTGGGGTGGGGAGATGGGACTGGAGAGTGAGCCACCCTGTACTCATCCCAAGCAGCAGCAACTCCTGTATCTCTGAGGGCTGGGCCCCAGGATTGAGAGGGAGCCTGCCCCACACTCACCTCATGCCTGGGCTTTGGTGGCTCCTGTGCTGGGTAGGGCTGAGCCTGGCTCCCCGCTCTGGGCATTGCGAGTTGGTATGCCAGGTCGCAGTGCCACTCAGGTTTTACCCATCTCCCATCCCTACCACGACGGAGGGATGGCTGGACCCAACCTGAGCGGTTCTATGACCCCGTGCAGCCGATTGCAACGTCTGGAGCTGGGAGCCACGGCCAGCCCTGCAGGATATGAGCTGCTGGTATGGAGTGAATCACAGACATAAACAAACAAAAAAAAAACAACAACAAATGGGAAAATCATGCTATACGTGACTTGTGTCCTGCTGTTACAATTCTATACCTCTAACGAGTCTAGATAGATTTAATCTAGATTGAGGAAAAGACAACAATTAAAAAGTACATTAGGTATACTATATATTTGGAAAAATGTGAACTCTTTAGTCAACCTCTGAACAGTCATATTGGGATGTTTTATTATCCTTTGAACTACAAGAATTGTGCCATACTTAAAAATTTCAATTTAAAAGATAGACCCTTAAAAATATTAAGTTATCTAGAGAGAACATATTGGGTTTTCTGCTTAAAGCTGTGATGAAAACATGATTCCAATTATTTCTCTCCCCAAGATTGGTTGCACAAAACACTCCCAAGGAAAACTGAAGGTAAATTTGCCTCTTGGATTTCAAGCAGATTGTGGGAGGTAGATGTTAATGGTTTTATTCAGAATTTGAAAGATTACAGTTTTAGAGATTAAAATAAAAAGCAATTTAAACAAAATTAACACTACTAACAATTCATTTATAACTGCAGAGTTAGATTGTCCAGTTGGAGTTTCCTTGGACTCTAGAGGATGGAAGGCTTTGTCAAAGCAATTTAACTACAGCTGTGTGGTTTATCAAAGTGTTAGACAAAAAAAAAGTCATTGGCAAGAGCAATTTTAAAGATTCACAATCAAAGCTTTTTTTTATTTTTATTTTTTTAAGAGGACGAGAATATTTCTCTAAAAAATTCTCTTTGGCAAAAAAATTATAGCCTTCGTTTCCCCACACAATTACAAATAACGACATAATTTTGTGCTTCTGGCTTCAGCACAGTGCTGAAAATGTTTGTCATTTGCTACTGTAAAACAGTAAAGGGAAGTAACCAGTTATAGTGAGATGGTACCCTCAAATAGTAACCTTTTAAAAAAATTATTGGAATAATGGATTTAGTTTTGTGTTTTAGATATAGTGGAAAACAAAGCCAGAGAATAGACCTTACCAATGCAACATTTCAATGAGGGCAGCTGAGGAGATTTAAGTAGTTAAGAGAACATTCCTCTGGAATACAGCATTTCTTGAGAAGGCAACCCATACCAAGACTACTTAAATAACCAGCATTAGGGCCAGCCTTTAATGCAGTGTAGGGACTTCTGCACTGTGTTGGAGAAGTACACCAAATATTAGCTTTTTCACAGACAGAAGTAGGAAGCAGACAACAGGGGATGGATCACTTAATGATTGCCTGTTCTGTTCATTCCCTCTGAAGCACCTGGCATTGACCACTGTTGGAAAACAGAATACTGGTCTAGATGGACCACTGATCTGACCCAGTATGGCCATTCTTATGTTCAGGAACCCAAGAGATCTGTCAAACAGGCAATACATAATGCTGTCAACCTCAAGGAAACCTTAAACTCAAGTGCACTTATCTGGAACACAGACATTATGTTAGTTTGACTTAAATAACTGGACTGCTTGCTTCTAAAGCAAAAGGAATGAAGTCACATAGGAAATTTAAGAAAGCCGTAAAGTTTACCTTTGAAAGACTAATTTCACACGTAATAAGGACAAACGTTAAGACCTTAGGATAGTACTTTATCTAGCTGTGATTTTCTTTTCTATTAAAGGAAAATAATGTTACCGGCGCCGTTTGAATGGTGATTTTGGCATATCTGCTGTCGGGATCATCTGTTCTCCTGGTCTCACCCACATTATGGGGCCATCATCACTTTGTGACCTGCACTGAAGCTGGAGGCTAGAAAGAGTGCCCCAGGGCAAAGTCATCTAAAAGCAGGAACACAAAAAGCTATGTCAAATGGATAACAGTTAAAATTTTGATAAGCACTGGCTCAAGTTCATTACCAAGAGAACTATATAGAAACCAAACCTTATTCTTAGAGATGAAACAACGTATTCCACCAGCGATATAGTTAATTTATTCAGCTTTTAGAGAGTGAAACAGAGCCATTGTGAAACAGACATGCAACAAGAGCCCAATAATTTCTTCAGTTAAATAACTGATTGCTGTATCCTCTAAATTAATCTCCTTTCAGGTTTCAGAGTAGCAGCCGTGTTAGTCTGTATCCGCAAAAAGAACAGGAGTACTTGTGGCACCTTAGAGACTAACAAATTTATTAGAGCATAAGCTTTCGTGGACTACAGCCCACTTCTTCGGATGCATATAATCTCCTTTCAGTATTTACTTCTTTGAACAGAGGGTAGATTTTATCAGCATCCTCAGTAAGGTAGTTCATCACCATCTGAATGGAGAAGCTGTACCTAAATTCTCTCATTATTTAGCAACTTGAAGTTGTAAATTCAAAGTGTTAAGACATTTATGCTTGATAATAATTTAAACAAAACACTACAACAGTATAATACTCACTCTCAGAAATGGAGATTCCTCCAACATATCAAGAAATTCTGGGAAGTAGTCACCAACTTCTTCATCTACTGCTCCAACAAGACTTATCTGCCGCATCGGACCTGCTCTGTAGGTTCCACAGCAGTATGTTCTATTAACCTGAGCGTGGTCAGAAACAGAAAAGACACAATGAGACACATTATTCCATGACAGGAATTAAAGTTTATTAAATCAGTGTTTCAGACTGCAATGTAGTTTACATTCAAAACCAGGACTTCTTTACATACGTGAGAGCAGTTAGTATCTTTAGAGTACATGAAGAAGCTGTTCAATGCAATACACACTGAGCATGAGCACTTCAAGGGGCAAGAGGAAAAAAAGAATTTGACTCCAAAAGGAATAGTGCTAGGTAGCATACCGATAAACATTATGTTGTTTTCTTAGCTGAACAGCACCAAGTCATTAATTTAAAACAGATTAAAAAAGCCACTGTAGCCAGCACAAAGAATGCTGTATTTCATAAAAATGCCTTGTCATATTTTCTATCACTAAAAATTGCTCACAAACATAAATAATTGCTTTGAGATTAGGTTAGTTACTGCCTTCAACTGTATTTGTATACACCAGAATACATCTTTGAAGTTATCAATAAAGCGTTAAATGAAGTTCAGAGGATTTAAGAGCAGTATATTCTACATTGCTAGTAAGAAGCTTTGTTTTCTTTCTCCACAAATGAAAATACGTGACTAAAATGTAATGTCATTAAAAAAAAAACACATTCTGCAATACCAGAATTAAAAGCAGATAATGAGCAAGCAGATTCACTCATGTTCTTGCATTTTGCTCATGCAAAGCAAACACTCAAACAGGATGCTAATGGGGAGCATGGACTCAGCGGTTACACCCAAAATATTCCTCTCTTCTTGGGGTAGATGAATTCGATTTCAAAACTGGTGTTGGCCAAAAGAAGAGCTGCATTCCCATTAATTGAGTGGCTGTGAAGCAGGAACTGGACATGTGCCTAATACTGCCAAACATTCATGCTGTCAGTAGATGTGAGACCACTTCAGCTTTCAGTGGCATGGGAAAAGATGGCTGAACACAGCAGCTGAGCACCCAGAGAAGTGGGTGGAGAAGGCGTTTAAAGCTCTTCTCGCCACACACACCCCACAGGAGTGCAGAAGAAAGGGAGCTCCACAGTGCCTCTCACACACTCATTTAGCCACCCCCAACACCCAGTGTCAGGGCTCTGTCATACATCGAGACTGCTTGTTCTCAATTCCCCACCCGGGGTTTTGAGGGTGAGGCTGTGGGCTGCACTGATGGCGTCTATTCTGCACTCCCCACCCTGATCTCAGTGCTTGTGGCATTCACAACACATGCCCACTCTCAGCTCTCAGGGACTTAGCGATGTGTCTGTGGTATGAACCGAACAACCCCTCTTCTTTCGTCTCAGGGCTAGTCACCTGAGTCATGCCCATTCTCAGCTCCCATACAGTCTTAGTGATGGTTGCCGGTAATATGGGCCCAGACCCGGTCTCAGCTCCCCTCTGGCTCAGCACTTAGGTATGGCAATACTCAGTGTTACCAGAACCTCACTCATTGGAAGAACAATGGGATCCCCTAAACCTGAGGTAGGTGCTTAGGCTCCCTCATCAATGAATGAGGAGAGACATGCGCCTAAGAATGGGATCCACAAAAGCCAGCATGCGAGGCAGGGAGCCACCTACGCTAGCCACTGGGGGAGGCTACCAAGGGGGCAGTTAAGCCCGGCCTTTCACAGAGTTTGAGCCCTATCGCTGCATGCGATCCACATGAGCTTGTCAAGTTCCTGCCCAAAGCCATACAAAACCAGTGGGGGGGGGAAGAGGCAGCAACCTGCTCTCTGCTCCTTATCCCACTGATTAGGGTCCTCAGCTGGGATGTGGGAGACCCTATGTCACTTCCCCCATCTGCTTGATGAGAAGGTAATTAAAAAGGGGGCTCTGGCGTCTCTCAAGTGAGTGCCTTAATTGCGAAGCTAAAGGGTAGTCTGGTGTGGGCTGCTCTTAGTGACAACGTTCCACTTCAATTAAACATTAATTGGGCCACAGAAGCTGTAAGACTCAGCCTGTAGGCCACTGGTTTGGGGCTTCTCCCAGACTATTGCAGAGTCTGGTTCAATTCCCCTTCTGCTTGATGAAAAGAGGTTTGAGTAGTGATCTCCTACCTCACCAGTGAATGGCCTAACTGCTGGAGTATAAATTATTCTGCTGTGTGGCTTCCTCAGTCTTTTCTCTTGAAGCTGGTCCACTTTATTAACTATGAATTGGGCCAAAACAAGGCTCAGGATTAATCTTTAATTCCTGGAGACTACAGGCCAATCCTGAAGGGTTGGCAACCATATCCTCTTGCTGTGGGGAAGGACTGTGCACAGCAAGCTTCTTTACTCTTGAAGCTGTTTCACTTTAACTCTTACTTAGGCCAAAGCAGTGTTGCTCTGTAAGATGCCTTCTTAGAGCCCCATGGTTAGTATACTCTAGTATTGGAGATGCTGGTTCAATTCCCCCCTTGGACTGAGAAGAGATGTGAGCAGAAATTGCCTCTCCTCTTGACACTTGTCCACTTTAATTAACTATTAAATGCTCAAATCAAAACTCCCTACTATGAAGCCCTGAATAGCCTGGTTTGGGCCCTACCTAAGGTGTTGGAGAGTATGGTTCAAATCCTACTCCTGCTTTCTGAGAAGAGGGGGTTTCAGCTCTTGCCCCTTGAAGCTGGTCCATTTTAATTAACTAGGCATCAGGCCACTGTCTGAGCTAGGGTCACTCTATAGTCCAGTGGTTTTGCTGCTTGTCTCAGCAATTGGAGATGCTGGTTCAAATCCTTCCTTTAACTGATTCAAAAGGATTTGGAGAAGGCTGTCCTGCCTCCCAGGAGGGAAGTGGGAGGTTCCTGTTTAGGTCCCGTTTCGCTTGCAGGAGGCCCTTGTCTTTCTGGAAACAGAAGGGGTTTGAACAGAGATCGCTCACTTCATAGGTGTGGTGGGAGTGGGTCTGGGGGAGAAAGGGGTGGTGGCTGGGGGTGTCAGGTGGGGGGGTGGGGCTGGGAGGCAGGAGGTGGGAGAGCCTTGGTCCAACCCCTTGCAGAGGAGGGGTTGGACCCAGGGTCTCCCACCACCCAGGTGGGTAGCCTAGCCACGGGGGACAAAAGAGGGATTTGTTTTTTAATGTAGCTCAAGGAATATTTAAATAAAACAGCCCCACAGGCAGCTGATATGTGTTATAAATCTCTTACCCTCAGCCAGGATTGAACCAGGGTCTCTAACATCCCCTGCAACAGCCCCAACCACTACACCACAGAAGGAAGCTCTTCTGGGAGCTGTCCTTTGGCCCAATTCATAGTTAATTAAAGTGGAAGCATTTCAAGAGAAAAGGGTATTTCTCACAAGGCAGAGGGAGGAATTGAACCAAAATCCCCCACCCCCCCAAGTGGAGTACTCTAACCACTGTACCACAGGGGTGTCTCAAACTAGGCTTGGCCCAGTTAATAGTTAATTAAAACAATTTCAAGAGGGAAAAAGCTCATCCAACTCCCTGCCCCAGAGCAGGAGGAATTGACCCACAGCCTCAGGTAGTACCCAAATCCCCCTATCATTGAGGACTTCTTACACTTGACTTCTGCTTTGGCTGTTAATAGTTAATTAAAGTGGAACGGCTTCAAGAGGCAAGACCAAGACAGCCCCATCTTAGAATAACTCATAGCCCTGTCGTTAGGGCACCTACTTGAGAGGTATGCAATCACTGCTCAAATCCCTTCTCATCAAACAGAATCATAGGACTGGAAGTCTAAGTAACTTTTAACTTGTTCTTTTCCTATTTTAGCCTGTGATCCTACCTCATTTTCACTGGAATTCACTATGTTATATGTCCAATCACCACTAACCTTCTTGGTGAAAACCAAAACAAAGGTCATTAAGCCCCTCTGCCATTTCCACATTTTCTGTTATTATTCCCCCCCATTGAGTAATGGTCCTACCCCATCCTTGGTCTTCCTCTTGCTTCTAATGCACTTGTAGAATATATTAGAAAGGGGATTGAACCAGACTGGCCCCCAACCTAGCTGAGTACCGCACCCACTACACTGTAGAAGGATGCTCCTTGTGGCCCAATTAAGATTTAATTATTTATTTAAAGTCAAACAGCTTTAATAGGAGATGAAGAACAACTCACATCAGGGTAAAAGGAATGCTTGATTCACTGTACAACCCCAAAATTGTACCTCAGACGCTATTCTAGGTCTTCACCTGGCATACCAGTTCTCAAGCCAATCTGGCTCTGCATTGGCACTTTAGAGCCCTTTGAACTTAACACAGGTCACTGCTGGGAGGGGAAGAAAGCTGTAGCTCAGGAGCCCTTTGATCATGATCCCAAACTGGCACCCCAACTGGTACCCAAGGCCTTCTCCTAGCATACAAATTTCCAAGCCAATCTGACTCTATCTATGAACTTTAGAGCACGTTGAAAGTTTGTTTTAAAGAGAAATACTACTGGTAGCCTGTGTGTCTCTGTGCCTCTTGCCATTCATTCCATGGCATGGTCCCAACCCCACCACTTTGTAAAATCAAACAGGAACATCTAACACTACTGGGATTATTGGGTTTTGGAGCTGGGTATTGGTCACATCCAGGGAAAGCTAGTGATATGCCCACACCGGGTGAACAGTGCTCATCTCCCCTTCCCCCCCAGCTTTGGGGAAAGAAAAGTGATTTTTTCCCCATCCCATAACCCAGAATGAAATATCAGCTGTGGTGTATCAGTAACCTAACTGCAGGCTGTCATTTTAAGCCTGCTCCCATTAGCTACCATGTGAGCAGTTTGGAAGGCAAGGAGCAGAAACTCTCAGACATGATCACATATCAAAGATGATCTGATAGTCTAGGAGGTAGCCCCATCTCTACCCGTTGACAGCTTTATAAATTAGGACCATTACTTTTAATTCAGGGTATGGACAGACCGGACCCAACCAAAACCAAAGAGTTAATAAAGAACCAAGCCCTGGGTGAATCAAGAAGTCCTTGCTCAGTGTGACTATCAACATCTGAACTACAGCTTTTCTGGAGTCAGCAGCCTAGGGCTCAGAGGTATCTTTATTTTACTGTGTGGTAACAAGCAAGCAGATCTGGCTAATATGCACTGCAAGTTGTTTGCTAAGAACCACCAAACATGTGAGAATTTGCCACCAACATAGACCTCTTTGAGCCAGCACCTGAAAGATGCAACTTATCAGTCACTCATGGGGAATCACGCAACAGTTCAGTATCTCCAAGTGTCCTCTGCCAATAACAGATGGGCATAGATGTCCCATGCTATCTTGTTCCTAACATGATGGTCCTGCACCTGCTCCAGCCACGTAGCTGTAAGGGTACCTGTGCAACAAGGAGATGCAAATACTGCAAGGAAGACTTCAGGTACTCCAATACATGGAACTGGGGTGGCAATGAGCATAGCAACAGAGTATCAATGTTGATAAATGCAAAGTAATGCACATTGGAAAACATAATCCCAAATATAAATATAAAATGAGGGGGTCTAAATTAGCTGCTATCACTCAAGAAAGATCTTGGAGTCATTGTGGATAGTTCTCTGAAAACATCCACTCAATGAGCAGCTGCAGTCAAAAAAAGCAAACAGAATGTTGGGAATCATTAAGAAAGGGATAAATAGTAAAACAGAAAATATCATATTGCCTCTATAAATCCATGGTACGCCCACATCTACAATACAGCATGCAGATGTGGTTGCCCCATCTCAAAGATATATTGGAAAAGGTTCAGAAAAAGGCAACAAAAATTATTAGGGGTATGGAACCACTTCCATATGAAGAGCAATTAATAACTCTGGGACATAACTAAAGGGGGATACGATTGAGGTCTATAAAATCATGCTGGTGTGTGAAAGTAAATAAGGAAGTGTTATTGACTCCTTCTCATAACACAAGAACTAGGGGTCACCCAATTAAAAACAAAAGAAGTATTTTTTCACACAATGCACAGTCAGTCTGTGGAACTCTTTGCCAGAGCATGTTGTGAAGGCCAAGACTATAAAAGGGTTAAAAAAAAAAAAAAAAAAAAAAACTAGATATGTTCATGGATAGGTCCATCAATGGCTATTAGCCAGGATGGGCAGGAATGGTGGCCCTAGCCTCTGTTTGCCAGAAGCTGGAAATAGGCAATAGGGAATGGATCACTTGATGATTCCCTCTTCTGTTCATTGTCTCTGGAGCACCTAGCACTGGCCCCTGTTGGATACTGGGCTAGATGGACCTTAGGTCTGATGCAGTAAGGCTGTTCTTATTGAACACAGAGACAGATTCTGAGGGGGAAGTAGAAATGTTTCAACTATCTGCAAATTGTGACTATTTCTGTGAGTAAATATACCTTGAAGGGGTGTTGCATGAGAAATTCAGTAGCTCATAATTATAGGCAGGGTCCCAAAAGAGCACATGCTTATACTTTGTTATTCACATGATCTATTCATACCAGACACTCTACAGCCCTTCTACTAAGACTCATTACTGTTATACATGTTTCAGAGTAGCAGCCGTGTTAGTCTGTATCAGCAGAAAGAACAGGAGTACGTAGGGCACCTTAGGCCTGGTCTATACTACCCGCCTGAATCGGCGGGTAGAAATCGACCTCTCGGGGATCGATTTATCGCGTCCCATCGGGACGCGACAATCGATCCCCGAATCGGCGCTCTAACTCCACCAGCGGAGGTGGTAGTAAGCGCCGCCGACAAAAAGCGGCAGAAGTCGATTTTGCCGCCGTCCTCACAACGGGGTAAGTCGGCTGTAATACGTCGAATTCAGCTACGCTATTCACGTAGCTGAATTTGCGTATCTTAAATCGACTCCCCGCTGTAGTGTAGATGTACCCTTAGATGCTTGGACTAGAGTTTTAGGCACCCTTTTAAAGTGGGACAGAAGGTACCAATAATCTCACACTTACTACAGCACTTTTAAGAGTAATAAATGTTGCTTAAACACCAAAAATGTATTCACTCCATACTGGTAATGTTGAGTAAAGAGAGTTTAGAGTTCTACCTTGGATCAGCTACTGACTTATAATAGTAAAATTTCATTCTTTACTCTCCCTTCAATGTTGGTGGCAGTGTGATGGTGAGGTTAATAAGAAATGTAGAACTAGTTATACAGAACTATCACAGTGTTTGTCTTATGGAATAGCTGCATTATTGTCATCCTTCCTTTATGACCCCCACTTTTCCCATGTTAGACAATTTTAGATATTCTCTGGCTTAGTAGGGATTAGGTCTTTACTTGTTTCTGAAATACATTTTAGGGGTACTCAAGAATGATGCACCTAAGTCCCACTAGTTGGGGGGGGGGGGGAAATATCAGTAATTTACCTAGTTGTAAAGTAGGGGAGGCTTAGAGTATTGGTGTTTGTAAAACCTTAAGCCATTTGAAAGGAAGGCACAATAAAAGTGAAACATATGCATGTTTTAGGAAAAAACATGGCTTTTAAACTGTATATTAAGTAGTAGGGTAAGAGTTTAGACCTCTTCCCCTCCCCCCTCAGCTCAGACAGAATAAGTAGCACACTTCCTCCTCGTATGTGCACTCCAACATCTAAGTAAATCTAGAGCCTGAGATTATGTCTCTTGAAGTTAACTGTTAATTGGCCAAGGAACTCTAACATGCTCTTGTGACACTTGAATGAAAAATGGCAATTTAAGATACACAATAATGCAGTTGATTTGACATTTTGGAATCCAGCCATTCAAGTACTTGGGCAGGAAGCTGAAAGCAAGAACACAAGCAAGCTTACTACTCAAAAGCTAAAGTGGAAACAAGGAACAAAAGAAAGATGGTTAAGCCATTCCAGTAGGTGTTTTGTTTCACTTGGTGAATGACAATCATTTAGAATTAGAGTAGTGTAGACATTAAACAGTCTTGCTAGCTTTTAAAAGAGTGATAAGCCTAATTAAGTTTCACATAGAAGCCTAACACCATATATTTTTTGTAAGAAGTTTAAATTGCCCAATAGACAATTAACACATTGTGTATACAGAACAAGCTTTTGTTTAACTGTCCTCTTACTTTCTTAGTCTTAAACATTTCAGGAGGCAGTCAAATCAGATATGGAGAAGGTAGTTTTACAACACTTGTGTTAACATCTGATGTGTTGATATTTTAAGAGAAAAAGGGAGGTAAGAAAAATTGTAATCTCATCTCTTTATATTGTTTGTTTCAAAAATGCATAGAACTGTCCTATTTCTCTACACTCTATAGTGATAACTAATTGAGCCTTTGAGAGTTTCCTTAAGACAAAACACTTCAAGCTATTAACAATTAACTCATAGCGGAGGATATTCAGCAGCTACTGGAATTAAAGCATCATTGTTATATCTAATACAGCATCCCCTGACAGTTTAGAGAAATTGGTGAAAGGAAGCAAAAATAAAAGATGAGGAACTTTCAGGCTTTACATGAGCAAAAATATTGTGTTTCAGATACAGGTCTTATACTGCAAAGAAAATAACCATCTCTACCAAAAGGGGAAGAGAGAAAAAAAACTTAACCCTCTTTCCTTTTAGGGAGTGAAAAAGATATAGGCTTTCAGAGTGCCTTACAAGGCAGGCACATTCAATCATTGCTAGCACAAGTCTTCTCTCTTCACACAGAACTGGTTTCAAAGTTGGATTTGAAAACATTTAGTAAAATAGTCAGACACAGACCAGTTAAAAACCCAACACAATTTAACCCATGTTAAGATACCTTGTTCCCACTTCCCCAAGAGAGGCAGGCAAGAAGCATTTGCTCTTAGTGAGAGCTGCTTGTTTTAAATACCCAAATCAAAACTAGTTCTCGGTAGAAGGCATCTTCCCATTTCATGGGTCAGCTAGCTTTGAGACAGGGATGCTCACTTACTAAAATAAATTATTCACACCCCAGGTCAAATACAGCTCTGGAAAAACTTGGAGTTGATGTGAGCCAGAACAAAAACAGAATTGCTAACTAGATTCAGGTTATAGAATCTTTGTTGATCAACATGCCAGAAATAACAGTAAGATTATCAGATTCTAGGACCGGTCAAGACTACGGTGCTGGAAGAAAGTGTATTGCATATTGGAAGAGCTGAGTTAACAAGTAACTCCAGCTACCCTCTGCCCCACAAAAAATGATGTTTTCATGGAGACTTGGTTCAGGCTGACACTTTCTGAAGAGTACAAGCCTCTTCAAAGGGCCCAAATATAAGCAGTTTTTTAGATCAGTGGAATTTTGCAGTTGAAAACTCCAGAGAACTGCATTGTCAAGATGTTCAACTAAGCCGATTACATAGGAATATATTACCATATGTTTAAGTTCTGCAGAGACATGAATTTTAAGAACATCCTGTAAATAAATTCTGTACATAGCCTACTTTCTACTAGAGCAATGGCCACAGTACACAAACTACCAATCTGGGCAATTTTATTGCCAAATGAGTAAAGAGACGATGAATGTGCTTTTAGGAAGCTTCTTAACCCTAGAGCAACAGAGGGTTCTGTGGCACCTTTAAGGCTAACAGAAGTATTGGGAGCTTAAGCTTTCGTGGGTAAGAACCTCACTTCTTCAGATGCAAGTAATGGAAATTTCCAGAGGCAGGTATAAGTCAGTATGAAAGCTTTTGCTCCCAATACTTCTGTTAGTCTTAAAGGTGCCACAGGACCCTCTGTTGCTTTTTACAGATTTAGACTAACACGGCTACCCCTCTGATACTTAACTCTAGAGGTGGTCCCTCCACATCAAGAGGTAGATATTCACAGGACTGTGTTGCAGAACTTATGCCACCGTGCTCTCTTCTGTAGACACAGAACTTCAGTCCTCTCTAGCACCTTTCAAGAGCAGCAATTTTTAAAAGAAGAGAGTTTAACTGCTTTCTATAATTTAGAAACAGTTAGGGCTTACCTACAGGACCCTATGGTAATCAGACTACAGGCGGTGTAAACTGCACCATGCATTAGCATACTGTGCTGCAACTCTCCCTTACGGACCTGATCTAGAGGTACAAACTAAAAAGGCTCCTACTTTGCATTAATGGATTCCTGTTTAAGGAGGACTTTTAGTTCACATCAGCAGCATCCACACAGGACAGTTACAGTGTAGCACAGTAGCCTATGCTTCAATTTACAACTCTGTAATTCTAACTGCTGGGCTATGCAGATGGAGCCTTTGATCAAACGGTCATGAGAATGTAGAGTTGTATATATGACTAAATGTGACAAAGATAAGTGCGTACTTTAAGGATTTACAGGTTGTACATTATGTGTCTGGGATTGTGTGTCTACAATTTTTCTTCAGGGCTTGTCTGGTTTCTATGGCATTCCATGTGCTGGGTATAATCCACTTAGGATGAGCAGATGTCCTAATTTTATAGGTACAGTCCCAATTTTTGGGTCTCTTATATAGGCTCCTATTACACCCCCACCCCCCTCCCCCCAATCCCGATTTTTCGCACTTGCTGTCTGGTCATCCTAAATCCACTCCTTCCTTCTCTTCTGCCTGTAGCCCAGACAGGCTTCACTGCTCTGTTTATAAATAGCTGTTATTCGTCCCACTTCTTGTTGATCTCATCTGCATTCCCCCTCCTCTTCATCAAGGTCTGCAAGTGCTTGAAATCTGTTCTTTAACTGCAGAACGAAGGCTTTCTGTATTTCAAGGGACTTCATCTTGTCAATGTCATAACATTGATGTCCCTTGTTTGGTGGACCCACACTTCAGTTTTAGCTTGAAGGCGGTCACAAAGTGATGGTCACTGCCAACATCTCCACCTCTTCTCACTTTCACATCTGTCAGTGAGTGTCGCCATTTGCCATTGATCGTAATATGTTCAATCTGGTTCTTATTGCTGCCATTTGGAGAACACCATGTCAGCCTGTGAATTTCACAATGTCGAAATAGGGTTCTGCCAGTGACTAGGTCATTTATATTACAGAAATCAACAAGCCCGTCTCCATTTTCATTCATGATGCCACACCCTTGTCTTCCCATTGCTCTGTCATTTGTGTTGTCCTTACTAAGCCTGGCATTCAGGTCTCCTATGACGATAGTTAAGAGTACCATGCCATGACCTAACTCCGCCTGTAGTGCAAGGTAGAATTTGTCCTTTACTTCTTCATAACTCATTTGTCAGAGCATATCACTGGATCAGGGTGATATGTTTCCCTTTCAGTCTGGCTCTCATAAGTCTGCTGATGAATTTCCATTCAAGCAGGGAATGCTCCACTCCCTTCTTCAAAAAGGATGGCAACACCCTCATGGTGTTGTCCATCATCACAAGCAGAAAACAGCAAAGTTTCTCCCAAGGCTGCTGTTAATATTCCTGATCCCATCCATCTGCTCTCACTGACACCCAGGATGTGTAAGCTGTAGTGTCTCATATTTGCTGTGACCTGAGCTAGCTTCCCTGTTTTGTACATTGTCCGTACATTCCAAAAAAAAAGTTTGGTTTTTGTCTTGGTGTTGAGCATTTCAGTCTTCATGCCAGTGGCTTCCTTTTGGCTTTCACCACTGGCAGGACAAATACCACGAGCAGTATAGCAAGGCACACCGGGAGGTCAAACACCTTGTGAGAGTGGACAAATGGCATTATGTTGATAATCTGACAACACAAGCAGAGGATGCAGCTGCTCGTGATGAACAAGGAACCATCTACAAAATGACACGGCTCATCAGTGGTAAATGGCAGACACCAAACACACACACAGGAACAGACAAGGACACCTACTGATAACTGAAAATGAACAAGAAATGTGCTGGACAGAGCATTTCAAAGAATTGCTGAACAGGGAGACACCTAAAAAGGAAGCAAACATCCAGGAGGCAGAGGAAGATCTTGATATCAACACAGACACTCCAACTAAGGAAGAGATCATTCAAGCCATCAAATCATTTATATAAAAAAAAAAAAAAAAAAAAGGGGGAAGCTCTGGCAAGGATAACTGGAATACAGAATTGTTCAAGGTAAATCCTAAATTAGCAGCATCTATAGAATCATAGAAGATTAGGGTTGGAAGAGACCTCAGGAGGTCATCTAGTCCAATACCCCTGCTCAAAGCAGGACCAATCCCAACTAAATCATCCCAGCCAGGACTTTGTCAAGCCAGGCCTTAAAAACCTCCAAGGATGGAGATTCCACCACCTCCTAGGTAACCCATTCCAGTGCTTCACCACCCTCCTAGTGAAAGAGGGTTTCTGAATATCCAACCTAGACCACTGCAACTTGAGACCATTGCTCCTTGGTCTGTCATCTGCTACCACTGAGAACAGCCAAGCTCCATCCTCTTTGGAACCCCCTTTCGGGTAGCTGAAGACTGCTATCAAATCCCCCCTCACTTCTCTTCTGTAGACTAAACAGTCCCAGTTCCCTCAGCCTTGCCTCATAAGTCATGTGCCCCAACCCCCTGATCATTTTTGTTGCCCTCTGCTGGACTCTCTCCAATTTGTCCTCATCCTTTCTGTAGTGGGGGGCCCGAAACTGGACACAATACTCCAGATGTGGCCTCAGTGCCGAAGAGGGGAATAATCACTTCCCGCGATCTGCTGGCAATGCTCCTACTAATGCAACCCAATATGCCGTTAGCCTTCTTGGCAACAAGGGCACACAGCTGACTTATATCCAGCTTCTCATCCACTGTAATCCCCAGGTCCTTTTCTGCAAAACTGCTGCTTAGCCAGTTGGTCCCCAGCCTATAGCTGTGCATGGGATTCATCCATCTTAAGTGCAGGACTCTGCACTTGTCCTTGTTGAACCTCAGATTTCTTTTGGCCCAGTCCTCCAATTTGTCTAGGTCACTCTGGACCCTATCCCTACCCTCCAGTGTCTCTCTCTCTCTCCCCCCAGCTTAGTGTTATCCGTGAACTTGCTGAGGGTGCAATCATCCAGATCATTAATAAAGATATTGAACAAAACTGCCCCAAGGACCAACCCCTGGGGCACTCCGCTTGATACTGGTTACCAACTAGACACAGCCATTGATCACTACCCATTGATCCCAACAATCTAGCCTGCTTTCTATCCACCTTATAGTCCATTCATCCAGCCCATACTTTAAACTTGCTATCTATCCTGGCCCCTCTACTTACATCAGTCTGGGAAAGGGAAAACGTGCCAGATGAGTGGACCAATGGTGTTATAGCGAAGATACCAAAGAAAGGAACTCTCAGTAATTGTAATTACTGGCATGGTATCACACTTTTATCTGTGCCAAGCAAAGTATTGTGTAAGATCATAGTCCAGCATATATCAGAGGCAGTTGATAGTGTTCTCAGAAAAGAGCAAACTGGTTTTCAGAAAGGGTGTAGATACACAGACCAGATCTTCACTCTACAAAACATAATAGAATAGTGCTTAGAATGGCAATAGCAACTCTACATAAATTTCATAGATTGAGAAGGCTTTTGATAGCATTCACAGGACCAGCCTATGGTGCATTCTGTGTAATCAATACCAAAAGCTTCTATTTCAGCTTTACATGCAGTGTTGATCACAGTGAGCTCATTTTTGAAGTCAAAACAGGAGTATGTTGGGGTGTGTCACGTCTGCAATCCTCTTCAACATTGCCACTGACTGGGTAATGCGGCATACAACAGAAGACATGCCAACAGGTATTAAATGGACACTTCTCATCCCTTGAAGACCTGGACTTTGCAGATGATGTCGCTCTGCTATCACATACCCAACACCATATACAAGAACAAACAACTCGACTCAACGCATTCAGACAGCAAATTGGACTGAAAATCAACTGCAATAAGAGATATCCTGACCTTTAATATTTCCTCACCATCACAGATAGAGGATTATGTTCTCACCATTGTAGAAACACTCACACTCAGGCAGCACCATCAGCCAGGACGGCAGAACAAAACAAACAAACAAACAAACAAACAAACAAAATCAATAAAACCAGGAACACCTTCAGGAGCTTAAATACAGTCTGGAAATCATCAAAACACCACCAACACCAAACGCAAGATTTATCAGAGCTGCGTACTTTCAACGCTACTTTATAGCGCAAAATGCTGGGGAATGAGAAAGTAGGACATGTCTAAACTGTCTTCATTCCATATAACTTGCCTCAGAAAAATCCTCTATCTCAAACCAAGATCTATTGACACAGTGCAGGCTAACAGGATCTGAGCACCATCATTGCCAGGAAGCGTTGGAGATGGATTGGTCACGTGCTTCGGATGGAAACTGATTCCATCACCAGAGTAGCAATAAGATGGACACCTGAAGGCAAGCGAAAACGAGGCTGCCTGAAAACACGGCGAAGAGCTGTGGAAGCCAAGCTGAAAAACCTGGGAACCACTGATAGACTTGCCAGAAACAGACAGGAGTGGAGGAGCATCATCACTGCCCTAAACACCAGAGATGTAATAGGAACATCATAATGACAACAATGACATTATGCTTCAGGCGATCTCTATATCAGTACCAGGTGTTCAACTTACTGAAAGCCATGCATAAGTACAGATTCAGTTCTGTGCTGAACTAGACTAACATTATTTGGCAGAGAAGATGGTACCATATCACATTAGAACCTAGTTTGTCAAGCAGTTTAGCGCAATTAAGAGGCCTAGGGCAGGTCTACACTTTAAATGCTGCATCAGTGCAGCTGCACCATTATAATGTTTAAGTGAAAGCTCTCCCATTGGCATAGTTAATACACCTCACCAAGAAGCAGTAGCTATGTCGCTAGGAGAAGCTTTCCTGTTGACACAGTGCCGTCTACACAAGGGGCTAAGTCAGTATAACTAGTTGTACTGATACAGATCTGTAGCATAGACCAGACACTAGGGCAGAACATGATTCAACTACACCCAAGTTTTAAGTGCTGTCTAAACAACTAAGTTGACAAACCCTAGAAAAGACAGGGTCTAAACCCAGTGACGTATTCATTGCAATACACTCCATGAATCCATGAGGTTTGCTAGCACACTGTTGTGATGGCCATAGGCCCAAGTTGTTTTGAGTCAGGCCAACAACCATAGACTGACTCTAGAAGCACCCCAATGCCAGTTCGTAAAGGGCTCCCTGGTACATAACAGTAAGACTCAGATGGCCTGACCAGGTTAAACACCTCACACATGTAATTTATTTAAAATGTGTCGTGTAATTATAATTGGAAAACTAACAACTCACCGATCTTCATTATTGCATGGTGTATGTACTGTTATCTATACCTTTTTTTGTAGGTTGTGCTGGAAATGTGTAACTAAAATGTGTTTAAACCAAGCCTGTCAAGAGAAGTCAATTTTAACTTTTTTTTTTTTTTTTTTTTTGGGGGGGGGGGGGAGAGAGAGAAGAGGTGTGTCATCTGGAAAAAACTAAGGGGCCAACATCCCAAGCCAGGTGTTGGCAAGGACAGTGGGCTATTCGTTTGTATTGAAGATTGCAGGAAGATTAATTGCATTGTAAAAAAAAAAAAAAAAAAAAAATCAAAGGTGGGGGAAAGCCATCATGGCATCTACACCACACAGCATGGTACCTACACTGAGCAAGGAAAGGAACTTTACCTGGGAATACATTTCAGATTAATAAAATTTCAAAGGTTTGATGACTAAAGAGATGGGAGAGAATTTATTTTATTCATTATCTGAGGAAGGAAGGAAACTAAAGTCTGAGCTCAGTGTGTTGAGCCCTGGCTAAAGAATGAGCTGGCTAGCCATGCTGGAAGAATGACTATGGTGAGGAAAAAGGAATAAACTCATTTGTTAAGTAAGTTTTAGTCTTAGAACCATTTTAATCCTTTCCTTATACTTGGTATCACTTAAAAATGTGCATCCTTTTGTTAAGGAACTTGTTTTAACTTTTACCATAAGCCAACTCAGTTGTTTGATGGAAGTAGGTGGTTTAATCATCTCACTAAGTTAATAAGCTGCTGTGTGCTCTCTTTAAAGCAGCAAACTTGATAATGTTCTGTGGGTGCCACAGTCAGAAGGACTCAGCAGAGAAAGATGTTTTTGGGGAGAACTCAGGATTGGGAGGGTGTTAATATCAACCCTGCAAGGAATAACCAGTCTGGTGGAAGCCAAGGTGAGGTTGTTGTGCTGCAAGCATGCGGATGTCAGAGTTCTGAACCAAAAATGCACAACACAGAAGCACCCAGGATTACAGGGCAGGTTGTGACAAAACTCCTTACTGGTCTGGGTTGAACTGTTGTGACCATCACAACTTATCCAACTTTTGGATGCAGTGGCCCTATTCAGTTTATGCATTCATCTAGCTGGCAATTTTGATCATCAAGGGTTATTATAGGCACTAAAATCAAGCAAGCAATTTTGTTGCTAGAGGGTACAATAGGAAAAAAAATGAAGTATTAAGAGACTCTCCTATAAATCTGATTTCTGTAGGTTAAATAGTTTTCTGACAGCAAAGCATAGGTTACAGATGTCAATATTATTACAGATATTTAAGTTCTTGCTGCTGAGTAGCCATGTGTGTTCTATCAGTTCCAGACCAATTAGAGTTCACTATGTGCATGGAGTGTTGTAAACCCTCTTTAGAGCTGCCAACACTCGAAAACACTTATCCCTTGAAGTGCACACATTTGTGCTAGCTCTCATTAAGCCAGCCCAAGTATACCAGCATAGCCACAGTACCATGGGTAGCAGCAGCGGAGGCACGGCTTAGCCATGGGAGTATATACTCCGTTTCAGGCAGGTTTGTACTTGACCCAGCTAAGCCATGCCTCTGCTGACACTACCTGTGCTACTGCAGCTACTCTGGTATTTACACCCATGCTAGCTTAATAAGAACTAGCACAAATAGCTGTATGCAAGCAGGTGGGGGGGGGGGGGGGAGAAAACACACCTACCCTGTAGTATAGACATAGCCAAAAAGTCATAATGGTAGCAAGGAATGCACAGATCTGGCAACACCAACTGAAAATTCTGTTAACACCTGCTGGAAGACTGGTTCACAGCTAAAATATGCTTTGGCATAAGTGGATAATAAATATTGTTTCATTATGTAAACCTCATCTCCATTTAAAATATGTTTAATGAAGAAGACACAATTAGTATTTTATTTGTTCACATGAATAGTTTTTAGTCTCAAATGGGACTTAATATAGATTTGGCCAATACTTCTACCACAGAGTCGTCCTGTTTTGTCAACATTCTCTTTCTACTGTGGTATTGCCTCTTCCCCATCCCAAGTACATTGGGCTGACTTCTCAATCTTTAGATAAAAAAAACTGTAACTAAATTTCCAAGTCATTTGTTACAACATGGCAAATGTATGCATCCTCTGCAATGCATTTCTTAGATGGCTTCAAGAGACCTGGCTTATTTTGCAAGTTAGGTAACATTCTGTTGTGCTCCTGCCTCTTATAAAATCCTATTTAACCTGACAAGGATTTAAAAAAAAAAAAAAAAACCACTTAATAAAAGACTATGAAAGTCATCACTTTGGTACCTTATTGGGGTAACAATGTCAAAATCCAAGATGCTTTTTGTTTTGCATGTTCCTCAACCAGGTTGTGCCATCTTGTGACCTCTCTCTATCAGCCTTGCCTGCTCTCTGCTGTAGAGAGAACTTTAAATTTTAGAGTATCTCTAATTATAATTCTGCTTTGGATACTTATTGTAGGTGGAAATAGGAGATGTTGAGAAGCTGGAGTTAAAACAGCACATGGACAAATCCAGTAACTGACTAGTAAAATATGAGCTATGCAGACAGCCACATCACGCTTTTGTTCAAAGGAATAAGGCCTCGGAACATCAACTGGAGAAATATAGAGAAACAGGTTAGGTCATTAGTAGTATATACATTTGTGACTCCCCAGTGAATGGGTAACTTTATGACAAAGGACCTGTTGAGAACTTAACTCACAGAACCAAATATTTAGCTGAAAAATGATCCAACATAGTTACAGCTTTTGAAATCTGAGACTGGGGCAAGATCCTAATTTTGTTTTTGAATAACTGGTTCCTAGTTTTGAAAATAGCTCATTCAACTTGAGGCTCAGGGAAAGGCAAGCTTCTTTTCCATCTTTATGTGCTTTACCAGCACGATTTAAACAATGGGCCTTGCTTGAAAGTCTTTTCAGAGCAAATTAGATGCAACTGATTTCCCCAAGCAAGACTCCTAAATCAAAGTTAATCCAAACTAATCCTGTATTCTTCATCTATCCAAGACTCCTGAATAAAAACAATGAATTCTAGGTACAAGAATTAAGACTGGGCCCATAGAGGGATAATGGAAGTCTTCTCAGACAGAACACCAGCCAAAATTTTATGATCCCCCCCCCCCCCCCCCAAAAAAAAAAAAAAAAAAAAAAGACAGGGATTTGGGGGTAAGTGGACAACAACCAAAGATTAATAAGCAAGCAAGGTGGTGTGTTTGAATGTCACTGGAGAACCTCCTCACTTTGAGAGTGATTTTATGAATTAGCCAGCACCATCTAGTATGGCCAACGTTTGTTTTACAATAGGAATTTTAAGTAGTTTCCAGTTTGTTTTAAATGCCAAGTTTTTCCTACAACTAATGTTACTAGAGCATATGGAAGTCAGTTATGTTTGCAGGCATTATTACAATCTTGTAAATTTTACTTTCCTATTACAAGTAAAATACTGATGTTTACTGATATGAAGACAGGCTAACAAGCAGCCAGAATAGCAAGTTCTCATGACACTATTACCAGGTTACATTTTAGATCAGGACTGAAGCAGATTTTCCTGGGAAAACTAGAGTTTGAAGTTATTGTATGAACAGTCACACTAAGTTATATGGAATTTATCAGAGCTGGAAAATATCTACGCAAGTGATTAGAAAACTACTGCTTGCAAGTAGAGGGCCTAAACCAGGGGTGAGCAAACTTTCTGGCTCTTGGGCCAAATCTGGGTATGGAAGTTGTATGGCGGGCCATGAATGCTCACAAAATTGGGGTTAGTGCAGGAGGGGGTGTGGGCTCTGGGGTGGGGCCAGAGATGAGGTCAGGGTGTGGGAGGGGGTTCAGGCTGGTGGTGCAGGCTCTGGGGTGCAGGAGGGTGCTCCGGGCTGGGATTGAGCAGTTCAGAGGGTGGGAGGGGGAAAATCAGAGCTAGGGTTGGGGCGCAGGAGGGACTCAGGGGCGCAGGCTCTGGTGGCACTTATCTCAAGCAGCTCCCGGAAGCAGCAGCACATCCCCCTCTCCAGCTCCTACGTGCAGGCGCGGCCAGGCAGTTCTGTGCCCTGACCCATTCACAGGTGCTGCCCCTGCAGCTTTCATTGGCCGCAGTTCCTGGCCAATGGGAGCTGCAAGGGTGGTGCTTGGAGTGGAGGCAGTGTGCGGAGCCCCATGGCTGCCCCTAACCATAGGAGACAGAGGGGAGACATGTTGCTTCTTCTTGGACCTGCAGCATGCACACAGCCCCTGACCCTGCTCCCCAGCAGGAGCTCAAGGGCCAGATTAAATTGGCTGGCGGGCCAGATGTGGCCCGCAGGCTGTAGTTTGCCCACCCTGGCCTAAACAATCCATCTCTGGAGTTTTTAAAAAGAGTTTCCATCCCTTATGGATATGTGACTTTGCTACTGTTCTTATTTTTCACAAGCAGCTGCTTAAAGCTGACAAGACTGGTTAATTTTAGTGCCACTATATGTTGCCCAGGGGAGGCTTCTGAAGTCTCATTTTTAGTTGCTGCTGCTTGTGAAAACCAGGAACAATTGCAAAGGCAGGCACTGGACTTCTTAACAGAGAGAAGGATCCACTAAATGGAAGGCTGGGGAAGGAATAGCTTAGTACAGTGTTTCTCAAACTGGGGTCCCTGAGGGAACTTCAGGGGCCACAGGCCCTGCTGATCAACTCAAGTCTTCCCCCTCCCTCCCAGAGGCTACTGAAGCCAAACCAGGAGATTTTAGGAACTCAAAGTCCAGTGGTGTAGTGAGGCTAAGGCAAGCTCCCTGCCACATACCACTCATGGAAGCTGCCAGCACATCCCTGTTCTGCACAGAGACCCCCTGGTCTTCCCTTCTCTCTGGCAGTGCCCCCAAGATGTGCTGGTTGCTTTTGGGAGCCTCCTGAGGTAAGCACCATTGGGCTGGAGCCTGCACCCCCCCCCCCACCCCCACCCCCCACACACACCCCCAATCCCAGCCCAGAACCTGCACCCCCTCCCGCACCCAAACTTTCTCCCCCCAGTGCCCACACCCCAACCCTCTGTCCCAGCCGGATGACAGTGAGTGAGGGTGGGGGAGAGCAAGCAAGGGGCAGGGCCGGGGACTTGGGGGAAGGGATGGAATGGGGCAGGGCCTGGGGCTGCACCAGGGGCTTGGAAGTCCCCAAAAAGTTTTAAATCAAAATGGGGGTCCTCGGATTGCTAAAGTTTGAGAACCGCTGGTTTAGTACAGAGACCTCTGTACTTGTCAGTAGGCTCTGGAATAGGGATTAAGGTTTTAGAAATGTCCTAAAATCAGACATGAATGCAAAAGATGGAGCTCCCCCAAGTACGGTCCAGGGACAACAAATACCATCATCTTCCCCAGTGGGTGGGGAGAGGAGACTTCAAGACACACAGGTCCATGGATTATCACTCTGCTCACCTCTTGTCCATCAGTATAAATCCAGAGACTACATTAAAATTGTTGAATCTTCATATGTTTAGGAAGATCTACATTACCTGAGTGTGAAAATTTGAAATAGTCGTCGTTTCTATGTCCTTCTTGCCCAGAATTTCCATTTTCACTGGAGTGTTGGGGAAATTAAAAGCAAAATAATCCAGGAAGTCTGGCAAATAGGCAGCTGCGCCATGTACTATGGCTAAAGCATAGTAGGCTGCATTTTTCTCATTTTCACTGAATGACAAAGCAAGAAATTCTTCTGCAAATCTCTCCATCTCCACTGGAGACAAAAATGAGAGTTCATCCATGTAGGCATGAAGGACCAAAGCACCACCATTAGACTGATGTTCTTCATGAATAAAGTTACTAAATTTAGTGCCCGTTTTCAAGAAACTGCTGCGAACAGAGTGCTCTTGATGAGTCATAAATGGTGTCTGAACTCCCTGGGGTACCCGATATTCCTGCATTCCCAAATTCAATCGACACAGCTGCTCATCCTTCAGATACCTGAAGGATTCCTTGGTCACTTCCGAGTTATCACTCTGTACTTGAGTCAGAATCTCTTTGTTGATGCGAGTAAGTCCGGCACAAACTGTTTGTACTTCTTTGTTGTACATTTTAAGGCGTTTCCCTCTCATATCCTCCCGGTGTTTCTTTTTCTTCTTTTTCTTTATCTTCTTCATAATAAGACTGTCAACTCGCTGGGTTTTGCCATTTTCATCTGGAGCTTCTGGCAACAAACAAAAACGGGAAGATTAGAGCTCTACAGTTATAGCAGATTTATCCAAAAAGGAATTAAGAAAAATGCTACACTTCCTAAAGCCATCTTCTTCTGAAAACTATTAGCAGGTTTCACATTGGTTTAATTTTACATTAGCATATTTGCTTTTGGATTGGCATATATGTAACAAAGCCACATTTGAGTACATAAAACACTAAAAAAACCAACATCTAGTTACTATACAAAAATCTTGAATTAAGAAAGTCTGGCAGAATCAGAAACGGGAACATTTATTTAAAGAATCCAAGACAAAAAGAGGAACTAAGAAATTTGGATTAAACTAATAAATTAATTTTTTAAACTAGCTATTTATTTAAAAATCAGAGGCTTCCTAAGTGCCTCTTACAATTAACACAATAAATCATCGCAATCCATAAAAGACTAGTGGCTCCACAAAATATAAACCAAATAAGTGAAAGAAGCTAGTGTGGGTAAGAGTTAAACATTTAGGTCCCACTCTTGCAGGTTGTGTGCAAGCAGGAATACTGTGAAAGCAGGCATACTGTGCAGAGCAACTTGCAGATTTGGGGCCAGGACTGAAGTATGATGAGGGGAAGAGAGGAGAACCACCACCACTCTAATGTGGTAAAAAGGAATTAGTACAGCAGTTTGCAGTAATATTTAAAAAGACAAAGGTTTAGAGCAAAAATTAGTCCGTTTAGTAATTTTTTCCTTTATTCAAAGTTAAGTCTTCAAAGCCAAAAAAGCTTGTGGAAACATCTGGCAGGAAGGTAGAGAAACTGCAAATGAGCCCAAGTTACACAAGGACAATAATCTCATGCTTTTTTTAAAAAAAGCTTTATATACACTTCAGTAATCTACTTTCAATATGAGAAAGGTTATTACATTTCAAATGTGCCTGAGTCCAAAATACAACAAACGTTTCTCTGAACGCAGCAGCAACCTAGTTGGGGATTTCATAATATTTTGCCAGCAAGTTATCCATACAATGGGAATATTAACATCAAAACGTAATAAGTTCCATGTTGTGTGTAGGGGCTGGAGGGGAGCAGAAGCTAGGAACTGAAGTACCCCTGCTACCCCACGGTCCTTGGCCTCACTGCTGAACGCCAGTTAGTTCAAAAACAGGGTGGTAAGTGATATAGGACTGAAACTGAGACCCAAGTTTATTTCATATAGGGGTCAAAGCCAATTAGACAGGATTTTTTTTTTTTTTAACCCCTACTAAACTTGCTGGATTCAGACGGATGAAAGGCTGTGCAGCTTACTGGCAATGCCCTAAAGCATCCAGGATGCCAATAAATATCGGATCCAAAGTCAATGGAAGGACTCCCATTAAGGGCATGATTCAGAGCTGCTGAGATTAAGTGCTGACCTACGAGTGGCTCCTACAGTGCCTAGATTTAATTTATAATTTTAATGTTGGGTGTGAAGTCAACACCACATAAGTAGGGAATGCAAGAATTAATGCTACTTGTGCAGCTTCAATTCACCCTTCACTTGTGCATAAACAATATATAGTCTTTAGTTACATGATCACATACTGTTTCCCACATGGGTTATCAGGATCTAACCTTAGGATCTTCACACATGCTCCTCACACTGGAGCTAAAAGAGTAACTGGTACTGGAGGGAGTGTGCCTGGTATACCCCACGAAGGCTGTAATAGGTAGACAGTAGCAACCTGGGGCTCAGGATGTGGGGAACTGCAGAAGCAGCCACCTCCATCCCTTTTCTGCCAATGCTCCCTATCCCTCTTCAGACGCCATCACATTCTCTACCTAATCTCAGCCCCATCCCTGACCACCCATCCACCCCCCATTTTCTCCTCCAGGTCAGGTGCCATAGCTGCCTATTGTGGCTAGCAGGAGAAATTGCAGTTGTTGCCCACAGCCACACTGGATGCCTGAGAATCTCAGAGATAAGGGCTGTAAAAAAAAAAAAATGCATGGGTGTCACAAGAGGCATAATACTTGGCAAGATCTTTGAATTCTTAGGTTTTCAGATTCAATTTTGAGGAGGACATGTCAGATTACACAAAACAGTCAGAAGCTTCCAGATATATTTGCCTGTTTATTACAGTTAAACACAAGAAGTTTGATGTAGCTAAACCAGGGCAGAGACTGATGATTAAGGCTACTATTTTGTCATGGAGGTCACAGAAGTCACATAATCCATTACTTCTAAAGACTGCCATGACTTCAGCCCCAGTGGCTGGGAGCTGCAGGGTCCCCCCCCCCCCCCACAGCGAGCTGTGAAGTACCCTGCCACTTGAGGCAGCAGGCCCCCAAACTCCCAGCTCCCCAGGGATGGGGGAGGGGGACCGACTTTGGAGGTCTGAGCCCGCACAGGTGGTGGGGGCCCCCAGAGCTCCCAGCAACTGCTCAGTCCCTTCCCATTTTATCATGGATATTTTTATCCAAAGTCAGGGACAGGTCAGGGGCTTCTGTAAATTTCTCTCTATTACCCATGACCTGTCTGACTTTTACTAAAAATGTCTGACAAAATTTTAGTCTTACTTATGATCTATTCATGGGACTGCTTGTAGACAGCTGGCTCCTTTTTCTCCTGCCCATTTTATGATCTGCATTGGTGGTGGTGGTTTTTTGGTGCACAAATTAAAAATTAGCAATTATTCAAGTCCTGTATGATTGCACCAAAGTAGTTCAAACATCACCATTGCTATTTGCTCCATCTTGATGTATAGCAGCAATTCTCCAACTTTTGTATTGGTGACCTCTTTCACACAGCAAGCCTCTGAGTGCTACCTCCCTTATAAATTAAAAACTCTTTTTTGGCATTTAACACTACTAGAAATGCTGGAGGCAAAATGGGGTTTGGGGTTGGAGGCTGACAGCCTATGACCACCCCCCACCCCCCATGTAATAATCTTGCAACCTCCTGAGGGATCACAACCCCCAGTTTGAGAACCCCTGATGTATATAGTTTGTATAATGGAGGGAGAGATCAGAGCAGTTCTGACTTTTATAAAGCTTGGGGAATTCACAAAACAGATCATTTATTATACTGTCTGAAATCAGAGTGACTTGTGTTATTTCACATCAACGATGGACATAACAGCAATTACCACTTAACCAAGATGGCTGCTTAAATGTATCGTAACAATTTTAGCAGCAGGCTAAGGTTATCTGACTGGAAGATCACATGAAAAATATGTTAGCCATGGTAACAGCATAGGGCTTTGTATTCTTAACACAGCAAAACTTATGGGCTTCACTGAAACTCATTTGTATTCCCACTCAATTCACTTGCAGTACTGAAAGTTACAGAACAAAACAAACAGTGCCCCTAAACAAAATTTACTGTTATTACTATGATCTGCAAGAAGGAAAACCATGGCTATAAATTCATATAAACTAAGTTTAAAGCTGTAACAGTCCTGCCTTAGTGACTTTAGAAAAGTTTACAATACACAAAATATTTAACAATTACTGTAGAACCTTATGAAGCCTACATTCTCTAGCATTTTAGAGCTTTTCTTAATTAGATTGCTAGAAACTGATGTTTTAAACCTGCATTATAGTCCTTTAAAACCAAGAGAACAATACCAATTTAATGAGTAAAACCAGGCAAAGCAAATAATTTTTTAATATTAAATTTATATAACTTTTTGAATCCTTAAAGTATCAGTCTTTTGTGATGCTGCTGGTTATACTTACCTTTTACATGGTATCTTACAAATAGCAAGTACATTTGTTTCAATATTATAGATGGGGAAAACAGATTGACTCATATTGGATAACACTGAAAATGACACAAACTTGTTAGAATCAAGGGTGTGTGTGTGTGTGTGTGTGTGTGTGTGTTTTAAACTCCCAATCCACTACTATAGCCAAGTCTATGATTTAGTCATGGGTATTTTTTAAGTAAAAGTCATGGACAGGTCACGGACAATAAATAAAAATTCATGGCCCGTGACCTCTCCATGACTTATAGTATAAAATACCCATGACTAAATTGGGGCGGGGGGGAAGGGAGGAGACTCTGCTGCTGTGGGGGCTTGCTGCTCCAGACACCCGCAGGGCTGGCTGCCCTGGTCCCCTGGGGCCGCCCAAGCTGACTGTGGAGCTACTCAAGAAGCAGCTGGTGTGGCTGTCCCCAGGGCCACCTGAGCAGCTGGCCCTGGAGCCAACTGCTTGGGAAGCCTTGGAGCCAGCCACACTGACCACCACAGAAGGCGCAGAAAGTCACAAAATCCATGACTTCCGTAACCTCTGAGATAAACCACAGAGCTGTAACTATAACCACTGGATCACACTGCCAACTACTCTGTAGGCCTTCAAGTATATAATTCAATAAAGATTTGTTCTAAAAATCCATGAAAAAACTGAACAGCTACCGTTGAGGTCTTTTTGTAGATGGAACGGTCATGAAAGTGTGTTTACATAATTACTAAACTATGAAGTGTAGATTGTGTTTTATCAGATTAGCTAGTGCAATTCACTATTCAGGATTTAGAGGATGATTTTGTAGCTAAAGCACAGGACCCTGAGTCAGGAGATCTAGTTCTCTTTCTGGATCTGCTACACACCACTTTTTGTGAACGCTGTTTTTCAGTATGCCCATTAATGAAATGGTGATAATACCTGAGAGGTCATAAGATTAGACACATTTTATCCAGATCTGGATGGAAGGTGCTAGAGTCAAATACTCTGCATTTCTCTAATTTCAGAGAAGAGAAACTTTTGTGATGAAATGGAGAATCCATCTATGTATGCTATATGAATTCCAGTTTGTAGTTTTGTTAAAAACACATACATGGAGTTCATAATCTCTAACTCCACATTGAATGTGGGGCTTGTCTGCCTTCTCAGTCTTTTTAACTCCATGCTGGACTGAGATTCCAAGCGGTAGTGGCACCGGGAAATGGAGTATAATTAAACCTTGATGTCACATGGAAAAAAACTCCCTTGGACAAATAACTGGCTACCTTTCTAAAGCATCAGTCTACCCAGGCAGTCTTGTAACTAAGCAACAGATCACCTGATGAGGCTGATGGGGTTGTGACTGGAGATTACAAAAATGGGTCTCTCACCGGCCATTTTAGAAAGAGGGAGAAGAAAGTAGAAGCAAAAAGCTGGCAGCAGGAGTTAGAGGGGACTCCACATTCCAGATAAGTCACGAGTAGGAGGGAAGGATCCTGGACTCCTTTAAAGACTGTCTCAAGCTCAAAGAATGTGCAACAGTTGAGAGTACTTTTACAAAGCCTCTGTGTTATGTGCTTCAACTAGCACACGTCCCTGGAGAGGTAAACAGTAAGCCAGAGAGATCAAGACTGGAGATCTCTGGGAAATGGAGTGCCTACACAACTGGGACACCCTGGGAGTCAGCACTGGTCCTGGGGGCCTAGGGCAACTGGACCACAGGGCCCCACTTCTATGAAGGGGTAAGAGTTCATGCTTGGGAAGAAGCATGCCAGAGAAAGAGGGTGCTGGAGCCTATCCAGTTCAAGGGATGCTTAAAAGCACATGGGTCCAGCATATCAGACCCAAACTACAACCTGGAGCGTGTCCAGCAGAGGAGCTTTCCAGGCCTGAAACGCCCTTGTCTTCCAAGACCAGGGAGAAAGAATCTTTGCTCCTAGAGGGACTAGATATTTAAAAATCCAAAATGAGCCAATGTAAATTGTAAGATAATTTCAAGCTAACAAATGTGCTGCATCAATGAGGAAGATCTAAGTCTATTTATTAGTCACCTAGAAGTAAACACCTACATTCTCCTGAAATCACATTTTATAGCATTTAATTAAAAAAAAAAAAAAACCCACACACACCCCCCCACACACACACACCCCCACACTATTGAATATTTAGGGGTTTTACTATTGCCTGAATGTAAAATGCTCTCCTAAGGGGGATTTACTTCATACAACAAAGTATAAGCTATATACCTTTGCTTAGTGTTCTGTTTCACATTTAAGAATTTCCATTGACTATTGCATCAACTCTTTTCAGTCTTTATCAACATCAGATACCGTAAATTAATCTTATTTTAACTGCTGCACTTAAACTTAACCTTTGCTCAGTATGGTAAAGAGTTTCACTATTATATTGACAATGCATTTGGTATTCGACAAGGCCTGCCTGTTGGCAATACTTGACAGTCATGTAGAATGTCTAGTTTGAAATGAAGAGTTTAAGCGAACACTGCCCATTCATCTAATAGTGGGAGAGAATTCTTTGCACACTTCAGTGAATCCAGGGGCAGTTAAGTAGTGGATTAAGGTTTTGGTACTGTGCTCCTGACGTCAAGAGGAAATAAAACACTGCTGGTGATTCTTTAACTAGTTCAATACATCTCTACCCCGATATAACAACCCAATACAACACTAATCTGGATATAACGCAGTAAAGCAGTGCTCCGGGGGGGGGGCCTGCGCACTCTGGCATATCAAAGCAAGTTCGATATAACGTGGTTTCACCTAAGGTTTGGTCTTTCCCGAACCTTTTACGGTAAGGTTTTTTTGGCTCCCGAGGACAGCGTTATATTGGAGTAGAGGTGTATATGGTAATGTTATTAACATGTCAACTTGTAGTTGGGTACACTAAGGTACCTAGACATCACTTCAAGATGCATTGGCTTCAGGGAGATGTGTTAACAGATAGCTTGGATGGTCAATCAACTCAGCCTAAAGTGAAGGGAACTTTTAGAACAGCTGAAAGGAGGAAACAGGAAGTTGAACCAGACCAGACCAAATCACACAAATAAATTTATGATGGAAGGTAAACTATTTTATCAGTACACTAGAACAGGGAATATAAAATCCTCACTCCCAAAGCAGGGGGAAAAAAAAAAAAAAAAAAAAACACCTCTTGCCAGGATGTACTAAGTCCAATTTCTGCAGTATTTCAACTTTCATATAAGAAAAGGCAAGTTTCTAGCCTTATGATTCCCCGTGAGAATGGATGCAGTGTGGTTATCCTGATTCTGCAAAAAGACTGCTCTCTGCTGCTCCTCTGAGCTTTGCCAAGCCACAGCTTGAAATTCAGATTCTGGTCAGTTTCACAGCCACAATTCACCAGAGATTTCTGCAGTATTAACAGAAGTAGTAAAGAAAATCCTGTGTATCTAAGTCAAGTCTTTAATGACCAGGTTGAAAGGAAATAGATCTGCTGAAGATACATTTTGATGCCATCTCTTTACAGACCAAAACTGAACACCTGCTACTGCTTTACAATGGTGTAAAAGCCTCCCTTGTTTCTCTTTCTGGTATTATAAATTGCTTTATACTTACTGCTGAAATATCACTCAAATATCTCACAGGAGAAATTTATAAGGTATCCCATCCCTGTATCCTGGTATTAAACAATCAGCACACATGAAAAGCACACTCAGCCAAGTTGTTTTAAAACTAAACATTCCCACATCATAATTTTAATTAATAAGCCTCATATAGTTGGATACTATTCATAATTATTCCATCTCCAAAATAAAATTATGGGAAAGAATTAAATTCTCTAGAAGTGCTTCAAGAAGAGTTCATACACCATTCTGTGTAAATTCAGATATCTAAGGCACACTTCTATACACGCTCAACTCTGCGGTCTATAGAATTAAGTATCTAAACTGAGCAGAAGTCTTTTACTAATTTGCATTATAGAGTATTGCAGCCTAACATCTTGATAGCTTCAGCTCCACTGCTGGAACTCAGACCCACAATATGGAATTTATTACATTAGCTTTCAGAGATAAAAAGCAAGATGTTGTTTTTACTATCATAAAACTTGATAATTTCACTACTCAAGTATCCATTTAATAATGTCCAAAATACTTTATCAAGTAAAAGCTTTTATTACATGCATGATCTAAAATGGACCACTAGAGTATGGTCCAAGAACATTATTGTAAAAGCTGTAATAGTTTCATTTGCAGTTGCCCAGCTTTCAAAATCTTTGCTTTGAAGAACAGGAATATTCTAGTAAGGCTTCTTAAGCAATGAATGCTTACCGCAGTGCATCGCTATCGTGATGTTATTTGCCTGGGAAATCTTTACTTATTTTGGTCAAGCTTGTCATGGAGAAACAGTGATAGCTCTGCTAAATGGAAATATTTATTCTCCACTAAATAAGCAAGTAACCCTAAATGATGGATCTATTAGTCATTGCTGCTTACTTTCTAGAACTCCAGAATTAGAATAGTCCAACAAAGAGCTTGTGTAATTTAAGGTTCAAAGATGTGCAGGAAGTAACTTCAGAATAATCCTGTAGGTTTTCCCACAAGCCACTCAGGGTACACTGCAGCTGGGCAGGGTGATTCCCACAAGCTCTGCTCAAGCTAGAACACTACAAATAGCAGTGTGGACGTTGCAGTACTGGGTGGCTAGTCCAAACCATCACCAAGTCACCCAAGTTTGCCAGCCACTGCCCACCCAATGTCCACTATTTTTAGTACATCAGCTGGACCTGAGCTAGTGCACGTATGTCTGTCTACCCACACTGGGAATTACACCTACCAGCTGCGGTGTAGACTTACGTGAACAAGTACCTTTTGGGGGCATTACAGATTAATAAAACTTAGACCAAGTCATTATTAAGTGTATCTAAGAGTGCTGAAAATATAAATTTCATTTTTCCAAATTCAAATCTCATGTGCCTTGGAGTTAATAAAAGATATTACCTCAACAACCTTGTCTCTCTAATATCCTGGAACCAATATGGCTACAACACTACTGCAAACAACTGTTTGGAAAGTATTCTTTTTTGTTTGATAAACAAAATAATGAACATAACCTAAGAACATAAGAATGGTCGTACTGGGTCAGATCAAAGGTCCAGCCAGCCCAGTATCCAGTCTACCAACAGTGGCAAATGCCAGGTGCCCCAGAGGGAGTGAACTTAACAGGTAATGATCAAGTGATCTCTCTCCTGACATCCATCTCCTCCCTGTGACAAACAGAGGTTAGGGACACCATTCCTTACCCATCTTGGCTAATAGATATTCATGGACTTAACCTCCATGAATTTATCTAGTTCTCTTTTAAACCCTGTTATAGTCCTAGCCTTCACAACCTCCTCAG
>NC_048301.1:119962139-120018291 GCF_013100865.1 Trachemys scripta elegans
AAAGGGGTCACCAGTACAAAAGTTTGAGAACCACAGTACTAGACTAGCAATCATTAACCTATTTATTTGTAGTAATAGAAATCAAGGATAGATGCTAATTGATGTATTTGTCTGTGTTTATCTGTATCTTGTTAGAAGTTTAACAATGTAACCAGATTTATTTGTAGATGCTAATTCCCTTTCATGTCTTAATTGCATTATATTTGGCATGCAGATGGTTCAGTAAACCTTAAGATCAAAAATGCAAGATAATGCAGGAAACTAATACTATTTACATTGTCTTCAGCTTAACTATCTATGCTATAATGAATTACTGGCTAATTGTCATATGTGAATGAATGCAACTGGTTTGCTTGTGTATGCTTAGGAAATAGATTAGCTTCAGAGCAAAAGTCTGCACTGCCTATTCTTCATTGGGGAAGGTCTTGCTGTGAGGAGGCTTATCAGCTTGCTAGAGAACTATAAAGGAAGCTTTAGGCCTGATCCTTTTCATCTTAGTTCTGCTTAAATGTTAACAGGGAAGGTTTAAGCTATAAAACTGTGGTTTCCAGGTTTACCTGGGAATTCTCATGGAAGAGCTTCAGCAGATGTTACACCTGGATTGCCTGCCTATTGGATTATAACCTTTTAAATTGATTCCAGAAACACTTTTACAAATAAGCAGCCTCACCTTCTCTGCTATGAAACTGTCCTAAGGACTTTACACACATTTGTATGTATATTGATCTTTTAACCTTTTGCATCTCTTTTCTTTTTATTATGAAGCCTTTAGTTTTCGTTACAAAAGGGTTGGCATCAGCATGATTATTAGGTAAGATCTGAGACTCTCATTGACCTGGGAATCAAGTCCGGTCCTTTGGAACTGGTGAACCTCACATAATGGTGAATCAGGTTTTCAGTAACCACTCACTCACTATATTAGACTTATCTGTCTGGATGGAAGTCAAGGGCTAGAATGCTTAAAAAGACTGTATTTGGCTTCTTGGTGACCAGTGTGGTATTATAGAAGCTGTTTTGTTACTGGATTGGTGAATCTAATTATAGAATTAAACCGCCAGTTTTGATGATTGTGTGCCCTATTCCTTGCAGTCTGCCTTGAGTGTAGCATTCTCAGTGCGGCTCATCCAGTCCAGTTCCCATATCAGCTTGCTGAACTGGATTGGGCTGACATCCCCTATGGTGACCACAGTAATGCAATCCGTATAAATCTACAATCCTTCCCAAGAGAACATGCAAGTGCTACAAGTGCCCATTCCCAAGAGAATGGCAGAGAATGTTCCCAAGGCAATAAACAGTCTGAGAAGGAAACAATGACAACTCGTTTTCCGGATAAGACTGAAAGAAACAGTAGCACAAAAGGATACCAGCTGATTCAGGGACTGATTAGGAGCTATAAAAACTAACACTAGTTTGGTTGATGCACTAGTCCGTCATGTGTACAACAAAGCTGTTCCTCTGGGCATGGAGCCTAGGGACTTTTACAAAGTGCAGTTCGGTACAGTTACAGTACACTACCGAGTTTACTACCAAACAGACAGGTATCTCAACGGACTCAATGAAGTAACATCAAGATAAACTGTACCTGATCTGGAGCTCTGGAGCTTCACACTCTGGAAACAAACAAAAAGGGAAAATACTTGAAATTTCAAAAGCCAAATGCGAATCTTTATATTGTGAGCAAGTAGGCAATGAACAGGAAGTGATATTACAAGCACTGAAACACCACCTACTAATGTAATGGACGATGAGTTCTACATTTCTTATATTCTTGTTATTAATTGAATCTGTGTTTCAGAGGAAGGATGCTCTTGTGGTTAAGACACTGGCTGGGGAGTTCAATTCATGGTTCTTCTGCAGTCTCCCTGTGTGACCCTAGGCAAGTCACTAACTCTGTCAGTCTCTGTTCCTCATCTCTAAAATGGGGGCAACAATATTTTCCCATCTCATATGGGAACTGAGAGAATAAATTCACTCATGTTTGGGAGGGACTCAAGCCTTGTCTACACTTCAAACTTAGGTTGACATAGCTATGGCATGCAGGTGGGAAAAATCCACATGCCCAAGCATCATAGCTATGCAGACCTAACCTCCAGCGTAGATGCAGCGAGGTCGATGGAAGAATGCTTCCATTGACATAGCTACCATTGCACGGAGAGGTGGAATTCCTACAGTGAAGGAAAAACCTCTTCTGCCACTGTAGCACCCATGCCTCAGATGCTACTGTGAAGGGGACCCATGGGTGGTGGCTGGAGCCCTCCTTCAGGGAGGCTAGCCCCTGGCTCCGCCCATGCACTCCTCCCCCTGCATCCAGAGCCCCAAGACCCCCTGACCTCCTCTGTGGCCGGGGAAACCCACACACATTGGCCGGGGAAACCCAAGGCTGGTAGAAGCCCCGAGGCCTCCCCCACACCTGCCTGGAGGTGCCAGGGCCAGCCGCAGCTGCTCCACACCTCCCCTCCCCAGACCCCAAGCCGTCCAGGGAAAAGCATCTCTTCCCGAAGATGCTTTTGACATGACCCATCCAGGTACCGGGGTTGCTGAGGTGGTACTTGCTACTCAACTTCCTGGGTTCATCAGGGAGTCCAGGGAGATTACTGATGAACCTGAGAAACTGAATAGCACATACCACCTCCTCAGCCACCCCAGAATCTTTATTATGCATGGTGCGTAATAAAGCAAAAATTTTGCTGCCAAACCCCGCAACCAGGGGTCTGGCGGCCACAGCAGTCTCCCCAGGCCTATGATACCCACCACCTTTGAGGGAACCCCATAAATACCAAGACAGATGTAAAACTGGCAGCTCAGGTTGTGACGTTGTGCAGTCTATATGGTTTTATAAAAACATGATAATAAGTGGATACACGAATGGATATAAACTGGCCATGGGGAAGTTTAGGCTTGAAATTAGACGAAGGTTTCTGACCGTCAGAGGGGTGAAATATTGGAACAGCCTTCCGAGGGAAACGGTAGGGGCGAAGGACCTGTCTGGCTTTAAGATTAAGCTAGATAAGTTTATGGAGGGAATGGTTTAATGGGATAACGCGAGTTTCGTCAAAGGAACAGCGTGACATCGCTGGTAAATAGTATCAATGGCCAATGAGGGTCTGGCTGGAGAATCTTGCCTACATGCTCGGGGTTCTACTGATTGCCATATTTGGGGTCGGGAAGGAATTTTCCTCCAGGGTAGATTGGCAGAGGCCCTGGAGGTTTTTCGCCTTCCTCCGCAGCATGGGGCAGGGGTCACTAGCTGGAGGATTCTCTGCTACTTGAAGTCTCTAAACCACAGGATTTGGGGACTTCAACAGCAGAGTCAAGGGAAAGGGGTTGGGATGGCTTTGTGGCCTGCATCATGCGGGAGGTCAGACTAGATGATCATAATGGTCCCTTCTGACCTTAAAGTCTATGAGTGAATATAATGTAACTGGGATAGTTTTAGGAAAAATATGGTAATAAGTGAATATAACATAACTGGGATATGCTTCTTGCAAAAGGTCTCTTGTAAGGTATTATTACAAAGCTCATAATCTACTGAGTGTGATCATCCTATTTGCAGAAATGTACCACTCTTGTATCTAAAACTAGAAATATAAAACATAACTCTGAGGGCCTATTGTAATTATGTAAAGTGTGGGCCATTAAGGATGGTTTGGAATCTTGATGACTCCCATTGTCTGCAGATGGCTGTATTTACCTGTATATGTGTGTGCTGGCATGTGAGTAATGAAGTCTTGCAGTGACATGTGATCATGTCACCTGAACTGGAATCCATCTTTAACCTGGTGCTTTTCCAGTGAGGGGGGGTGGAAACCCAGAGGGACAAAGGGTTCCCGCCTTATGCAAAAGATATATAAAGGGATGGAAGAGAACAAAGAGGAGAGAGGAACCATCATGAAGAATCCCCTAGCTATCACATGAGCTGCAACAAGAGCTGTACCAGGGGAAAGAATTGTGCCCAGGCCTGGAAGGTGTCCAGTCTGAGGCCTTGGCTACACTTGCAGCTGTACAGCGCTGTGAGGTAAACCTGTCTTCGTACAGCTGAGTAGGGAAAAGCACTGCAGTCTGTCCACACTGACAGCTGCCAGCGCAGTGGTGTGGCCACACTTGTAACATTTGCAGCTGTGTTGGGAGCGGTGCATTATGGGCAGCTATCCCAGCATTCATGTGGCTGCAACGTGCTTTTCAAAACGGGGGGGTGGGGTGGATTGTGACAGGGAGTGTGGGGGGAGAGAGAGTGCTTTTTGGAGCATGTCAGCTCTCTATTTTGCAAGTTCCGAACTCCCGCCCCCCTGCTCATTCGTTTACTCACTCAAAGCAAGCTGCAAATTGTTTGCTTTTCTCTGTGGTAGGAGCTTTGAAACCGGCACTTCCGCATTCCTGCAGCCAGTCACAACAATGGAGAGGATTGGCCACTTGACAAGGTGATTAGTACAGCACTGCAAGCGTTTACACTCACACCTGTGAGTCGTAGCCACTCCGCTGCAGCTGTTATTCCTCTCCGAGATGTGGAGTACCTGCAGCGGAGTACCCAGGGAGATACAGCGCTGCAAGTGCCCTGCCAGTGTGGACGGGGAGTGAGTTACAGCGCTGGGGGAGGCTTTACAGCGCTGTAACTTGCAAGTGTAGCCAAGGCCTGAGAAAAAAATTACCGAAGCATCTCTGAGGGTGAGATTATCTGTATTCAGTTTGATTAAGCATAGATTTGCGCATTTTATTTTATTTTGCTTGGTGACTTACTTTGTTCTGTCTGTTACTACTTGGAACCACTTGAATCCTATTTTCTGTGTTTAATAAAATCACTTTTTATTTAGTAATTTACTCAGAGTATATATTAATACCTGGGGGAGCAAACAACTGTGCATATATCTCTATCAGTGTTATAGAGGGCAAACAATTTATGAGTTTACTCTGCATAAGATTTATACAGGGTAAAACGGATTTATTTGGGTTTAGACCCCATTGGGAGTTGGGCATCTGAGTGCTAAAGACGAGCAAACTACTGTGAGCTGTTTTCAGGTAAACTTGCAGCTTTGGGACAAGTGATTCAGACCCTGGGTCTGTGTCTGGAGCCAGACGGAAGTGTCTGGCTCAGCAAGACAGGGTGCTGGAGTCCTGAGCTGGCAGGCAAAACAGGAGCAGAGGTAGCCTTTTGCACATCAGGTGGCAGCTCCCAAGGGGGTTTCTGTGATCCAACCCGTCACATAGGTGACTTATGGTCATTAAATATCCTAGAGCACTTTTCACAAGGGGGTTAATTAATAGTACAGCCCTAGGCAAATGTTATCACATTCCACCTTTGTAAATTCCCCCTGCAGTTTCAGAGAAATTATTCTTCACTTGGCTACTATGCCACCCCAGAATTAGCTGCATTTCAGGGGTGAGTTAGTGACACCCATGTAGACATTTGAGGTGTGTGTTCATCTCAAGTTAGCTAACTCAAGATTAAGTCCTAGTGAAGACTAGGGAAATTGGTTGTTTTTACACAAGTTAACAGGTTAAAGTAAATCCTAGGCTCCTCAGTTGTCTTTACCTTGACTTGTGAACTCATGTGAAAACTACAAGCTACTTTACCTTGCGTTATCTAACTTGAGTTAAAAACACACCTTTTTTCCTAGTGAAGATGCACTCTTGTAGAGAGCTTTGGGATCCTGCAGGAAGAATGGTGCTGTATAAATGAACATTGTTATTTTTAATAGGATAGGCAGGTTCATCATTATTTATGCTTGTAATACAAAAGGGCAATCTCCAAATATTTGTTAGTAACTAAGTTTCCTCATTTCCTGATATTCCTTGTTTGGCACTTCACATCTATTGCATTACAGAATGCTGCTGGCTATATTTTTAAACATCTTTCTATGTTAGATACATTAATATAGGATCCCAGTTCATTGCTTTCATTCTGAGGGGATGGCAACATAGTGACTGAATGATTCATGACTCCCTCTGCACTATTTCCTGTCCCCATCCCCAGTGAAACTCTGGAATGCATTTTGGCCCTTATGGTTGTAGACAGTAGTGTGAGGGCTAGTGGCACTTCTGTTTTCTCTTAAACCACATTGGCTACTACCCTAAAAGTCTGTCTTGACAGCCTCAACTGAAATCACTTCTGAAGACTGAACTCTGAATCTGAAATCTGCAGTAGTTTAAGAAAAGCACATGCCATCCAGACTGGTATATTTTTTGCAGAAGCAGGGAGCATTACACGGGGATCTGCATAGCAAAATTGCTAGGAACAGATAAAAACATCACTTTAGTTACCTTACTTGGCCTCAGTCTTACTGAGTCATCAAATATCTTTGGCTGAGGCACCCCACTCCACTCTGAAGAGGTTCCAATGTTTATATTTCTTGGTACAGGTTGGTGGTTTAACGTTGCCAGTGGAGGTTGACCTGGAAAGAATTAAATACAAGAGGGTTTTTTTCACTTCCTGGGTAGCCCAAGTAATTCATTGTTGTATGCTGTGATTCAAGCATTGAGCAAATCATCAGAACTGTCACTTCAGCACTTCTTAAATTAGCACTTCTCTATTTGCACTTACCAGTTTCATTGGCCACAATGAAGGACTCTGGGGTTCGCTCAGGCAGAGGGGGAGGAACATCATCGTCTGGGTCTGGAGATGCTTCTGATTAAATAAACATGGCTAGTTATTTGGATTTCTTTGGACAGTCCTACCCTTACCACAATACACAGCTAAGAAGGGTCCCTACAAAGTTGTGCAGCCTTGAGAACTGACTCACCCAAGTCATTTAGTCCACATCAAACATCTAATATAAACCGATTGTTGACAATCCATCTTCCACCAAGAAAAAAATCATCCCCATTTTCCCAGGCTGTGAGGGATACCCCCATAAGCAATCCACAGAGCTTGAAACCCATCCATTGTGAGCCCTGGCTGCTGTTATCCAACCAGGCACCATAGATTGTGATCAAAATCTTTTAAAACTTTATTTTAAAAAATCTAGGTATATTCCAATATGATTTCCACTTGCTCTAGATAATTTTAAAACTGTGTGCCTGCTTCCACTTGTGTCAGTAGCAGAACACCCATTGTGGAGCAGGATCAGTCCTTATGCATGTTAACCTGCATAAACTTAAAATTAACATTGTTACTACTAGGTGGCAGTTGTGCTGGTAACTACTCCAACCTAAACTCCAGTATAACACCTTCAGTCAGGGATTAGGGGTCTGAAATCCCACAGAAAGCTGGAGAATTTCCTCAGAGCACTTTTGACATTTGGGTCCTAAAGAGCCTGAATGGAGCAAAGATGGTTTTAGTTTTAGTTTTTACTCCACACCTACAGCAATTCCAAAGTAACTGACAAATACTGCACTGATACCATTGACTTGGACATGAAGAGAACAATCCTGTACCCAATGGAAACTGTGGAGTAAACTTTATGTGGGCAGAATGTAACTTTGCAGGCTTAAGTTCAGCCAGGACACCAGGAGTGAAATCCTGGCCCTATTTATCTCAGTGGGAGTTTTGCCGCTGACTATGATAGAGCCAGTATTTCCCCAAGGGTTCCAATCCAGGACTCTTTCAGAAAGAGCTATGGAATCTTTAAATAACTGAGGGAAGGGATCCTTAGTGGAGTCCCTAAAACCACTTCCTACAGTTCCCTTGGTTTTCCGTGGAGTGATCCAATCCAAGTATTAACCAAACCCAACCTTGGTTATCTTATATCTGCTGAGGTCACAGCCTGAGGTGACATGGTAGCATAGAGCAGAAGTACTAGAGGGATTCTGATGGTCATGCTACCCCAGAAAATTATGGCAATTTCTATGGAAAACTGAGGCAGAATCAACAGTTTGAAGCCCAGTTCTGCCCTCCACTATGTGGTTGTGGTTTCTACTGAAGTCAGAAGGAACATTTGAGTCCCTTGTCCAACTGAGTGGGAGTGCTGGATTCGGAAATAGAACAGGCTGCAGGAAAATCCTATGTGAATTTCAAAAAGGTATCACACACCACATGGTAAAACCCCAGAATAAATGAGCTCAGCTGGCAACACTGCCACACAGCTTACTCTGCGAGGATGCCTGCCTGTCATCCAATGGGTGAACATGCTGGGACAGAGGAGTTGACACTGGAGGACTGGCCCTGGTAGAATCCAAGGGCTGGATTGTGGAAATTGCAGCAGGGAAAGAAAGGGAAACTGTTTCATACAGCTCTGAAAAGTAGTCAATAAACATCGGGGATCCTGGATCATCTGAAGAGAGCGAAGAAAAGTAAGGGTCTTCCGCTGAGCAACAATATGGGGAAGGATGTAGGCCACTGCTCATGTGTCGCGGGGGAGCGTCTACTAGTCTGCTTGAATGGTTCAGTTCAACAGAAGAAAAGTCAGTCTGCTTCTTAACCTCAAAGCCCACAGAACTGCAGGAGTTTGGTAGCCAGGGGCCCAAAGAGGATACAGCATCCCCTCCATCCAGTTCCTGGGTGTCTCTCTGCTGCACTAACTCAAAGGGAGTTGATTTGGTTTGTATTAATGGGGCCTTGACACTAGGGTTTCTCTGACATGCAGCTGTAGATTTCAGGTTCAGAGGAATCTCGTCAGAAAAAATGCTGCTCAAGTCTAAGCTGTGATGTTTCTGGAGTGGTTCCCCAGACAGCAGAGCGGCACCTGCATTCTTGCTGCTGCTGAAGTTCAAGGCCCCAGAAGATAGGGCTTGTCTAATGGGAGGAACACTGTGCCCATAGTTGTCAGGTACTGTTGAGGGCCTACAGTTCGATGCATCAGTCAGTGATATTTCTCCTTGTGCCATATGATCAGAACTTTGATGTAGCTCCTGTTCCTCTCGCGCTGAACTGCAATAAAGTACAGTTATATGAGAACAGAACTATTTACCGCTCAGAAAACCCCATTACTATATAAGCAGAGCTCCACGGCGTTCTAACCCCCATGTGCATACAAGAGCAAGTCCCCAACAGTCCTTGCCATGTTTTTAGGGGGAAGCTCATCCTGTGCAGTGAGCCTACACAATGCTTGTGGACCAATGAACTCATGATTGAGCCCTACTTTGAGGGCTTAAGCAGTGAATAAGCCTGTGCTGGCCCCTCTGCATGGGTGAATTTTACCAAACAGCAAAATAAATGTTTTCCTGATCAAAACAGAAGATGCAAATCAAAATCAATCTTCCTTCTAAAATATATTGAAAAAGAGACCTATATAAAATGGACATTTGGTACCTGAATCTTTGTAGGCAATTACCATGTCTGTGTCTCCCTAAAAAAGTATCTATTTTTGTTTCAGTGTTTTGTGTGCACTCATTATGACCACTCTCTATAGAGGCACACAGGATTCAGGTGCTAGAAGAACAACTAGAAATAATGTTATTTCATCCTGAAATTGGAAGTCATTGACACATGGCACTTGCACCATGTGTGTCTAGATTAGACCTGCCCTTACCAGCTTGGTAGTGTCAGAGAATAAGTTTCTTCCAGTGGGCTCAGAAGTGGCTGGAGTCTTGGATGGTTTGTTTGAATCTATTGAAAGAGAAGGTTAGCGCTCACTCGTATTGCAGCAAGACTGTCAGGAAAGCATGCAGGCAATACACAAGGTTTCATTTCACTTTGTTATTCCTGGTGATTGGCTCTGCCAACTACCTCTGCCTATCATTGATTGTTTGGAAATTAAAATGCAGGAACAGCAAAAACAGACACTGTCTTATTGGAAGATGCAGTACATACATTTTTACAAGAATCAAACTCTTCCCCAAAAAGTTTGCAATGTCTTTGCAGCTGGCTGTGCTTCTAGGACCCACATGCTATCTGGCTACATGGAAATTGGTTTTGCTTTTGACACTTTAGTTGTGCGCTCATCCCCTTCTTTCGATAAAGCGTTTTCAAAGGACAGCCAGGTCTCTGCAGCCGAGAAGGTTTGGCCAAGAGCTATAAAACCACATCCGGACTCAAGTGTTTCTCTGCTTTCTGTCTCAACCTGGCCTCACATCTGCACGTAACCATGTGACTGTCCACAGCACAAGAGAAGGAAGCTGACTCCCACAATCTGCTCAACCAAGTCTGGCTGTGAAGTCTCAGCAAACACCAACTTATTACAGCATGTCAAACTCAGGTACATATTTTAAAGGGTTCAGTTTGAAAGTTGGACTTTATTGTGGAGTCAGTCTTAAACCCTTTGCTGACAATGCCAAATGTTTTTCATTGTAAGCCCTATTTCCACCCCCTTTTAACTGAAGTTTCTCAGTCTGAGTCTGTTTAGAAATGCATTTGTTTCAGAAAGTTTGAAGACAGCCAGACAAACCATGTTTGAGGTGGAGGGCTCTGAGCAATAATAACAAAGAAAGGTCAGAATTAAGAAGTGTTAACTCTACAACTCAAATATGACTTGACCACACAATTTCAGACTCAGACACTTCATCCTCCATCAGAACTAGATGTGGCTGAGGAATTTACATGTATTTTTTCACTGTACATTTTAGCCTCTCTTCTTCCAGGAGTTAGCTGTAATGGGCATTACCTAGCGCAGCTCCTATCTACTTTGTTGGGAGCGGAACCTTTTGTAGCGATGTCTTTGATTTGTGTTTTGTTCTCCTACAGTAGATTTTTCTCAGGGGAATTTGGGATCTCTTTTATATTGTTAGATTCTAGTCAAAGCTATTGGAGATGAATAAGAGGTGCAGGGCCCAACCCTGGATTGACAGCTGCTGCTGCCTGTATGGCATCTCTCAAGGCAACATGTTAATACTAGCTTTTGCCTCTTATCGCATCATCCACTCCCATTTGGCCAATACTGCCAGTTTGACCGCCAACCTGTCCAATGAATATTCTGAAACTTTCATCTGTGATGCTGTGTACACATGGACAGCCTTCCTGAACTAATCCATAAGGACACTACGCTCTGCTCCTTCTGATCCCTCCTCAAGACCCAGGTCTGCTGGGATGCCTACTAGAAATCAGCCAGTCGAGGTTGACTGTTTGGGGAAAGTCAATACTTTATTCATTCATTATAATAAACAATTACACACAAAAAAAGCAAGTGGAACCCTCCGCTGCATCTTGCTGCTGTAACAGGGATTGCATAATGAAGGGGAAGACTGGGTTTGTGGTCAAGGCACTTGACTGGGATTCAGGAGATTTGGGTTCAGTCTCTGCCTCTGCCATAGACTCCCTGTATGACTGTAATCTTTCTGCCTGTGTAGAGGGTTAGTTAGAATGAATGCAATAATGTGCATGTGGTGCTCTCATACTACAGTTCTGGGGACTATAGATTGGAGCCCCTTCGCGCAACCATAATATAACCATTAACTATGCAAGAGCAGCAACTGCATTCCTTTAGTGCAAACCACTTCCCAGTTCAGTCACCTACATAGATTGGAGCCCCTTTGCGCAACCATAATATAACCATTAAATATACAAGAGCAGCAACTGCATTCCTTTAGTGCAAATCACTTCCCAGTTCAGCAGGGCTTGGAGGAGTCTGAATCTGAGCTAACACATCTCAGCCATAAGAGGACAGCTAACGGCAGTATGCATTGGGGAGACAAATCTTACCTCTATGACAGTAGAGTCTGACTGGACAGTGAGCACTTCAATCTGTCTTTTAAAGAGTTCGATCACAGCATCGTAGACCAATTCATACTGTTCCTACATAGAAAACAGAAGAAACACAGGAGATGCAGGTATCCCCATTACTCACATCCACTTCAGACAGCAGCCGATTCATCTGAACCGTGCAACATATTAGCTCTTACAGTGCTGGAAACTCCAGTCCTTGGGTTAGGCAAATTCTCAGAAGGGGTTATAGCTGCTGTTTTCAAATGGTCAAGGTTTGAGTATGTGTTAATGTCAACTGAACAAACGTTGTGTGCTGAGCTTCCTCTTCAATACATCCCAGTCGAAGCCAGCTTCGCTTACTGAACAATAACTTGTTTCAGCATAGACAATCGCAAGTACTAAGCTACATCATCATGTACTCATTTGATTTCTCCTGATAAGCTTCTTTTGGGAAAGAGTCTTACAGAATACAAAGCGACATGCTTGCTGCACACAGAGGCTTGCCCCACAGTGTAACAATACAAGTTTGGTTCTTGCAAACCCTGAAGAGAAGTTATGGGTCTGGTTTTATAGCAAGCATTGAGTAGCTATGACCTACTTGGAGCTTTCTGAACATACCTTGGTTTGCACTATTGATGGCCTTTGTGTGCGCATTTCCTGGACCAGACTAAAAATACTGAAGTTCTCTGGAACAATCTTATAAAAAAGAGATCATGAGAAATTAGAAATGGGCCTGAACCAAAACCACTCCCAAATGGTGATGCAGTTCAGACCTGGATCCAAACTTCAGGCCCGTTGTTACAAGAAATCTTTACTGCTTGTGATTTTTTCTTTGTTGATGAATCGTTTCCCTCCTCACATATCCCCTCCCATCTTCTACTCATTAGGAGGCATCCCTTTCTCTGACAACAGCATGAGAGACAAATACAAGTTCCATGGAGTGCAAAGAGAAGCTGAATTTATGGCAACCTGCTCTGAACTGTGATCTAGATGGATTTTAGTGTGACCATGATGCAGAAAATAGCCACTCCTAGAATCCTGTCTTGAGACAGGCATTCATCCAGGAATTACTTCACAAGTAAAAAAATAATCTAGTTTTAGAAACCTGAATTTCTTACACTAAAGGACAGAAGATCAGGACTGCAGCCAGGCACCGGATTGCAGGCAAAAAGCCAGTTTAACGACTGATGTCAGAACAGTGGTAAAGCACTGTGACCTACAATTCAGATAGGAGGGTAGCAACAGGAAAGAGGCTTTTATTGCCTCTTTATGTCTTAGGTTGTTTTAAGGCCTCAGAAGTGGTTCATATCAGCATGTGGAGAGAACACATGTCTGGGACGAACAGTAAACACTATGGAGGAGGAAGAGACAGGATGAAATTAGGACAACATGAAACAGAGCATGGAGATTATTAAACTCATCTGACACTGCCTTCAAAGAGTTGGGCCAGCATAGGGGTTGGAACTAGGGGTGCTGCCGCACCCCCTGGCTTGAAGTAGTAATAGCAACTCAAATACATGGTTTCTGCATTCAGCACCCCCACAATAAAAATTGTTCCGGCACCATTGTGGGCCAGAGGGAGTTTATGAGAGAATTAGCATATGAAATATACTCAAAGGCAGCAAGAGAATTTGCTATCATTGGGAATATGGTTCAAAAAAGACTGAGCCAGACACGGGCACTTTGAGGAACAAAAGAGCCCAGGGTAAAAAGCAAGCACTGGGTAGGCATGCAAGAAAACAAAAAGACTGATCCCCGGCACTGCTGAGATACTCACCCCATCCTTCAGCAGCTTCCAGGTATAATCAATGGCACAAATAACTCCTGTTCTCCCACAACCAGCACTGAAATTAAAATCGGAGCCCTGAGATTTGAGGAGGGGTTTTGCCTTCACTTATTACTTGACATTAATCTCTCTTCCTTCTGTGTTTTTATTCATGGATCAATATTGTTATTCTGCAACTGATGCAAATCCAAGTCTACATTGCCTAAGCCCAAGCACTGTATTTTCTGACCAAAGGCAGCCCAATCATATCATATCATATATCCTATCAGTTCCATCCCTGAGCCGGCCTCCAATGATGCCTTAAGGAGGAAGCTGGCTGCTGACACCGGTGCATTGCCCTGTTCATTTCAGCCATGTTACTCTAGAAACAGCACCTCTAGTGCCTTACCAACTCCCACAGCACGCTGCAGAGCAATCACTTCCACACAGGATTGCAATCTCTGCAAACAGATGTGGCGGCTATTCTGCTCTTGGCAGTAGGAACATAGAGATTTGCCAGATTGTGAGAGAGCATTGGTCCATCAAAACCAGGACCCTCCCTGCATCCACCACACAACGCTGATTGATGAGCCGCAGGAGGATGAAAAATCCCACATGGCACTTGAACAAATTTCTTCCATAAATCCTATGTGATCAGCGGATGCATGGGGACTGATTATATTTTTCTTGGTATGTAACTACAAATATCATTGTACATACAAAGTAGCCAGCTTTTTTTCTATCCAACTTGCTCAGATACAGCTTCTGGCTTTAGAACTTGCTCTCCTCAGACAGGGGATTTGACCTAAGACTTTAAAAAGTGACAGGCTTTTAAACACCCACCTAAACAGAAAGAAAGAAGCTGTTCCATTCACTTGAGGCTAAATAATAGCATTTCCCTTGCCAGTAAAACCTCCTTACCTGCAGTGAATACAGATGGGGATGTTGTCATCTGGCTGGTAGCAGCGCATCTCCCAGATAAGCTCAAGAATGGGGTTGATGGAGGAGGGTACATCATGGTCTGGCCAGTTTTTATAATGGAACTGATAAATAGTGCGAATTACCTGTAAACGAGAAGAAAGAGGAGGAGCTAAGGCCAGGAATTCTGCCTGTTTTATGTGAGGAGAAAGCCCCACGTCTCAGATGTGCATGTCGGTACAGAGCATACAAACAGGTGGCCATTCCAAGATCAAAAAGGCATCAAAAAAGTCAATATGTGCTACACCCTCCACCAGTACCCATTTACACTATATTTCTGGAATATAACCTGTCTGTCACTCTGTAAATGTTCTCTTAGGCCTTTTCATTTTACATGGCACTCTCTATATTGCCTGCTAATAGTTTCTAAAGAGGAAACAGTGAGGCTAAGGCCTGGTCTATGCTAGGAAATTAGGTTGGTATAACTATGTCGCTCAGGGATGTGAAAAACCCATATCCCTGAGTGATGCAGTTAAACTGACCAAACCCCAGCATAGACAGTGCTAGATCAATGGTAGAATTCTCCCTTTGACCCAGCTGCTGGTTATCAGGGAAGTGGAGTACCTATGCTGATAGAAGAAACCCTCCGCGTAGGTACAGTAGAACCTCAGAGTTACGAACACCTTGGGAATGGAAGTTGTTTGTAACTCTGAAACGTTCGTAACTCTGAATAAAACGTTATGGTTGTTCTTTCAAAAGTTTACAACTGAACATTGACTTCATGCAGCTTTGAAACTTTACTATACAGAAGAAAAATGCTGCTTTCCTTTTTTTTTTAAAAAGTAATTTATGTTTAACACTGTACTGTATTTGCTTTTTTTTTGTTACTGCTGCTGCCTGAGTGCACTTCCTGTTCCAAATGATGTGTGTGGTTGACTGGTCAGTTCGTAACTCTGGTATCCATAACTCTCAGGTTCTACTGTAGTGTTTTCACTGAAATGGTACAGCTGTGCCACTGCAGCATTTTAAAGTGTAGACAAGCCCTATGTTTTTCTTATCCAGAGAATAACACCTTGGCTCTCAGCTAAAACAGCTGCAGAAATTAGGGTTTGACAACTTGGCTATTTTTACTTCCTTTAGTATATAATCACTATGGAATAAAAAAATAACACGTTGTGGAATATTGGCAGCTCCTTCAAAGCTTACTGTAGAAACCCTAAAAAGCAACAGAGGGTCCTGTGGCACCTTTAAGACTAACAGAAGTATTGGGAGCATAAGCTTTCGTGGATAAGAACCTCACTTCTTCGGATGCAAGTAATGGAAATCTCCAAAGACAGGTATAAATCAGTATGGAGATAACGAGGTTAGTTCAATCAGGGAGGGTGAGGTGCTCTGCTAGCAGTAGAGGTGTGAACACCAAGGGAGGAGAAACTGTAGTTTTGAGAATGCTTGGTGAAGATCACAACCGCATCTGCTCCAACCCCTCAGACAGAGACCAACACCTACAAGATCTTCACCAAGCATTCTCAAAACTACGATACCCACACAAGGAAATAAAGAAACAAATCAACAGAGCCAGACATGTACCCAGAAGCCTCCTGCTACAAGACAGGCCCAAAAAAGAAACCAACAGAACTCCACTGGCCATCACTTACAGTCCTCAGCTTAAACCTTTCCAACGCATCATCAGTGATCTACAACCCATCCTGGACAATGATCCCTCACTTTCACAGACCTTGGGAGGCAGGCCAGTCCTCGCCCACAGACAACCCTCCAACCTTAAGCATATTCTCACCAGCAACCACGCACCACACCATAACAACTCTAACTCAGGAACCAACCTATGCAACAAACCTCGATGCCAACTCTGCCCACATATCTACACCAGCAACACCATCACAGGACCTAATCAGATCAGCTACAACATCACCGGCTCATTCACCTGCACGTCCACCAATGTTATATATGCCAGCAATGCCCCACTGCTATGTACATTGGCCAAACTGGACAGTCACTACGCAAGAGGATAAATGGACACAAGTCAGATATCAGGAATGGCAATATACAAAAACCTGTAGGAGAACACTTCAACCTCCCTGGCCACACAATAGCAGATGTTAAGGTAGCTATCTTACAGCAAAAAAATTCAGGACCAGACTCCAAAGAGAAACTGCTGAGCTCCAGTTCATTTGCAAATTTGACACCATCAGATCAGGATTAAACAAAGACTGTGAATGGCTATCCAACTACAGAAGCAGTTTCTCCTCCCTTGGTTTTCACACCTCTACTGCTAGCAGAGCACCTCACCCTCCCTGATTAAACTAACCTCATTATCTCCATACTGATTTATACCTGCCTCTGGAGATTTCCATTACTTGCATCTGAAGAAGTGAGGTTCTTACCCACAAAAACTTATGCTCCCAATACTTCTGTTAGTCTTAAAGGTGCCACAGGACCCTCTGTTGCTTTTTACAGATTCAGACTAACACGGCTACCCCTCTGATACTTGTAGAAACCCTGTATCTCCTGCAGTCAACGATACCATTTAATTAGAATAAGTGCAGTAAAGCCAGTTGGATGCTCTTCCTGCCTGACCATTTCCCTACTTACTTTGTTCAGTGTCACCTTTAGAGTCCGAATCACATATTCAGTTTTCTTTTCCTCCAATTCCTGCAGAAGCAATACATTAGTCACTTTCTGCAGATACATGGCACTGGTTTCCATAAAGGGTGCCACAGATTGTGGAACACTTGTTAGGCAGGATGGAAAAGGCTGATGTACTTACACAAGTGATGGTGAAAGGACCACACTGGAGTGGTGAATCGCCCACCTCAACCCAGTACCGCTCACACTTTTTCTGTTGTAAAAAGCAGGAAGAGTCTGTGATTATTTGTCTTTACACCTGCCTGCCATGTCTCCTGCCTTGTCTTCCCCAATGGACAGTTATTTGTTTCGAAATGCCTGGCTTTGTTGCTGAGCTCACTCTTGTCTCCCTCTTCCTTGGGGCTCCCAATACACGGTTTCTCCAGAGAGACAGCACCATTTTCTGATGATCCAAGCACCTGCTTGGCTGCTGGAGTGAGCCAACAGCATCACAGTGTGTGGTCTACTGAGACCTTTCTCTCTTGCAGAGGCTAATCTCATTCTCAGAACCAGTTTGGCGATGATTGAACAAAATTGGGTGCATTTGGGAGTCTCCAGATATGAACTATTCACTGATTTCTAAATATGAACTAATTCTTTGTGAAACCCAATGGAAATGCACATTCTTTCTCCCCCTGGTGACACCAAGACACTGGCTCCATGCTCCGACACATTACTCACCTTCCCCATTTCAAACTCCATGCAAGCCATAACCACAATCTGTAAAAATAAAGTACATAAAACCTGAATGTCTCTTAATCAGGGGAGAAAGGCAGATTTTAGATAGGATAGTTAAGTAGCATTCAGGGATATTTATCAGTTGTGAGAAAAATTATTTTGGGCCACATATGGCCCTCTTACTCTGATGCTTCTCAGGTAGGCAAAATTTGGGCACCGTTCACAGCATGGGTGCCAGAGACCTTTCAGCTCCAAAGCTCTCCCATGGAAGACTGTCATGAGACATACTCATCCATCATGGTATTTTTGATAAAGACCCTCATGAAAAATGCAGTGAACATGGTGTACAACTCGTGATCCTGGCACACTAACAGCACATACTCATTATCCAACCAGTAACACAAATACACATGAACTTTATTGCAAAGCTGTAAAAATACGTAACAGAAAGCACCGATCTGCATCTTACCAGGACTTCATATTCCCAAATCATCCTCCAGAAGTCAAGAACAGTGGTGGAGAGAGGACCCTGGGTAGCTATATACGCCCTCGGCCCATATACTCCCTAAAATGAAATTCAGATTGCATATGAATATAATATTTGAATGGGCACTAAGCACCCGAAGAGACAGAACCAGCACTAATTTAGAACTGTACTGCATTTACATGAAAAGACTAAAGTGCTTTAACGACTAGGACAACTGTAGTTCCTTCAGCTTTTTGTCTGGCTCTCTGAAAAGCTGTGTGTTTTCGCCCCTGCAGTATCGCTAGTTGGACTGACAGTCCAGTCAACAGCTGACTAGCAGAATCTACCCTTCTCTACTGATAGTGAGAGATGGGTTTGGAACAACCCCCGCCTCTCACTTCCAAACAGCATCAATTTTTTTCTATTTTAGGGGGGAGCTTGCTGACAAATGTTCAAAATACTGATCTGGTCTATGTTTTGCAGTAGGGCATATCCCTACTTGTTAATATCCTGGTCTGGCATCCTTTATAATGGTCTTTGCCCTGTACAACGTGGTTAGGCAACATTCCTTGGCACAGATGGAGGGAAACGTCTCTGCTTCAACCACAGCAAGGGGAGAGGCATTTACAAACCGAACAAAGCTGTAGGGGTGGAGGAATGAGGTACTGACTTGCCCCCGTCTCTTGCTGGCCACAGATGCCTCGAGTTCTACTGATGTAACTGGGTCTCAGCACTGATGTGGGCGCAGGGCTTCCTGTCTGAGCAGTGGCGTCAGAGGCCTTTGCTAGTGGCAGGCAGTGTAGAGTCATTCCACTCGCCATTGAACACATACACACAAAGGACTATAAAGCTGATGGGGACACAGGGCTCTGAGCTTGGAGCTGTAGTCTGAAAACTGCTCCCCTCCCCAAGATCATGCACTTCTCATATACCAAAGCCTGGCTTCCTGGACATTTTAAGGGGTGTTGGCATGGAGGGTTCTCAAAGGTCTCCTTAATTTCCCCCCGATTTCATTATCACCCCCACCATGGTGAGCCACCCCATAGCCAATGAGGACAGGACGGAGCTCCCTCCAGACTCTGGTACAACTCTAGATATATGTACTTATTCTATATCAGCCTGCCAATTCCATGCAGCACTGCCTTTTCACAGCTCAGTGTGATGCACTTGAAAGTATGTACTACAAACCAGGCAATACCTTGATGAAGTTGGCATTTATGTAATGAGAATCTTTATCTGATGTGATGAGGGAGAGCTCCACTCTGCTGTGATCAACTGGAGAGAGAAAGGAGTAATTATTGTTTTTATTGTATCACATTAGAGCCTAGAGGGTCCAAATTCTGTAGATTTTAAGGCCAAAAGGGACCATTACGATCATCTAGTCTGACCTTCTGCCCAGCATAGGGAATAGAATTTCTTATTGTGATTCCTGCATCAAGCCCATATCTTATAATTGAGCTAGAGCACATTTAAATCAAGGCCCATTGTAGTAGATGTTGTACAAGTACGTAGTATAACAGTCTCTGCCCTACATGGAATTAATGTGCCCCAAAGACATCTCTGTCTAAGCCTTGCTTTATGTGGTTTCTCTGAAGTTGGACAGCATGCACATTATACAGCAGACTTTCATGTAACAACTTACCTAATAAATAAGAAAAAATATTTTCCCCTACTGAATAACCTACAGATCCCCACAACTATGTATATACATTACAATAGTAAAAAGTGATATCTTAAATATTAATCATGGCATTCAAAGCATATTAAGAGTTGCTCTGTGGAGGGTCACATGGAGATATGCACAGGTATGTCTATCTGATGAGCATAGGAGAGCATATGCCTATGTATGTATGTCCTGATGTGTGCTGCATAGCCTACTTTGGTGTATGCATGCCTATACATGCTAGGCTTACATACTGATGTCTATATCCACGTATATACTGGGCAGGGGAGGAAGGAGAAGCTAGTATGACAATAACTGGTAAGAAAGAAAGGCTAACTTGCAAATTTGTTATTTTCAACCTACAGGGTAAGATGTCCTTGTATCGATTTTTCTTGATGTTTTCTGGTTGCTCAGACGCTGCTGTTGGGTATATTCTGTCTGATCTGTATTTTGTTGATTGCCTTTTCAGCTTCTGTGGTAAAACAATGGAAAGATTAAAGCGAATGTGTTACAGACAGCACAGTGTTAGAGAGCATGTCTGATGGTCCCTAGGGGGCCAGACTCACCACCACAAAGCAAGGTCTGCACTATTCATTCTTTCCTGATTGGCCTCTCTCGAGGCACTCAGCACGAACAGACAACAGTAGCCACTCGAGAACCATTTTGCAGCCAGGAGTTCTGAAGACCAGAAAGTCTGCATGCTGAGCTGGGGACACTACAGGCTCTGACACAGGCTTTTGAAGTGCCTCTTTAGAAAGTTATACATTTATATGGAACACAAAACTTCTGCCGTACAAACTTATCATTTTCAGCATAGATGCCAAGCAGACAACAGGCAATAGTGACATTAAGCTATCTCCAACAAATGATAAGCAATTCACTTTTCTCATGCTGTAGCTAAGAACTGAAGCATCTTTGTCAAATAATCTCTGGTTTGTGGTACTGCCTGAATTAGACTGAGCTGTGCAACAAGAGGAACCGAAGAAAAGCAATTGCAGGTACTGCTGAACGGGATTCTAAAAAAGACAACACATGGCTCCAAGACACCTCTAATCAGTCTCTCTTTGGTAGCGTAAGGCTGCTGCATTGTGGATTGTTTTCCCTGCTGCCAGGGAGGTATATGGAGTCTTGCTGGTGCAATCTGAAAGGATTTGTGATTTCACTGGGCTGATCCATTAGAAACACACCCTTTGCTTCACTACACACTGGCCTTTAAAAGTACTAAACATTTTATTATCACTGCCCCCATTTATTAATGGTAACATCTAGCCCACTGTGCTCGGTGGTATGACAGGCAAGGAATTAATGCTGCTGAATCTCAAACCAGACAATGAGGGATGGTCCCAACACCTCTGTGCTTTGAAATCCTGGAGTCTAGTGCGCACCTTCGTATTGCTCCTGGAGTTGTGTTATTGTGCAGATCTTTTGTTGCTGTGGAATGATTCTGGGAAATGAAGGCCTGCTCCATGGCCTTAGTTCTTGCATTTCTGCCCCTGGCAGACCCTAGAGTCTAGTCTCTGGGGAGACTAGTGCAGGGATGCCTGCCAGAGGATTTGAGTGAGGAGCCTCCATCCTGTCTGACAGAGCTGATGCTTTCTCATGCCCTTATTGCCCATTTCATGGCAGCTCTGTGGTTACCTCTGGGATTTGGAGATGAAGAAAAGCAAATAAAAAGCTTTGGGCTAAAAGTACGAGGTCACTCAGGCTAATGTTCCCCTTTAGAAGGAACATGTCAGAAAGGTCTTGCTCCAGTTCCTGGGGCACACTGGATGGGCCAAGGGGAAGCTGCACAGCTTTTCTTTGCATCTAATATGCATTGAATTACCAGCTGAGGCTGCTTTCCGACAGGATGTGGAAAGGGTGGCTAAACCAATCAGGCATTAGAGGAAAAACAAAACACATTGGTCTCATGACACTTGGACAAAAATAGCTCTGTGGTCTGGCGGGGGAGCACTGAGAAGCTGGCATCCCCAGGAGAAAGATGCACTTGGAAGGTAGTTTTCTCCTAAAAACTAATAGGTTCAACTCATAGGTTTATAGGAGCAGAACTCCGCATTTGCCCTCCAGTTGAGGGATCACCCAGCAGTTTGCCAGAAACTCATGAGAGGCAACTAATTTGCATCAATCAACTGGATAGCAACACACTTCCTGTTTCATAAAGGAGGTGCAGCCATGAGGACTACAGTCCCAGCAGGCAAGGCTTCCACGATCCCACTTTCTCTCCTGTGTGTTGTGCAAGGGAGAAGGTCAAGGTCAGAGCTAGTATCAGCTTACAATTCTGTTACATTTTCAAAGTAAATGTAGTCCTTGCACACACACCACTGCGAGTTTGGAGGAATTTAGCACACATTTAGGGATTGCATTAATAAAAGGAAATACTGCATTTGGAACATTGTGAAAGGTATAGAACGGTGGCTCTCAAACTTTTTTACTGGTGACCCCTTTCACATAGCAAGTCTCTGAGTGTGACCCCCCCCCCTTATAAATTAAAAACACTTTTTATATATTTAACACCATTATAAATGCTGGAGGCAAAGGGAGTTTGGGGTGGAGGTTGACAGCTCGCGACCGCCCATGTAATAACCTCACAACCCCCTGAGGGGTCCCGACCCCCAGTTTGAGAACTCCTGGTATAGAATAAGAGACTAGAGAAAGTGTTATTTACCCTTTCATAAAATACAAAATGAGGAATCACACAATTAAATTTAAAAAAAGGGAAGTACTTTTCCACACAACGTACAACTAACCTGTGAAACTCATTGCCATGGAAAGTTGTGGTGGCCAAAAGTAGAATTGGGTAAAAAAAATCACTAGATAAGTTCATGGAGGATAAATCCATCAATGTGTATTAGCCAAGATGGTCGGACACAATCCCATGCTTGGGGAGACCCTAAACCTCTGACTGCTAGAAGCCAGGAATGGAAGACGGGTGGATGACTCCATACCTGCCCTATTCTGTACACTCCCTCTGACGCTCTGGTAAGGGCGACTGTTGGAACCAGGACACTGGCAAGATGGCCCATGGTCTGACCCAGTATGACAGCTCTACTATAAGCCCCGTTTATCTTTTAATCAATGTGGACAGAATTAGTCATGGTACAAATAATTACTCAGAACTATATTTCAAACAGCTACTATTTCATTATTAACTCTTTCCCCATCCCCCAAATAAAAAAAGTTGTCTATGTGCCTGTTAGCAGCAGGAGGAGTCCCAGCCAGACATCCCAGGAGGCTGAAGTTCCCCGCTTACATGCAGGGGTCAGGGTAGATGCTGTGCAGACACCATGCTGTGCAAACATGGCACCAGCCTGCCTTAGGCCTGACGTGGAGGAACAACCAGCCTCTGTGGCACTTCTGCTGAGACTGCCAAGGAAGAGGTCAGTCATGGTGGTCATTTCAGTAACACAGACACATGCCCACTAAGAAGCAGACTTAAACCCCAACTCATTTCATGGCACTGAGCAGCCATCAGATGGTAAGAGCTTTCCATCACTACTAAACTGAGTTGGATTTGAAATCAGACTTGAAGGTGAAAGCTTCTGTATCTCGTGACCAATCTCCTGAGCCAAGGAGTCAGCAACACTCACTCTCAATTGTTTTCCTCAAGCTGTGAAGCCCACTGGTTGCACAGGAACCAAACTTGTATTGTTACACTGTGGGGCAAGCCTCTGTGTGCAGCAAGCATGTTGCTTTGTATTCTGTAAGACCCTTTAAGACCTGTAGCCTATTCCCTAAGCCATCCAGCATCTCTCGCAAAACAGATTAAAAGGACATGCTGTATGGTGGCTGCAGACAGGCCCTGACAAGAGAATAATTCTGTTAACGGAAATTCAGAAGTTTTTAGACTAAATTAACTTTAGAGTCAACATTAACTTTAAAACATCTAATGAGTTAAGGAAACAGCTGTCACTTGTCATGTTGTTCTACAGTCAGAGGGAGACAGGAGCATTGTCATTTATTTGGGTAGAATGAGTCAGTAACAGAGCTGCAGAAGTCACAGGACTCTTATGTATCAGCCCCACATTAACAGGAACATAGGGGGAAGCCCAAGTGCAGGGGAACAGCAGGATGTTCTCCCTGGATTTCAGATCTGTAACTCCCTAAAACCTGCTGCAGATTGCACCCAAGGCTGGACTTTGTGGGTTGCACCTCCTTTAGTGCTGTCCCCCACTTCCAGATAATTTTTTTAAGGGGACTAGAGCCACTTGGCATTGAGGGACCAATATTTTAAGACACAGCTCCAAGCCAGGTTAGTTTCTAATCTGCATCTTCTGTCACCACAGAGCTTGACATATGGCAACTTGGCAGACTGATACCTGTGACATTGCAAATGCAAATAGCAAGGGTTAAGCTTATAAATGTGAGGCTGCCCAAATGGAACATCTGGGCACAAATCAAGTACTGCCATTGGCACCAGCAATTACACAATTTGCATGTGCAAGCACCTGTTTGTACGCAGTGGGTGTTTGCAGGGATAATGGACCCAGGCTTATTTTTGTGGCTCGTGCATGGCAAGCAGATTTGAAAGTTTGGCCTTTACCAGTTTTCTTCTAAGGATCTTAATACACAGAACAGCTGTCTGAACCATCCTGGGCTTTGGGAAAGGCCTTTCCCAGCACCAGAGAAAACACTTTTCTACTTACTATTTTTGAAAGATTGCAGGCAGTGCACAAGCTACACACCCACTTTCCCCAGAGACCAGCACATGCATCCTGGCCTGATGCCCCCGACACTTCAGCCTCCCTCACACAATAAAGCACGAGCTTTAGAGACTGGGTGGGGAAAGTCAGCCACCGGTGACATTGCTTTTTTCCATGGAACAATTGGACTGTTACTGCAAGGTACTCAGCACTCAGATTAATCACTGCTCTCTGACAGAGGTATCTGAGAACCGGAGATCATCAATGAGCAACTGACATTTTCCTAAGTCTTTGAAGTGACTCCTCTCTAGGAAGACATAGTGGGAGCTAGCTCATGTGGGGGCTACCTGAGCAGACTGGATTCTCACCAGCAGCCTTGGCCATGCACAACCCCCTTCCCTTCCCCTGGGAGGATGGAAGGGGACTCAGGTCACTAGTTATACAAGTGCCTCTGGGATGCTGAAGGCTTGTGGCTGCAACAGCATCACCATCCTTCTGAGGTTTCTAAATCTTGCTGAGCAATAACAGTGGGGAGTCTTTGTCCTAAAGCACCAGGGACTAACCCAAACTGTGGGGTTAGTATGGAGCCTACTCTGGAGGCCAATCTCCAGCTAGTATGTCCAAAAGCAACTAACTAGGTAAATCCCCAAATACAATTCCTGTAAATTCCTAGGACTGGGTCATTGTTAAACACGAGATTCTGGATTTATGTGACAATCCTTCCACACCGATGAGCCCACACCCAGCTGATGAAGATTGGGGCCTTGAAAATAGGCGCATTAAACAGAACTATTAAATTATGATTTGTGTGGCGAAAGTAAATAAGGAAGTGTTATTTACTTCTTCTCATAACACAAGAACTAGGGGTCACCAAATGAAATTAAGAGGCAGCAAGTTTAAAACAAAAGGATGTATTTCTTCACACAATGCACAGTCAACCCTGTGGAACTCTTTGCCAGGGGATGTTGTGAAGGCCCAGACTATAACAGGGTTCAAAGAAGAGCTAGATATATTCATGGAGGATAGGTCTATCAATGGCTATTAGCCAGGATGGGCTGGGATACAAAACCATGCTCTGAAGTGTCCCTAGCCTCTGTTTGCCAAAAATTGGGAGTAGACAACGCGATGGATCACTTGATGATTACCTGTTCTGTTAATTCCTTCTGAAGCACCTGGCTTTGGCCACTGTAAGAAGACAGGATCCTCGGCTAGATGGACCATTGATCTGACCCAATATGGCCATTCTTATGTAACTCTGCAAGGAAGCCTTGAGCCCAGCCCTCTGGCCAAATGTATCCCAGAGGGTCCTAAAATGTAGATTAGGACAAAGATGGTCTATAGCAGCTTTTGCTGCTGGTGACCTGAAGCAACAGGAAACTTCTATTCAAGGGGGGAGAGAGAAATGCCACTAATATTACTTGCCATGTTAGTTCCAGGACACAAGAGACAAGGTGAGTCAGGCAACACCTTTTATTGAACCAACTTCTGTTGGTGAAAGAGACAAGCTTTTGAGCTCTACGGAGCTGAAGGAGAGTTCTGTGAAGCTCAGAAGCTTGTTTCGGTTACCAGCAGAAGTTGGTCCAATAAAAAATTAACAAATATTACAGCAAATGCATTTATGTTGGATAAAATGCACGTTTCCATGCAAACTGGGATAGCCCGAGACCTCAGAAGTTGCCAGTATGGACCTTAGTGATGCAGAGACTGGACATCCTTCTTTAACGCCTCCAGTTTATGACTTTTTTCCTCTTTCCTGCTCTAACCATGGTCCCAAATGCTAATATGAAATAGTGACTGGACCAGTCCCTATAGGAATTTGTCAGGGAATTTCTCTGCAATCAGATCCCTAGTCTGGATTTTCTTTGACATCGCAAGATGGGTTACTGGAGTGAACCATATCGAGTGGTCATCTGAGGGACCCAGTGGGTATTTCAGTTCTGACCCACTTCAGTTCACACTTTTCTCTGAGATAGATGGCTGAAGGGAAAAGGCTTTTTCAAATATTTAGAGACATGGCCCCCACTGGTGGTATTAGGAGTGAAGCAGCTAATCCCCCTGCAGCAAAAATGAAACTACATTCCTACAAGTGCGTTTGCAAATTAGGAAACAGGAAGCATCGAATCAGGTAATTGTTAAACACAGCTTCACTTAGCATGGAAACTATTAAACTGCTCTTTTAACACTGTTCCTAGATCCATTTTTGTTCTAGAATTAGTAGAAAAACAAAGTGTTACATGTAATCATTACATCCCAGTTCAGAATTTGCTTCAACAATTGAGAGCTTCCCCATAAAATTAGGTTAGACTCAGAAATGTGCCTGTAGGTGACTTACCAAAAATTCGTTTGCAAACTCCTCTCTGTTAAATTTTCTGCTTTGGGCCCTGTCCAGGTTTTGCAGTAGAATCTCTCTTTGGTCCATGTTGCGTGACAGGGATAGACTGGTCCGGCCAAGCAGAGGATGGACATGTCAAGTGCATGTCATAACGGAAAGCACCAGCATGGAGAGCGCCTGCTGAAGGCTGTGGTTTACTGACTTCATTGCAAGTCTTAAAGGAAATTAGTGCGTAACAGCCCGTGTGGTCAAAAACAAAAAAACAAGATTCTTAACTCAGGGCCCTAGTGCCTCCTTTTCGGAGTGTGAACTACTGTGCTCATTTCTTTATGGAAAGAGGAAGCTGGGTGGTCTCACTAAGATTATCTATGCAGTTTTCTTCAATATCAGACTTCATCATAGCCCTTTCTGAAATCAACTCCACTCTGATCAAAGAGCCATATAATGCAGATGGAAAAAAGGGAAACTGCATCAGCTGTGCAAACCAGGGCAGCATTGGCCACATTCACCAGCATTATCTGTAGTTCTGTCTCACCGGAAATGTCCCTATGCTGATAAACAGCCATCTGAGCGGAAGACTTGACAACCCTCTCTCCAGGAGTGTAGGTTCTGAAACACAATAGGTCACACCTCAGGTCCAGACTCCGCCAGCAAATCCTGAAATGCTCAGAGGTCACTGCATTTTCAAATGACCTGGGATGAACTCTGGAAAGCCACATCAAATTCAAGGATTTACATTGGAATGTAGAAGTTACACAACTGTCCACAGAGGCCACTCACTATGAGACTGTGCAGGTCCTGGAATGTAGGCTTTTAAATGACAGTCCTCAGAGCTTCCATCCCAGAAAATGGATCTTTAGTCCACCTTTCCATTAGGGCTAGTCTGGCCGAAAACAGAAGCCTAACATCTCTCCTCCTGTATTTGTAGCAAACTACTTATGGTTGGAAAGCCAGTAACTCCTGTTCCTCTTTGCAGTAGGAGAATGCTGCCCCCAGCAGTTTCTTGGCTGGGACGTGTACATTTGGGGCCCGATAAATGCTGTATCACACATGTGCAACTGATCTGATTAGAACATGGAGAAGCAGAGCCGGTTTCTTCAAAGCTGGCTTCTTGGGCTGATCGGGGCTCTTTGGCACAAGAAAACATTTGGCAGCATGATACCTTTGATTAGAGAGAGAGGCCCAAACCACACACGCAGTCTGGATTTCCAACATCCAGTGTTCTGCAATGCTCAAGAGCTCCTCAGGCCCCAGCTCTAATTCAAATGCCAGAGCAAACAAACAAACCAACTAAATATTGATATGGCTCTCATCACTGAGTATCAGAACTCTGCTGCACCCTTTACAGAGCTGCTGGAGTTCAGAGTAGCTATATGCAGTTACTCATGTTTCCAAAGAGCAAATCTGAGGCATTTTAATAGGATAATGTTTTACCCTTCTCTAGCAGCTTTCAGTTGAGGCTCTCAAAGCACTTTACAGACATGAATTCAGCCTCCCAGCTCCTTCCCAGAGCAGGTTTAATGTGAAGGATCCTGAATTTCTAAGGGGTTCATCAGAGATTATTTAGTATGTGTCATCTTTGCTTAATTCTGTTGATAATTAAAGAGCTTTGCAACAGTTGGTTTAGTGAGGTATTTGTGGATGAGAGCACTGTAAGTGACTACATAGAGGTTGATAACTCAGCCATAAGTAAATGCTCAGGATTCAATCTTGGACACAGAGTATTAGTCCAGGACTGTTTATTCCAATGAAGTGTTTTAATATTGCTTCAGATAAATCTGTATAAGCAAATCTCCAAACCTTTGAAAAAAATTGTTTAAACAAGATGAAAGAAGTCTGTGGGTCAAGTGAATGACTCCCCAGATACCTGAGTAAAACCCAGCAGTGATTTGTCATTGGCATATCTTGGCTACACTTTTTGTCCATAACTTCATTTTTTTTAAAACACTCAAAAGACGGAAGTCTGTGTTTTGGTGGGCCATGGAAATAGCTTACTGTTTTATCCCTTCTGTAAGCCCGGATTCAGATACTGTAGAGTGGGATCAAGTGGCAGAGAAGTCAGATAGAGTGAGGCCACTGAGGTCAACCCAGAATTGGATTAAAAATACTGGAAACATTACTTCAAACCCTATCATATTTCACCAATCCAAGAATCCAGCATTCTTGCTGAGAAATACCTGCCAAAATCAGTTCACAGAGCCCTGAGATTCTGCTTTCTCCAGTGGAAGGACACACTGACAATCAGATTGGATATTTCAGTGAAAACAAAGGGCTGGTCCACACTAACTCCCCACTTCGAACTAAGATACGCAACTTCAGCTACCTGACTAACATAGCTGAAGTCGAAGTATCTTAGTTCGAACTTACCGCAGGTCCACACGCGGCAGGCAGGCTCCCCCGTCGACTCCGCGTACTCCTCTCGCGGAGCAGGAGTACCGGCGTCTATGGCGAGCACTTCCGGGATCGATCCCAGAAGATCGATTGCTTAGCGCCGGACCAGGAGGTAAGTATAGACCTACCCAAAGGCACAGCAAAAATAGCAGCTGTAATAGCAAGGTGGCCTTTTAACAAAAGAATGTGAGTAGTCTAGAGAAGGGGCGATGCTGGGTTCTGCACCCGATCGATAGCAGTGTCCGGGCTACTTCAGTACACAGTGATACCAGGTTGAGAAGCAGCATCTTTGAAAGACATTTGCTGTTATCTTTGTAACAGAAAATTTACTGCGAGGACCAGGAAAAGCTTCGTAGCAATGAGGTCTATAAGACTGTGGAATATTCTCCGAAGGGAAGTAATGGACTGCCTCCTTATGCGACATGTAAATTTGGACCTAATACAAGATACTGTAGGAACAACCCTGCATTGGCCTTTAGGGATGGATTGGATGTGATTTAACAAGGCTAAAAGCAGTTTAACTGACCCAAATTCCGTGAACTGGTGGTATTGTTCCAGAAGCGGTCAGCTAATTTTCTGGAGTTAGGCTTTCTCAAAGCCACATCAGAAGGCATGACTTACTAGTAACGCAGCAGTCTCTTGTAAATGGGCGGCAACAAGAACAGTGAACTCACAAAGAGTTGCATTTAGGAGCTGGACATTTCCTGTACAGACTAATTTGCAACTGGTCTCCACTCAAGATGAGAACCTGCTTTGTACTTTGGGTTTCTTTATGTACAGGTAAGAAAAATACTTCAACATAGCTAATTTCTAAAATGTGTTTTGAGAACCATGGCTCACAGGTGTGTGTATATGTTTATTTCAGTGTTCAATCATCACACATCTCATACAAACACCTGGGCAGACTCAAGACTTTTCTGCTCTGGGTTGTTTTGCACTGAGGTAGCTTCATTGGTGCAAACACATGCCACACCAGTGCAAAAAGAGACTGTTTCAAATTGGGGTAAATTTCCCTGGTCCCAGTCANCCTTAGAGACTAACAAATTTATTAGAGCATAAGCTTTCGTGGACTACAGCCCACTTCTTTGGATGCATATCCGAAGAAGTGGGCTGTAGTCCACGAAAGCTTATGCTCTAATAAATTTGTTAATCTCTAAGGTGCCACAAGTCTCATTTTTGTCAGTAGTGGGGAGGGATAGCTCAGTGGTTGGAGCATTGGCCTGCTAAACCCAGAGTTGTGAGTTCAGTCCTTGAGGGGGCCGTTTAGGGAACTGGGGTAAAAATCTGTCTGGGGATTGGTCCTGCTTTGAGCAGGGGATTGGACTAGATGACCTCCTGAGGTCCCTTCCAACCCTGATATTCTACGAATGTGCATTTTAATAGCATTGTGAATCTACACAAACCTTGGCAGAAAGATGAATCTTGAATAGTACATGGGGGTAGTTTTATTCAAAGAAATGTTTAGGATTAGGAGTAATTTTTTTCCTCTATTCATCAGCACTTAAAATGTGTATGTAAATTAGGGTGACCAGACCGCAAATGTGAAAAATCGGGACAGGGTGGGGGGGTAATAGGAGCCTATATAAGAAAAAGACCCAAAAATCGGGACTGTCCCTATAAAATCAGGACATCTGGTCACCCTAATGTAAATTAGCATGTAAAACTGTCCCAATGAGGTACTTGCAAAACCACGTATGTGAAACCATTTATTTATTCCTGAGATGGGTGGAGAGTAGTGTGTGGTAATTATGAGGGCTATTAACTGGTGAGATGGATTTGAAAGGGGAACCTCAACATTTATGTAACAGCTAGCTGATAGATAACATGTGCTTTGTTGCAGATCCTCAACAGTTCTTAAGTTCTTATGACTTAAACACACAGCAAAGATGAACAGTAACTCTGTCAATTTCCTGTAATTTGACCATTTCCTATGTGAACAAGTTGTTGTCAGACGCTACCAGTGTAGTGCTCTGCTCAATCCAATGTTGATATCAGTCGGCTGCGTGCGTGTGTTCCCTCTGTGTGCTGCCCCGGCTCTGCAGATAGCTGGCACAGCAGACCCCCGAGAGAACCCCCAATGATCACAGACTCCGATAAGGTACGAAGGCACCCAGCCACGTTTATTGCCAAACAAAACACAGTCTCTAGCTCCCCAGATCAGATATCTACAGTTCTCCTAGTACATATGTGCTCCCTGACAATGGACCAGCTCAGTCAGTGGCAGGACTTTCCACTGCCCCCTAGGCCAGACAAAGACACCGCCCCAGGGATGCATTCTTATACACAGGTACAAACAAGTTACACATCATTCCTGACGTAGCGAGGCACAACCCCTCTACACAGTAAGGTGCTGCCTCTCACCTTGTACATGTTGGTTTGAACAAAACAACTCTATCATATTACCCTTTTGGCCCTGTCTTTAGGATGGGTCAGCCTGTTCCTTGTTATCTGTGTGGAATGTGCAAGTATCCAAGTGTTCGGATATCTGGTGTCCAGTACCTTTTAGGTGTGTCTCTTTTTGCAGCATCAGCCCTTTTCTTGCCAGCTTCTGCGAGCAGGGCCTGCCACTGGCTCACAACTTAACTTGGCTTTATGTTAGCAAAGTCTTGACCATTACTTTAGTTCAGGCCTAAGGCCTCATACCGGGCCTCTGATAAGGGTTTATGGTTCAGGGCCTCATCTTACTACACAAGTGTCAACGTGAGAACTTGTCATCTTAGCACTCTGGCATCTTTATTCACAAGAACAAAATAAGTTACCTTACAAAATATATTTTAAATTAAAGACAAAAAAGCTACATCAAAAACTATGTCCAAGATCCAAAGAAAAGCACTAAGGAAATGCCAAGGATAGGGTTGTCTATGCAACATTGACTCTCCCCATCCATACCTATTATTTCTCCCACAGGTCTCTTGCCTCATTCAGCACACAGCTTGGATGAAGCTCAATGAATGAGACAGCACACACTGGTGGGGGGAGGGTGAGGAGGAGGAGGAAGGTTCTTCTACTGAGCCACCCTATTAGGTGGAGTAAGATACTTACCTAAAGCTGCCAATTACTGCTGATTTGTTATTGCCGCTGTGATTTCTCAACTCCACCTCAAACATTCAGGAGACAAGCCTGACTCTTCTGTATGACCCCTAACAGCAGCCATGGCTGGGGAGAAATCTGGGTTATTTACTTTGTTAATAAAACCAACCCGCAGGGAGAGAAGTGTGTCTGCACTTCATACAACGTGTTTACTCTTTTCAGAGCCGCATTCAAATGCTATCTGCTCCCACAGTTGTAAATATTCTATAGGAGTTCCCCTCTACATAGCTTTTATGGAAGAGTCCTACAGAATGAGATCATTGTACTATATATTTATTTTAAACAAAAAACACTTTATAGATTTGTATACACAGATTTAATTCTCTGTTAAATCCTATAGGATGAACAGAGAATTATATCTCTGCTATAGAACTCTGAAAATTGACCTCATTCCATTGGTCTTTTCCACAACAGGCAGCTGAGGGGTGGAATTTGGGTCCACTCGCATCAAAGGCAGATGCACAGGTATGAGTGAGAACAAAGTCTGACCCAACGTTTTGTAAAGTATAACCGGCAGCAAGAGAGAACGAGAGAGAGAGCGCGCACATGCCTGAAATGGAACAAGCTCACTTTCTGAAACTGTGTGGAGACTATTTTCCTCACAACCAGTTTCTCTTGCAGTTTGGTGTGCACCAGCCCTCTCGTCAGATGGGGAAAAGACAGCTATGGAGGGAACGAGCACTACCATAACCTGCTCCTACGACAGAGGGAGATACACGTTTAGCAGAAAGTACTGGTGCCATGGAAGATCCAGGTCATCTTGTGATATTTTAGGCGATACAGAGAATTTTGTTAAGAGTGAATATAAAGGAAGATTGTTGCTCTTGGATAACAAAAGAGGAGACTTTTTGGTCACGATGCACCAGCTGGTAGAAGAAGATTCAGGAATGTATTGGTGTGGAATACAAAAGCCATATGCAGATATAATGACTGCAGTGAAACTCACTGTAACTGAAGGTAAATATTTGTTAAACATTGTAATGTCTCATGAGATTCATTAGTTTTATAACTTGACTAGTGAGACAAGGTGGGTGAGGTAATATCTTTTATTGGACCAACTTCTGTTGGTGAGACAAGCTTTCACACCACATAGCTCTTCAGGCCTGAAGAGGAGCTCTGTGTGACTTGAAAGCTTGTCTCTCCAGAGCAGAAGTTGGTCCAATAAAAGATATTACTTCACTCACCTTGTCTCGCTAATCCTCATTTTATTCAGTTTTAGATAAATACATATGCCAAAGCTGGCACGTATTTGTCCAGAGATTAATCTCAGTCTGGTATGGTGAGGAAAGCGCTTTATGCCCGGAGATGGGGCACATGGAGGCTTTTGTACTGTGAACTCACTGATCAAGGATCAATAGTATGTAAACACCTCTGCCTTCCCCACTCTTTGTAAACTCAGCAGTGAAATCCTGCAGCCTCTTGAGACTAATCCTTGGAAAGAGCCCAGAACTAGACAGCGATATCTACAGCCACATCTGATTGGGTAATCCAAACAGTGCTTCACACCCTTCTGTGTATTGCATCTCACCAGGACAACTATTTGGTTCCATTTCAGAGCCTCTCTCCACACCTCTTATTACTCTCACCAGCCATCCCAGTGAATCCTGCCTAGGGAGATCAGTGACTGTCAGATGTCATTCAGCCACTGGCTCTAATGTTTACTACACATGGTACAGAAAGAGCTTTCCGACCAATATCATATCAGTGCACAGCAGCGACCTGGTGCTTCGCTGTGGAGACCTCCTGGAGAGTCAGAGCTATTACTGCCTAGCTGCAACTCGCAGAGCAAACAAATCCACCCAGGTGTTGAGAGCAGAGGTGCTGATCCCGGCAAAAGAGAACTGCACGTACCAGTTACAATTAACAGGTAATGTTTTTATTTCCGTGTTAGCTTCATGGACTGATTAATAAATAATAAGCAAAAAAATCTGTAAAATACATGTTAAACTCCTCCCACACTAAGTTATGCTATCTAAATATGGACCCCTCCCTAAAGCAGAAAGGAATCAAGCTACAAATACAGCAGTATTGTCTCCATTCTTATATTGCCTATTGTACTCGTCCTTAGATGCCTAGTACACGTGCAAACAATACCAGCACATCTGTGGCATGGAGAACAGAATGTCAGACATTTTGCTCCCACAAATACCACATCTTTGTCCCTTGAGTTAAAGGAGAATGCTCCTTAGCTGTAACAGACAGGAAGGTTTAATTTTCCTACGTCAATAGAGGACTGTTCAATGTAACGTACATTATCTTCTTTGCTCCTCTTGTAGTGTAGGGGAGAGTATGAAATGTCGAATGCCAAGTGGATATGCATTGGATTCTATACAAGCAATTATATATTTTTATTACAGATGGTGAATCATACAACTGTATAAGAACAACCCCAGTGTTTACAGTTGAGACGCCTTCAACACCCTTCACAGGCTATTCAACACCTTGCTCCAACTCCTCTAGCCATCCTGGCACAGAAGAGTAGGTACCAGCCATCACAACTATGTGCTCCTACTGATTAGATAGGGTTTCTCTCAGAAATCCTAGTGGAAAAAATTCGGTCTAAAGACATTTAAAACTGTAGCTAATGTGGTGGGAATATTTGTGCCTAGGTACCATGGCGATTGGCACACTGGGAATATCGGAAAGAGACACGATAGAAAGAAAATCAGTACAGAAGAGATTTAATAGGGAATTAAATTGCCAACTTGATCCAAATGTCAGAGCACTGCGCCAAAGTGTTACAGATGACAAGAGCTTGACAAGACTTAAAAAAGGATCAAGCACTTATAAGGACAATGAGAACTTTCAGTTACAGAAGGAAGGACTGTAATGAATTATAAAGAGGATCATGCTTCAGGGTACAGGCTGATCACTGAACTGCCCAGGGTTAAAGAAAGACTTCTAGGTGGGCAGGATATTCCATAATTGTCTCACTGGTTTTCCTGAACTTTCCTCTAAGACATCTGGCACTTGCCTCGGCTGGTGCCAGGATACCTCACTAGATGGACCATTGTTTTGATCCACTATGGAAATCCCCATGTTTCTATTTAGAAATAAAGGCACTGAATGGGACACCAGAATTCAGCACCATTGTTTGAAAAACAAATGGTAACTATGTGACTTTTGCTCCTAAATTCTGTGGGCATTTTTGAAAAAAAAATCTCCCCCAGTCGAACTTGTGCTTGTTGTATTAAAATGTTTGTTAAAAGGATCTTTTACCTGCAGATCCAGTATTTCCACAGTGGCTACTCAAAATGATTTATTGTTCTCTTTGGCTTTAGTAGTTGGATCCCAGTTCCATGGGCCGTTCTGCGCTGGCTGTTCCTGGTTATTCTAGTAGCATCTTTAATCATCATTCAGAGCAACAGGACATAGAAAAGTGGTGAGTTTCTTTTAACTGTAAAGACAATTGTCATTCAGTTCAATAGCACAATTAACAGTGTAACAATTCTCTACCCAACGGTCAAGCAAAGATGCTCATGTGTATAATTTTATATAAAAGCGATGTATTAAAATACTGTTAATGTGCATTTCACTAATATATGCTCAAATGTGACTTGAGAGACTAGGCAGGTTTTGATTTTTTTTTATTTCATTTTATTTGCTGTAAATATTTTACCAGATTTATAAAGACAATTTCCATTTCTACTGAAGCTTTTTAAACCTATGATCAAGGAAAAAAGCTTATTTTCTGAACAGAAGCAGTTTCCTGCTTCTGCATTGCTGGAAGCTAGCAGTTCTCCCTAGAACGCTGCTTCTGGGGATTGCCAGTAGCGTGCACTCTGATATACTTACTCCCAAGCAGTAAATCTTTGACCCACCAGGTCTTAATATATGGTGTACTTATTCTCTGAAGGTTTTTTAAGTGTAAAATTTTAATTGCTTTACATTTCTGTTCATATCAATGGAACTGTTTTCTCATGTGGTTTTGGCATGAGGTTTAAAAAACAAAACCAAATACCAACAGAAGTTGAGTCCTAAGACTAATACTGTAGTGAGTTGCAGCTCTTTGCTAGCAAAAACCTGATACTTTGCTCTTATGATACGTCCTGGTCATGACACCTTACCAATTGTTTCCTCTTCCTTTATAGACCATAAGCCTGGAAATATTTGATTAAAATATAGATACTTTGAATTAAAAAACCTACCAGTAAAATTGTATTAACAAAATCAAAGGTACCCACAGCTTATAAATTTGTCCCAAATCCTTGATAAATGAGAACGTCATGCTTCTTTAAGAGTGAGCTGCCTGCTTGCAGCTTGACCCAACCGTACCCTTATTCACTAATAAAGATGCCCATTCAAGAAATATTTAAGAGGCCCAAATTATTCATGGATCATGAGCATAAGTCAAATCTGGAACCGGCATGGGAATCGAGGAAAATTATTTTTCCATAGTAGAAGATTCAACTCCTAATGTGCCAGAATGATGCATCTATATTTATCCTGCTGCTCTTCTGTATACAAGGGCAGGTGGCTATGCAGCATCTAGACTACTTAACCACCTGCTGGGTTTCATACCGGGCTGCTCTGAATGGGTTTGAGTGCAGGGTTCGAACACAATCAGAAAGCACATTACAATAAAAATATCCTTTGGTTTTAAGATTAAAACAAACTGAAATATTTTATTTTTAAGACTTCATTTCCAGAATCTTTGAAGTGCCCCCCCTCCATTATCCCACCAAAAGAAGGTCAGAGACTCGCATGGTCTTTGGTGAAGTCTAATTTCCAGGCCATCACCAGCATTGCGATATTGCTTACCCCCAGGCACAGGAGAGTGCGGTCATCTGGACCTGTTATCAGTAGAACATCTTGACACCTTCAGCACACTAGGTCACCCAAAAGACCACACTTCTCTGTACACCATTCAGCATACAGGAAGCAATGTCTTGATAAATTCCGAATACACAGACTGTTCTAACAACAAAGACAATATGCAAAATCCAGTTTCCAGTCACATTTATAACTCTCTCTTTTGCATGTGGGCTGCACTCTATGTTCTAAAAATGCATTTGACAGATGCTGTGCACACAAAACAGGTTCAGTTAGCTTGTGCGTTCATCACATTAATCTGAAACCTACATAAGGTTCCTAGACGGAGATAATGCCTGTGTGTATATTTGGGGTCCACCCTTCCCAGCCAGGCTTCCCCAGATCCAGGCCAGAGTACCTAGTCCTGCTCCACCAGACATCACTGCTAGAAGACAGGGTCAAGGGGTTCCAACTCCATTAGCCTTTTAAAAAAAAAAAAATCCTACTATGCCAAACTACTCCAGCTTACACAACTTCCTAGTGAAACTTCTCCAGCTGACAAGACCCAAACATCCAGAGTGAGTCTACAGTGGCAGAAAGGAGAAGACTTCAAACTGGGAACCAGATATGAGAGGAGCAAAACCCCCTAAACTTCCTAGACACTCAAAAGATTCTGCACCAGTAGTGAAAATCTCAGACTGAGTGTCCCTGGATAGATAGCCAGCAAAGCAACGCCTTTGGGGATTTCAGAGTTAGTTACAGACTTGCAAAAAATAAACAAAATGGCAGAATTATTGGATTTTTGTCACAAATCCAGTTCAGAGTACTTCTGCAGAACTCTTGCCTGGTTTTCTGAGTGGCCTCTCTATAGACCTCTCTATCCCCAAAAGAGACATTTCTGTCAAATTTAAATTTTGTAAAAGCAATCCTTCATGTAACTGTAGAGCAACAGAAATGTGTGAAAATTCTAAGGGAAAAACCACCATTTTAAAACAAACACTGACCTGTAGCGTTTGAAACCCAAACATGGCCACACTAAGCCCCTGTACGCCAGTGAAACTGATGCCATTGTCCAAGTAGAAAGAAATGCAGAGAGCAAATGAAGTGCATAAGAATGACAAACTGGATTTTTATATTCTTCCCTTCCAGTGATCCAGGGTGTGTTAGTAACAGAGACACACACTTTTCCATTTAAAAATCAGGTTGCAAACATCTTCCATTTGAGAGGCTGTAAGGACAAATCTCCTAATTAAATCAACTAGCAATACAGCTACTTTCCCTCAAGCCAGCTCACACCCTGCCGGATTTCCACTCCGAGGGGCCCACAAGACCCAGATCCAGGTTGGAATTAAGTATTTAAATAATTACCCTATTGCCTAGAGACCCCAAAAGAGGATTGGAGCCTTTTGTGTTGGGTACTGTGCAAGCACACAATAGGAGATGTGGTCACTGCCCTGAACAGCTTACAATATGAGACCAGATGGGAGGAAAAGGATGCAATCAAATTCATATAGTTTGCATAGATATAGATTAATTTGCTCATTTTATTAAAAATACATTAAGTTGGGCCACCGTGCTCATCTGCCTCTCAGCCCAGACATCACTGACCCACTGATTTCATATAAGTGTTAGAGCGGAGTCTGGAGGAGAGGGAAGTGGGTTTACAGAGGAATTCCAAATAACTCCCCACAGATCCCTTTAGTAGCAGCAGCTGGCTTCTGAGGGAACCGCTGGTGGGGTGGAACCATCTCTCTATGACCGCCCCAGTGATGGTTTGGGGTGGGATATTCCAGGTTGAGCTGGCTCTCCCACAGAGTCCTCTATGATATGTAGGCCTTGTTTCACTGACCTACTCAGATAATGAACTGATTCAACAGCAGCATCCCAAAGAGCCCTCTGCAAACTGCAGGATCATGTAAAACCTCGAATCCTTATGGAGTCACTCCAGCAAACCCAAGTGTAATGTGGCACAGGCTAAGACACAGATTTGGTGTAGCTGATTTTACCGCAGAGCATATATAGCAGTAGCTCCTTGGGGGACTGTATGTGAGTGCCTCTTTCTGTTAATACCAACTCCTAGAGGTAGCAGGAGGAGGTTTCACTGGGCTTTCAGTGAGCATGGCCAGCTAGAGAAGACAATTCCCCTAATTGTAGAAGTTTGTTAACTCTTAGAGCGCTAGAGAAGTAGGATGGCCAAGAGGGTTCAGTGCTACCAGTTCTCACATCTGTGGGCTCTGCTATAAATAGCATTCTTCTTGTTCACAATGTCCTCCTTTTTGGCTTGCTCGGACTCAATTCCTTGGCTGTTCTGTTTCCCAACATGATATTAGGCAGCCATCTCTGGCTCACTCTCCCTTCGCCGTTACAGGGTAGGAGTTCAGCACCAAAGCTGGCAGAACAAAAGTGTCGCTGTCAGTCCTCACACTTAAAAGTTGCATTTACAGCCTATGTTGCAGGGAAACCAAATCAATCCTACAAATTATTTGTAAACAAATGAATAAGTGCAAGAACAAGAGAGCCACATCTGGTGTGGAAGAATAGCTCCGTGTTAAGGTGTCCCAATTACTGACTGGATTGATCTTCGGGGCAGAGGGAAGTAGAAAGACTGATGGCTGGGAAAACAATTTTCAGAAAACAGTTTAATAGTTTAAGTCAAGTCATTGAAATCTGCCATTTCACTCCCTGGGAGGCAGCGTAGCCTTTTCCATCAGTTTTCAAAGTTCTCCTAAAAGAATTGAAAGAAAGAATTAAAAACAATGGTTAAAGGAACTAGCAGTAAGAGAGATGGCCCAAGTGCAGGATAGGGAAACCAGTTCTACTCCCAGCTTGCATGCCAACTTTCCCTCTGGCCTGGGCCAAGTCACTTCATCTTTCCAGGCCTCAGTTTCTTCAGCAGTAAAATGGGGAGCCCTGCCCCCACAAGGGGGTGAGAGAAAGTGTCTGTAAAGCCCTTAGGAGCTAGAAACAGCAACATATGATTAACATTTATTCCTTATGAACTTATCTAGGGCAGAAATGTTAGAGACTCAGGGCGCTGACAGAGCGGTGAAATCCTGTTGAAGTCAATAGGAAAGATACCATTGACTTCAGTGAAGGCAGGATTTCACCAAGACATTTAACACAGCAGTGCTTCAGATAGACAATAACACCTGAAACGTAGGACTATTAGGGGGAACAATCTGGTGTTTTTGGGGTCAGTGGCCAGCAATGCCAGGGCATGCCCCGGGATGGCATGTTGCAGGGCTGAGCAGCTAGGCTGACAGGGTTAGGACATCTCCTTGGACGTGCCAATGAATGGTGCCCTCAGAACACTGGGTCACACTGTAGCCAGTTCAGACTAGCAAAGGAACAATTATCACAAGTGCCAACAGAAGAATTTCAGTGACCCTTGAGCACTCACCCAGCCACCCCGGGTCTCGATGTATCCTCTCACTTCACGGTTCCCATTAATCAGCTCCACAAGCTGGATTTGACGGGCCACAGCTGGAACTTTCCGGGAAAGGTATGCTAACAATTTCACAGACACTGCCAGAAAAGCTCTCTCGTAACCCAGCCCAGGATTCAGGCTGCTCCAACTCTTGCTGAGAGAATCCACCATGACTCCAAATTCCTCCACCTGGAAACACCAAGAGGAGGCTTTATAAAATACCACCATTAAAATAAGTCTTGGTTCAAACCCCACAGGGTTACCCAGGCCTGGCTTGCTCTGCTCTATGATTGAGGCAGGTGACCCCTTTGGCCAGTGCATTGCTTGGTACATCTAAAGTCAGACTGTAAGATCGTCAGGGCAGAGACTATATGTATTATGTGTTTGTACAGTGCTACTGTAGTTCACACAACAGTGCTGGGGGAGAAGGAAGGGCAGTTTCCAACGTAACGAGGACTGCAAAGAGCTTAGAGCTAGAGGTGCACGAGCATTCATATTGAAACTGGGCTGGGATGAGTTCCAACCTCAGACCAGGCTCATGTCAGGTCAGCTAACACAGGTGGGGCTGTTCAGACAGCTCCCCTTCTTCATTCCCCTCCCGCCCCCCGTCGTCCAAGAGCAGCCCCTCCCATCTCAAGACAAAGAATCCTCTCACATCACAGCACTTCAGTTAAGAAAGGAGGTGCCGGGCTCTACAGCATCTTGCAGGAGAGGGACAGACCCTGGCCTAAACAAAGAGAGGGCTTGTGCATTACCTTTCCCTTAGCCATCTCAGCAATGACGCGCCGGGCAGGCTGCTCCAGATCCTCGTTATATTGGTCTCCTAGTCTCCGCAGACGACTGGCAATAATAACCGAATCAAAGGTACTTGAGCTCTCTGCAGGAGCAGAAGATTCATGTTCTAAGGCGGCAGAGAGAGAGAGCAGGAAAAAGGGGTACAACCTGCAGGTCAAGTGGTTGAGGTTGAGAATGCCGGTTTCATATCTAAACTTATTTTATATTACATGAAAAAAATAGTGTTAAAAGAACGTGAAGTCAGGCACACAGAAGTTAGGAAATGCCAGATGAAGATTCCCCATGCAACCTTAATTTGGACCCCTTGTGCGAATGCATTATGGGATGATCTTTAATTATATTATCACAGAATATTTCCTAATTAAAAAATCCAAAAGACTAAAAACCAGAATTTTTATCATGTGGAATCATATGGACACCTGATTTGGGTCATCAGTCCGGTTCAGATCTTTAGATCCGCAGCACAGACCTGTACCACTTGAGTTAAGAGAGTAACTGGTAACAGAACGAGGCGGAGTACGAGGTTCAGGCAACAGGCGAGACACACAGTTTGCCAAAGGGGTTAACACAGCTATTTACTGACAGCAGAGGAACACAGACAACTCCTGGGTTCAAATCTAGGTTCCGGAGGACAGCGTGTGTAATGGTGAGACCCTTCTGCCCTTGCCCCTGGCCTCCCACAAGCCTGACCCTCTCTGCCCCCTCCCATCTGTCTCAATCCCTCCACCTGACATGGGTTCATGTTCCAGTTCACTACCCTTTCCAGACTCTAGTCTCATCCTCCTACCAACATCCCCAATGCCCAACTTACTTCTTCCTCCTCCTCCATGCTTCCTGGCAGCCAGCAGGGGGAGCAACGAGAACAAATTAGAGATTCTCTGATTTGGTGCCCAGTACCCCAGCAGCCCCTGTCAGCTGGGAGCAGCATTTGCAGAAAGAGTCCTGCTTATCCTCCGCATTTCCAGGCTGGAATATGCTCAGGACAGGCAGAATCTTCAGCAAATTCACCCGTCAAACCATTTAGTTTCTAATAAATGTGCAAACTGCAATTTTTCAAAGGCTTAACAATTTAGCCAGTTTGGGCTCTTTTGCCACAGGGATGGTAAAAGGCACAATGTGCCCTCTGCCCAAGTTCCAAGTTCCTGCTCAAATGCAGGATGGTGCTAGAGCTTCTCAGCAGAACGGTTTTAAAAATGTAAGATGGGCAAAACACACATTTCCCTAAACGTTCTAAGAAATAACTATTTTTGCTTGACATTTTCCAAAGCAGAGTTCAGCCTGAGGCAAATGCCCGGCCCTGAAAATTTCAATCCAAATTGTTACACTTTGGCAAAGTTGTAAGCCACTGAAGATCGGAAGTGTTGAGCAACTTTATCTAGCGGGGTTGCTAGCTGCTCCGCTCAGGCTGGGTAAGTCCTAGTTGCCCTTTCTTATTACATTGCTAAGTTGCTCTCTTAATACTCCAGTCAGTGGAAATAGACTTGTATGTGACCCATTAGCCTGATGGGAGCTCAGCACAGGGGACAGGCAGATGGGAGACACCCTCTGAGCCAAGCTTCCCTTCCTCCTTCAGCTCCCTCCTCCAAGGATGCTTCCATGAAACCTTTGAGAAACGAATGCTGCTTGATGCTTATAGCACCTCCCACTTGCACCAACTTACAGCCACTCTCTGGGCCCGATTGTCTTTTGGCTGGGTCTGAACTAGACTGTACATTCCCTGGGACGGAGACCAGGCCCTTCCTTATTTGTTAACCCCCAAGTACAGTGTTGGTACTCGATACATTAATGATAATTAGTTCTTTGGTTACAAGGACCAGGACCAGTTACACTTTCCCCATCACTATTAGGACAAGTTATTTTTATGGAGATTTGGCGAGTGAAAAAGTTACTGGCATTTATAACTTGAATCCAAAAATCCCAGGTGCTCTACAGACTATTACAAATATATGTAATCTGCACATTTGTGATGCAGCCTGGGTTTTTCAATGACAAGCAGTCAGGATCTCCATTTTGCATCTCATTGGAAAGAGTCCTTTCCAATAGCATAGTTCTCCATAGCCCATCAGGGAAATGGTTCAACCTGGACCGAGAGGGAAGGGCAACACCGCTCCTTGCAGTCACCTGAAGACTCTCATGGAAATACTGACCTGTGCCAACTCCACTTCGCTTGAGACCTGCCAGCCCAAACTGCAGCCCACCTCTCTATCCATTCCAGGAACACCCCAACAGGGCATTTACCTAGAACCTTCAGCCAAGAAAGCCTCCTGCCTCCCCCCAGAGATTTGGTCCCAGGTGACTTTACCTGCATGTGACTCAGCAAAAGAGTCTGTCTCCAGACTGCGGGAAGCAAACCATTCATCTTCCCCTAGGAGATCAGAGAGAAGTGCCTCCACAATGCACTCTGTTTGCTCCTCAAAAGTCCTAGGGCTCTTCATTTTAATACGCCCCCCCCTTAGATTATCTGAAGTTCAAACAGAAGCCAAGTTGCCCCTGCAGCTGTTCCTCTTCCGGGTAAGGTTTGTGCACAGAACCTTTAGAAGCTTTCCTCCTTCCTGGTCAGCTCAGCATGCGTCACACCCTCCCAAGGGCAAGTGCCTTAGGGAGACTCCTCCTCCCCAGGGCAGGGTAAAGCACTGAGGGCTGAAATAGCCTGTCAGTCTTGCTCTCCTGCACATGGGTGTGGCAAAGTTTCACAATAACCATTTATTGTAAAACACAGCTGTCGAGAATGAAGTTTTTCCAAAGTCCATGCTTCACCAAGGGATACCCTGCCTAGAATGAGTCTTGGACTCAAAGGTCATGTCTACACAGGGATTGGAACCAGGTTACCTGCAACTGTGTAAACATGAGGAGTTGCTGACAGGGTACAAGGGTGCTTTTGCTGATAATTTCATAATGCAAATATGCTCCCATCACCCAGAGCAGCCAGAGGCGTGGCTAAGTGAGCTCAGCTCACACAGGAAAGGTCCTGTAAGCTGGTGATAAGACACACCAGACTACAGTCTGTGCTTAAACCCAACTGCAGCTATAGTAGGCAGCCTTAGCGTGACCATACCTGCTGAATGCTTACTTACTGCAGAGAACAAATCCACAAAGACTGTCAGTGGACTCACAGCAAATTCTGCGCTGCTGCTCCCAAGGTAGCAAGAGCAGCCACTTCACCAGCACAAGAGGGGTTTTATGGCAATGAGGGAAGAAGCCATTCCTAAGTGTGGGAGGTCTAACCTGGTGTGGCTCCTAACTCAGAGTCACAGGGTGGACACTGAGGGTACATCTACACTGCATACAAAAAGCCATGGCAGCAAGTCTCAGAACCTGGGTCAGCGGACGCCAGCTGGGAGCTAAAAATAGCTAGTTGTGTAGACATTCCCAGTTGCGCTGATGCCCAAGCTCTGAAACCCAAAAGTGGGGTCTCCAGCCTGAGTGGGCACTTCTACACTGCTCTTTTTAGCCCAGTAGCATGAGCCCATGTCAGTTGCTGGGGGCTCTGAGACTTGCTGCCATATTTTTTTGGGGGGGAAGGGGCAATGTAGACATGCCTTAAGAGGGAGTTGGTTCAACCCACCTGTGCCTCATTACCCATCTCACAGTGGCACATGATAGGGGACAGCTGGTCTCTATCAAGAGAGGGGAACAGGAAACAGTGGCATATAGTGCAAGAGGTGCCGTGAGCAAGAGGCTCCTGGTGCAGACTACGGGGGAAAAGAAAAGAACACTCCAGGAAGGGTTGGGAGTGGCCTATTAAAAGCAGCCAGTTGAGTTGAACTTCATAGACTTTATTTGGGGATTTTGAAGTTAATAAGCCCAGCCCCTAAGGAGCAGTGGTTGAACAGAGAGAAGCCTGCATGTAGTTTACGGCAGAGCCCTGAAAAGGAACACTAAGGGTCTGTCTCCACTGCATACTCCATATGGCAGCACGTCGAGTACATACACTGCATGCCCCTCTAGCACAGGTATAAACAACATTCCCAGTCCTCTCTAGAGAGATCTGACTCCAATATTAAATCTTTCTTTTATTCATGTAACTAGCACTGGAGTTGTTCCTGCCTCAGTGACCCCATCAGAAGCACCAGACTGATGATCCATCCCCCAGCCTTCAGAGTTGCGAGACCTTGATGGATTTTGAATCTTTCCCGTGCACCTGTTATAATGCAGTATGTGAAGAAACTAGCGACACTCGCACCATATGCTGCCCCTGGGCCACACACTATTCCCACTGGTACTAATGGCAGCTCTAAGGCAGATCGGGGCTGTTCAAGGCCCTTACAAACAGTTTAGAAGAAGAGCAATTTAACTTCAGTAACACCACGCTGAGCCATAGAAAAGATCTTCTCTGCACCCCGAGTGAGCCTGCTCCGAGCAGGGCTTAGAGGAATCAGGATTTCAGCCCTAGGACTGTCCCCATTACAGTTCTTAACACTGAGATAAAGTGTTGCAGCGCCTCAGTCCTCTCCTCGCTCTGCTTCACTGAAACCTGCATGTCGGAGTTCTCGGTCTCAAGCAGCAGTTCTGTTAGGAAGAGACAGCCAGATTCATCCTGGGCACTGAGATAGGCTTTCCATGGCTGGGCACCAGCTTTGCTCATAGCAATAGTCTGGATGTGGACAACCTGAAGCGCAGTCTGTATGGTGTCTGGGTGAGCAGCTCCATGCCAGGGCAGAGCCTGCTGGCAGTTCACATCCAGACTCAGCCAGGTCTTCTCAAACTGCTCTGCAGTCAGGTATGCCTTGGGGATTAAAGTCAAGCCAGTCGAGTCGGAATGAACCTGGAGAACTTCCTTATTCCCTTCTGAAATCAGTGACTCTGAAATCAAATATGAAACAGGGTGAGAAATGGCATTGGGAATGCTGCCCCCAGTATCACCAAGAGTGTCTGACAGACCTATCAGCAACACAAACCCAGGAAGTGTAATGCCTCCAATATTCCACCGGGGTGAGCAGACTGTGAACAGCCAAGTGTTAAGTGAAAGGCTGAGACCCCATAACAGCCTTTTGTACTCAAGGCTTCAGTGCTAAAACCTGGGATCCTCCCGGAGGGTCAAACATAGGAAGATTCATCAATGGAGGAAGGTATTTTTCTAGCTGAGCGTGCGACTACCTGTTCCTGCAGTCATCGGAGCAGCAAAGGGAAAGCCTCTGCAGCGCGGCTCCGTTGCCCAGTTAGCAGTGACAACTGCCCAGCGCGCTTTCCCATATATGGGCACCAACGTGTTAAACTCTGAAGCCCATTTGTTCACAGGTCGCTCTGCCTGATCCTCCAGGAGTCCCAGAGAGGGATCAGACTTGGGGCTGCACAGCACTTGCTTCGCTTCTTCCACGCCAGCTTGTAAGAGACGATAGTAGAACAGCCCCCGGTCCCGTACCACCATATCAGTCTCTTCCTCTGGAAAGATGAACACACACACGTTCACTCAGGGCATGCTAGCATTCATAGATCAGACCTCAATGGACAACCCTTCGCTGGTACATACCAACCAACACCTGGATCCTGCGTGCTGTCCATTTTCTCTACCACTTTGCAGAGCTAGGGGCCAAACAGCAGCAGGAATAGCAGCAGCAAGGTGGTAAACAGGAGCAAGGGAAAAGAGGCAGACAGGAAGAGGGCTAGATTCTGCATTTGCATCCACACAGGAGGATGTCAAAAACTTATTTTAAAACTAGTCCGGATCTTTGAGCCGAGGAGTTTCTGCCACAAAATTTTCCATCTGTCACTGCAGTGTGCGAGAGAGTCCCCAGCAGGGACACACCCACCTATGCAGTAATACAGCAGGTGCCCTGACATAAATTTAGCACAGGGCTGCGGGCATGAGAGTCTCAGCAAGACATACCCACCTATGCAGTAATAGAGCAGTCGCCCAAGTATGTCCTGGCATTCGGCAGGACAAAACAGGAAGAGTCGGACCAAAGCTGTCAGCAACTCCATCTTCACTGCTGGAAACGTCTCCGATCTCACATTCTCGACAAAGTCCTCCAAAACGTAGGGAGCATTGGGAACTCTCTCCCCATGCACTCCCAGGAGCCAGATCAGCGCTTGCTTGCCCTGGGGAGTCAAACACCACCACCGGATGCTCAGAGCCAAGCCACTCCACACTGCATTCCTAGTACAACCTGTGACCAAGGACCTTTGACACCAACTGGCAGAAGGCACAGGGGTACATACGAGTACAGGGATCCCCTGGGTTCACCAAAAGGGGTCATGTGGTGGCCATATTCATTGCAAGATGTATGTAAGGAAAGCGTGAGGAGTTATGTATACATGCTGAAAATTATGTTCTCTAGGTTTTGTAGGTAAAGGCAGGTCACTCAAAGATTCTGTGCCTTGAGACAAACTTCTCCAGACAGGAGATGGGAGACCTGGTGGACCATTGTGTGCCGTGGGTCTTACAACAGAAGTTTAACAACATACTAAATCAAATGCTGAAGAAGAGCTTGCGGAAACTTCAGAAGGAAATTAACAGGAACAGCTGGGGGAGAGGTAGAAACCTATTTTCAGGTAAAGATCAAAAGGTCTGGTCTGGAATATCTTGGGCTCTACAGAAACATCCTAGCATCCCTCAATCTCTGAAGACAAGTGGTCAGTAAGCTTGAGGTTATGAAAGGGGGCTCTCAGCCATCCTGGCTAAAAACACTGAGAAAAGGACTTGGACTAAGCGATCCTGTAGGAGACAGGGAACGTCTTGTGAGTTAAGTTTTGGCTCTAAAAGGCACATCATGTTATGATTTTCCTTTACATGTAACCATCTGTTTCTAATATTTTTATTTACGGTCACTTGAATCTCTGCTCTTTGATAAAGTTATTGTTTTCACTATAAATCTATCTAAGTGCTGCGTGTTAAGTGGAGTGGGGATCCGGAGTTGAACCTTGTGTAAGCTGGTGTGTACTGTTCTTCGGGAGAAGCAAAGCTGAGTTCTGAATGTTCAGTGGAACAGGAGCTGGGTAGTCCAGAAGCTTGGTACATGCCTATTGTTAACCTGTAGAGAGAGTGCGATGCCTGCGGACACCTGGATGGCAATGCTTGTATTACAGGGTCTGGTGCAGCAGGCACTGACAAGACTCCCTCACGCTAAGGGCAGGAATTAGCGAGGTGCCTCATAACCCTGGGTACCTCTGAGAAGAATCACACCACCACCGGAGCATCAGGTGAACTGGGAACCCCAGGCTGCAGCTCACCAGGATGGTGCTCAGCTCAGAACTGTTTATTGGAGAGAGGAGTATTCAAGACAAGAGTCTCCCAGTATTTAAATAGTAACATCAGCCAACACAGAAACACCCAGCACTTAATACCAGGCTTTCCCTCTCCAGAGCACTGGACCAGCACGAACCAACAACCTCACAACAGTCCTGTGAAGCAGGACTATTGTAATATCCTTTTACAGACCGGCGAACCACAGCAGAGAGGTGATGGGACATGCCCAGGCATCAGCATGATTCCATATCAGAGCTGGAATAGAATTCTAGAGTCCTAGCTCTCAGGCTAGTTCCCCAGACTACACTTCTATATGCCCTAAATACAGTGGTTATCTGGGGTTAAGGGAAGCGGTGGGATCTCCGTTGTCCTAGCCCAAAAGGGGCCATGTACAGACAACTTGGCTGACATCACTGTACTGAGGAGGGGCCTGCAAACAGTGCTGCTCTAAACTGCCAAGCAGCAGGTGCTCACAGATTTAAAGACCAGAGCTTCCCTGCACCCCATGGAGAAGTTTTTCTACAACCTAGGAGCTCTCATCATTCAGATGCTCTTGAGATTCAGCCTGAATTTGACTAGGAGAGATGGGACGTAACTGAACAAAGGCATAATCCCTCATCCCACCCCAAATGATTCCTCTCCCTCCTTGGTGCTCACACCCTTCAAATACTTGTTTGGCCACTCCAAGCAGAGCTGGCTCTGTTTATCAGAGTTCTACATGACAGGAGACGGATCGCCATTCGGCTAACTGCATGAAGCCTCCCTACCTCGCTGTCCTGCATGGCCTCCTCACAGCTGGGCAGAGCCTGGCACACAGCCTCGGTGCACTGGGGACAAAGCCACACCAGGTCCCGGAAAGCCTGCACCACAGCTGCAGTGGAACAGAATGCTCAGTATCTAACAGCAGCTTTTTAAAATCACCACCCCAAGAAAATAATTCACCATCGATTCGGAACGAGCCAGGTCAGTGCTGCACTCATTCATGCTATTTGGAGCACTTTTCTTCAAAGCCTCACACAGCACTGGGGTTGGCCATAGTAAATGTAAAACCTTTGCTCCCCCCCATCCAAAATAAAATGTTTAAATGGCAAAGATTGCTTCTTTGGCTGCATTGAAGCAATCTCCCCCAGCCATCCCCTGTCCTTGAGAAGGCAGTGACTGACTGTCTCATAGCAACAGTGTTTTAAGGTGAGTCTCATCAACACTCCGCAGCAACCGCTGCTAACTTATAAACTTGCATATACATTCTAAAAATTAATTCATTTGGTGACTGGAAAAAACTGCAATTTTGAAAGCCCATAAAAGGTGGAGAAAAATTATTCAAAAGAAGCGAGTGAAACAGTGATTGATGTTAAATCTGAAAGCAGCAGGAAAACCAGAGAGGAGAGTCAGTTACATCAGTGACTGAAATTACAAAAGGGGCAGAGACTAAAGCAGCCAGTGGGAAACAACTTCAAGGTCAGAACTTTCAATCAACTTGACCTTTATAAAAGAGCCATTAAAATATCTCAGTATGGTCCCTCACTCCCTGAGCTAGCAGGTTCAGTCCACATCACACGGTGGATGGAGCTGTGTCCAATCCCCGCTTAAGCACAAGGAAGGTAGCTAAGATAGGAGAAGTTATAAAGTCCACACAAGGAAGATGCCTACCAGGTTAGAAGCCACACCAAATGATTATCTTGTGGTCACCTGGACAGGGATTTCCTAAATCCCAGCCCAGAGCCACACAACTCTACCAAAGCTAGATGTCCTGGTAGCGAGGCCATTTCTTGAAAGCGTGAAGCAAGCAAACCCGAGAACTCAGCCAGCAGCAAATCCTTACCTGAAGTGATATGTTCTTGCTTCAGCCCTAGGAGCTCCGTTAGAATCCCCACACACTGCTCTGTGTACGTCCTGGCAATGCTGCCTGAGGAAGCACCAAGGGGATCAAGTCAAGCTTTGGTCAGAGAAACAGACAGGCGTGCCTATGCTATCCACCACAAAGTCATGTTAGAGTGATATTCTCCCTCGTCTGAAAACACTTGTTAGCCTGCTATTATGGCAGAGAAACAATCTACAGGTTGGTCCTGCTTTGAGCAGGGGGTTGGACTAGATGACCTCCTGAGGTCTCTTCCAACCTTAATCTTCTAGGATACCACTCACTACAGAGGAAAAAAAAAAATCCTGGGGAGAATGCTCTAGTTCCCTCAGCGCACACACAAATGAGAGAAAGTCTGGTACACCTAAGGGAAGAATCCATTCACAATTTAAAAACAGACATTTTAAATGCAATATTAGGGACCCCAAACAACCTTAACTCTGCCCCCATAGCACTACCCAGAAATTTAGGGCCCACCCATCCACCCCTCAGGTTCATTACGATTCCACGTTTTCATGCTTTAATAAGATGGGTGGGTGGGTAGGTAAAGTCACCTCATGTGCACATCAGTCCAGCCCAGGCTGCTAGGAGCCAATGGCTTGCTAGCAACTTAGCATTTCTGGGGCACCCGGCCCAGGCAGAGCAATTCAGAAATGCTCAGGACAGGCTCAGGAACGCCTTCATCTTTCTGGGGATCTGGCTCAGCCTGGGGTGCGGCACCAGGACGGCTCTGACACACACTGCTCTTTCGTCGCTGGCCTAGGCTTGTTTTGGTGGAGAAAGACCTATTTGAGAGATTTCAGAGACAACCCCCGGCTGTTTCTGAAGCAAAAGCAGAGCTCTTACCTATGGCGAAGATGGCCCCCTGGGCAAGCTCGACTGACACATCAGTGCAGTAACTCTTCAGCTCCTCCAGCACCTGCTGCACGTTCTCATCATTCACCAGTTCACACAACACTTCCATCTTCTGACATTTAATGTAATGGGGCTCCGAGTAGGAACAGAAAAACTTCTTGTAATGGCTGCTAAAGTGGCCAGGCAGGCTTCCCAGGATCTGGCGCACATGACACAGGGCAGCGAAGCAGAGCTCCCGGCTCTCGGAGGTGCAGGCCGCCAGCAGTGGCCCCTTCACTCTAACTAGTACATCTGTCTGTACCTGTGGGAAGTCCTTGGCCAACACCAGAAAGAGTTTGGTGGCTGCCATCACAACACTGGGGCTGGTGCTCTTGAGGGACCCATCTAGTAAGCTGAGGATGTCGAAGAGTTCTTCCTCACTGCGGGGTTTGTAGCGCAGCAGGAAGGCCAGCACCTCACTCTGTCCCCACTGGTCTAAGTCAGACATTCTGCCAAGAAAGCAGCACGGTAAACAGGTCACAAAAGATGCAGCACTACGCAGGGATCATTCCAGGGCAGAGCCTGCAGCTGTTGCACTTCGTATGGTTTCAGCATACCCACCAATTGCCAGGTTTGTACATGCGGATACCAGCGTTCTCTCTCTCAAGGGAACCAGTCAGTTCACATGCACGCTGAAGCTGAACTCTGTCTCAGTCACTCACACCTGCCCTCAAGCACTAAACCAGAGAGAAACACTGAGAAGGTGCATGGCTAGAGCAAGAGAAAGGATGCCACTCCCTTGACCGAACCAACCCAGACCTGTCTGAAGAGAAGCTGATTCCTTCAGACACTGGACACCATCCCTGCCACATTACACATATTGGGAGGTAGTGGGACAGACAGGCTAGAACAGCTGGTCCTACACTGATGTGCCCCAGCTGTTGTCAGGGAAGAAAGAACCTTTAGATAAGCCATGATACAACTTGTAATTTTAAATAAACGGATAGTTGGTCACAAACTTCTCCTGGAAACTGAGGTTGGTTCTGGGTATCACTGGGAAGGCCTCAGATTTCACATGTGACAGTGAGGTTAATCTGGCACTCTCCTATCTTTTTGGGGGGTGGGAGGGAACGACTGACAGCAATGGAATTTGTTTCCAAAGCCTCCTCTCAGCTCTGCCAGGAGCTGACACATCTGCTCTGCTGACATACAGAACATAGGGGGATCTCACTAGAGTGAAGCTTCCAGCTTCTCACACAGAGAACAGACCTTTTGAGAAGGTGATGGGCTATGGGCTTGTTGATGACAACTCCTCCTTCCCGCCTCAGAATCTCTTCTAGAGCCCTCAGACAATTCACCACTACAATGGGATCCTGGTCACGAAGCAAACTGTATAGCTCATTCACCATCACGCCATCTGCAGAGACACAAAGGCACTTAGATCATCGGAGACTCAGAGGCACGGCATCCATTCAGGCAAGACAGTCACTGTCCATGAGCAGCCTCAGGAATATGGGGACCATGACACAGTACCTGGGAGGAAGAATTGTTACCAGCAAACTACAAACACCCTTGACTTTCCAGTAACATTAGGGTATGGCATAGGTATTCTCTAAAGAGCCCTCTCTACACAAGATCACTGCACGTGTGGCAGTCAGGTGCTAGAGGAAGAGGCTCACACGTAGCACAGAAAATGAAGCAGGAAAGGAAGAGTCCCAGCCCCGTGAAGCAGCAGATATGAAAGGAGTATTCCTCTGTGGAAACTCACCCTGCCAGACCTGAAAATGCCCAAGAAGCAGATTCCATTAGGGATCTGCCGTATGTTCACAGGCTGCCCCCCTTCCCCTGCCTCCACTCCTGTGGGATCTAAAACCAACGCACAGCCCAGTGAATCCAGGCCAAACGGAGCCTTGACTCTAAAGAGCCGCATCTAAATGAGTTGTATGCATCTTATCTAGTAGAGAAGCATAATCTTCCTCTCCCCAATGAAAGCTCTAGGACAAAGTATGACCATGCCCCGCTTCCTCCAGTGCAAAATCTGACTACTTACCCACTTCGGTGTCACCTTGGAGTTTCTGCATCTTTGCACAGCCAAGAACAGCTACTCTCCTCACATAGGACGCCTTGTCTCGCAGACCATTCAGAACGGGCTGCTGGATGTACTCCTGTATGCCAGGCATCCTATGAATAAGTATGTATCATTCTGGATTCATTTAAAATCCCTCAAGATATCCTAGGGTGCTCCCCCATCTACAGCAACCACTTTTACAAACCAAGGGCTTTCCTTGCTGTTCTCTTTCAATAATCCCCCTACACGCAGGTAACCGTTTTCCATTCTGTGCACATCTCTTTTGCGTCTTTTAAAATAATTAAGCAGCATAAAGAAAACACTCAAGGCATGTGTGTCATTTCTGAAGTCCTGAGTCCCCATCCAGAATATTCAGCCACTGCTATTCAGATGAATACATTAGAAAGCCAGAAGGGATCACTGTGATCATCTAGTCTGACCCACTGCATAAAACAGGCCATAGAATGACCCTGATTTAATTTCTATTTGGCCCAGAGAATATCTAGAAAAACATCTGATCTTGATTTAAAAATTGCCAGTGGAGATTCCATCATAACTTTTGGTAAATTGTCCCAATTGTTAATTGCCCTCAATGTTAAGAATTTGCACCTTATTTCTAATTGAATTGGTCAATGTTCACCTTCCAAACACTGGATCTTATTATATCTTTGTGTGCTAAACTGAAGAGCCCATTACTAAATTTTGGTTTCCAGGGTAGGTATTTATAGTTTGTGATCAAGTCATCCCAATTCTTTAAACGAAATAAATTCAAGGACCTCAATGTAACACTCTAAGGCGATGTCTACACTATGCACCTTTTAGTGACACAGCCGTACTGCTAAAAGGCGCACAGCGTAGCCTCTGTTTGTCAGCAAGAGAGAGCTTTCCTGCCAACAAAAAACTTGCACCCCCCCACAAACGGCAGTAGCTTTGTTGGTAGAAGAGCTCTCCTGCCAGCAGCGCTTTTCATCAGCAAAACTTTTGTCCTTCAGGGTTGTTGGTTTTCAACGCTCCTGAATGACAAAAGTTTTATCGTTCACGGTCCAGTGTAGACAAAACCTAAGACAGTGGTTCTCAACCTATTTACCATTGTGGGCTGCATCCAATGCTACCTGTATGGCTCTGAGGATGTCACATGGGCTACAGCTCAAGTGCTGATTGGGCTCTAAGCAGCCCATAGGCTGCAAATAGAGAACCACTGCTCTTAGACAAGTTTTGAAAACCTTTAGTCATTTCTGTTACTGTTCCCTGAACCTTCGCCTATTTATCAGCATCCTTCTTGAATTGCCGAAGGCAAAAGCAGACACAGCATTCCAGTAGCAGTTGCACCAGACCAAATAGAGAGACTATAACCTCCCTTCTCCTACTTGAGTGTCCTCATTGCCTGAGCACCTAAGCCAGAGGTGGCCAACTTGTGGCTCCGGAGCCACATGCGGCTCTTCAGAGGTTAACCTGGCTCTTTACCTAGGCACTGATTCCGGGGCTGGAGCTATAGATGCTAACTTTCCAATGTGCTGGGGGGGTGCTCACTGCTCAACCCCCTGCTCTGCCCCCACTCCACCCCTTGCCCTGAGCCTGCCATGCTCTTGCTCCTTTACCCTTCCCCCCATAGCCTCCTGCACAAGTGAAACAGCTGACTGCAGTGGGAGGGGGAAGTAGATGCTGATTGTTGGGGGCTGCCAGCAGGTGCTAGGAAGCTGATGGGGGGGGGGCGCTACTGACTTATTACTGTGGCTCTTTGGCAATGTACATTGGTAAATTCTGGCTCCTTCTCAGGCTCAGGTTGGCCGCCGCTGGCCTAAACAGTCTATAATCATAATCTCCCACACCCCCAGCCGCTTTCTCAGGCAGGTGGAGATCACTAAAATGATGACTGCCAACAGACTGCATTCACCTAGGAAAGAGCAGCGTTCCCAAGAGCTAGGCCACAACACTGCACTTAGGTCCCCGCTGCTAAGACCATAGGAAGGGTCATGCGTCCACCTCCCAGCCAAGTCGCATCCATACCTGAGGCTGCACATGCTGCGGAGGGCGAGGCCTCTGACCATGGGGTTGGGGTCGGAGCAGTCTTTGCACAGGGTGTTGATGGCCAGCAGCGCCAGGTCGGGCTGCAGAGAGGCGTACGTGCACATGTACAAGTAGACCAGCTTCTTCTGCACGATGTCCCCCGTGGCACTGGCCTTCACCATCTCCATGAAAACCCCGGACACATCCACGCCCTGGGTCATGCGCCTGAAACCGCCGCACGAGCAGCAGAGAGAGCAAAGCCGAGCTCAGGGCAAGGGCAGGGGCTCGGGCTCTCCCCCCCTCCCGGGCCGCCGCCGCCAGCCCCGCCCCGCCCCGCCCCGCCAGTCCCAGGGGGGCGCCCCGGCTCCGCTCGGGCCCGCCGCAGCCCGCCGCGGGGCAGCGCGTGCACGGGCCGTACCGGATCACGCGCAGCAGCACGTTGCGGTAGCGCAGCCGGTCGGCCTGCACGTGGCGGTTGGACAGGGCTCGGCGCAGCTCCGCCACGGCATCGTCCGCGCCCCAGTACGGCATCCCCGCTGGCGTTCTGTTGTTCCGCCAGGCACCGCCCCCTCCCCCGGCTCTTCCGGATCGGCACAGGAAGTCCCGCCCCAATCCGACCGGACGAGCGGTAACAGCGCTCACTCCGCACGCGCACTGCATCGCTACCCAGAGCGCGCCGCCGTCGCACCACGCCTGCGCAGCATGTCCAACGTCCTCGGAGAGCAACGGCCCCGCCCACCAGAGCAAAAGGACGCATGCGCCTAATCGGCCCGACGACCGTGATGCGCTTCGCGCTTGCGCAGTGCCGCTCGCGGACGCTGCCACTCAAGTCATCGGCGGGAACGGGACGTTTGAGAAGAATCTAGTAGAGCGGGTGAGGCCGGTCTTGGATCCGGATCCACCCCCGGCCCTGCCGGTGCCCCCCACACCCTACCCGTTATTCCCGACCCGCAGCCCCCTCCGCCCTGCCCGGGCCCCTCACTCCGGATCCACCTGCCCTGCTCCTGCCCCTCACTCCCGAACGGCAGCCCCTTCACCTGCCCCTTCACTGCCAGTGCCCTTCGCTCCCCTTCCGCCCCTCCCCCCCGCACTGCCAGTGCTGCTTGCTCCCCTTCCGCCCCTCCCCCCCC
>NC_048301.1:120023271-120046803 GCF_013100865.1 Trachemys scripta elegans
TCCGCCCCTCCCCCCGCACTGCCAGTGCCCTTCGCTCCCCTTCCGCCCCTCCCCCCGCCCTGCCAGTGCCCTTCGCTCCCCTTCCGCCCCTCCCCCCGCACTGCCAGTGCCCTTCGCTCCCCTTCCGCCCCTCCCCCCGCACTGCCAGTGCCCTTCGCTCCCCTTCCGCCCCTCCCCCCGCACTGCCATCTCCTCAGCACTGCCAGTGCTGCTTGCTCCCCTTCTGCCCCTCCCCCCGCACTGCCAGTGCCCTTCACTCCCCTTCCGCCCCTCCCCTCGCACTGCCAGTGCCCTTCACTCCCATTCCGCCCCCCACCTGTGATCTGCCCCTCCCCCTGCACTGCCAGTGCTGCTTGCTCCCCTTCCGCCCCCCAGCCCTGCCAGTGCCCCTCACTGCCGACCCACAGCTCCCCAGTAAACTCTGCTGATGCCCCAGAACCCCGACCTTGGGGGCTTTAATGGTGGAAACGTGACTCTGTTTTGCAGTGCGGTGTCGTTCGGTGGCCAGGCGCCCGGGCCATGAATGGAGCTCTCATCCCGGGCACGCCCATTGCCGTGGATTTTTGGAGCCTCAGGAAAGCCAGCCATGCTCGCGTGTTCTTTCTCTCCCACATGCACTCTGACCACACAGTGGGGTTATCCAACACCTGGCACCGGCCCATCTACTGCTCCCCCCTCACGGGGCGAATCCTGCACCACAGGCTGAAGGTAGGAGCCAGCCCACGGGGGCAGACAGCGGCTCGGGGGGCCAAACCCAGGGCCATGGTTTGCATGTCACTTGGATAAAGCCGAGCGTTGGAAGGGTGAGAACGCAGTTACTGTGTTTGCTACCCAGGAGTCTGTGATGAGGAAGGGGCGTCTTGGGACCAAACTTTTAGCGTGGGGGGTTAAGAATCCCTGTTTTTCATAATGAACAAAGAGCAAGTCAGACTGAGAGCGATCCGGCCGCAGAGCTCTGCCGTGCAGCTTGCTGAGGAGATGAGAATGGAGCCCGTCCCTCGGGAGACGCTCTGGTCGGGTTGCGGTACCCGACTCCTGGAGCAGAGCATTCTCTCCCCTGGGGCCAGCTAAGGGGGCCTCCTGCCCAGGCAAAGGCAGTGCAGGGAAGTGTCTGGGTGAATAGCGAAGTACAGCCCAGGGAATGGGGTTGGGCCCCAGGGCAGCTGGCCGGCTAAGGGAATGGGGAAGGAGGCCTCATCCCTGTGTTAGGAGGGAGCGGATCTGAGGCCGACTCCAACTGACCAGCCCTGTGCTTCCTTCCAGGTGGTGGAGCGCTGGATCCGGCCCCTGGAAGTGGGCCAGAGCCACCTGGTGGCCCTTGATGAGGTTGGTAAAACGACCATGACGGTGACCCTGATAGATGCCAACCACTGCCCCGGCTCAGTCATGTTCCTCTTTGAGGGCCCCTTTGGTGTCATCCTCTACACAGGTACGAGCCCCCATCCCGGGGCCCGGAGACCCCCTTTGCCTTCCTGCCCAGCTCTGGGCATGTTTTGTTCTAGGGTCCCTGCCAGAGCTCTGTGCTTCTACCACAGGTCACCCCTGACCTTTCCCGCACATGCCGGGCCCTGCCTCCTGTCTTAGGGTTTAGGGGCTCGGAAGGGGAGTCCCGCCAGCACCGCCCCTTGAGGAGAAACAGGTCACTCACCAGGCCAGGAATCAAACCTGAATCATTCAGGTGGCAACCCGGGGCTAGAGCCAGCAGGCGGTGAGGCCTTGGCAGGCAGAGGCTCTAAGCCAGATCTCTGCCGTAGTAGCGCGTGGACCACCAGGCTGGGCTCCCACAGTTCTATGTGTTTGGTGTTTTGTCTTGTGCCAGGTGACTTTCGTTACACTCCCACCATGCTGCAGGAACCGGTGCTAAGGAACCAGAAACGAATTGATGTTCTCTACTTGGACAACACAAACTGCGACCCCCTGGGCGACCTGCCCTCCCGCCAGCAGGCCACCCAACAGATCAAAGAGCTGATCAAGGCCCACCCAGATCACGAGGTCAAGATTGGTGAGTAGGCATCACGGCATGTGGGTGGGGCTGGTTCCAGAGCCAGGGACTGACAGTCTTTCTGGGGCACTCAGTGCCTGATGGGAGGGAATCGCATTAGGAGGGGACATGCGGTGGGAGAGGTACAGCAGCTCGCTGTGCCTGGGTTGTGCATTTTGACTGGCTCAGAGGACAGATGTAGCTAATTTTCATTCCTTTTATGTGTGCTGCGTGGGGCAGGTGATGGTTTTCCTTCCCCCTCCAGCATAGATTGGCAGGACAGGGCCTGTCTCTTCCTGGGTGCTGGGTCCAGTAACCTATAGGCCCCATGCCGCTCGCCCGCATCCTGGTAATGGCCCCTTTTTGCTGCCTTTGCAAAATGCTGTTTAGGTGTGAGTTCCTGAGCCCCCTTGTTTGCTCCTTCCCAGGGGTCTACAGCCTGGGCAAAGAGTCGCTCTTGGTGGACTTGGCCTTAGCGTTTCAGACCTGGATTGTGGTGAGTCCCAAGAGACTGGAGCAGATGAAAGTGCTGGGCCTGGTGGACGTCTTCACTGCTGAGGAGGGGGCTGGCTGGATCCACGGTGTGGACATCTCTGAAATCTGCTGGGAAGCCATGATCAACTGGAACCAGCAGCGCCCCACCATTGCCATTCTCCCCACCAGCCGTCCAGTGAAGATCCCCCACCCCAGTGTTCACCTCGTGCCCTATTCAGACCACTCCTCCTTTTCGGAGCTGCTAGAGTTTGTACAGTGGCTGAAGCCCTGCTCCATAGTTCCAATTGTCAAGAGAAACGTGTGCCTGCCGTACTTGGAGAAATACCTGAGCTCCAACAACAAGGCGTCACCTGAGCCCGGAATTCCAGAGTCTGGGCAGAAGTTCACACAGTTGAGAGAGAGCAGGGAGCAGCAAAGAGCCACCCAGCAGCCTGTGCCTACGAAGAACTCCTTTGCATCTGCAGAGAAATGTACGGACTGGCTGGAGCATTTCGGGGGTGTGCCGATTGGCCAGCAGAGCTCCTCAGAGCAGCCTAGGGACCCCAACACCCGTTTGCAAGGTGGCTCTATGTGTTGCAGGGGAGAGAGAAAGGGAATCAAAGTGGAGTTATGCTGGCTGCATGGTGCCCAGAGGCAGCTTTTTTCAGCACAGCCCAGTACACAGACACCTGCCAGAACGCAGCCACTGCCGCCCAAGGACGCCGGTGCCCGGACGTCCCAAAGTAGCACAGAGGGCACAGCACAGTCACACACGAGTTCTTTATCCTGGCAAACAGGAAAGAGACACACCTCCCGTGCCAGCCCATGCCAGCCTCCCCGGCGGGACTGGGCCCCCTTAACGCTGGCCTCTGTGCAGAAGAAGGCCGCTTTCCCCTCACACAAACAGAGTTTAACCTGCCTGCAGACTGAGGAATTTCTTCCCCCAGGAGCAGCTGGTGACCGTGTCACCCTGGCCAGCTGGCCCCCTGTGGCCAGCAGTCATGTTGCCCGTGGGCTTGCGGAGGAATATTTGCTTGCTCCATTAAACACCCTAAAGCAATACTCTGCGGAGAGCTTTGACTGGCAGATCAAAAACTATTTCAGGAGAGAGGAGGGGCCCTAACAGCCAGCACACGTGGAGCTAGCAGCAAAAGTCCTGTTCTCCCAAGTGTTGTGTCAGTGTGTGCTGTCTGCCAGGACTGCTCTGAGCCAGCCGACAGGAGATGGCCCAGCTCGGGGCTTTACGCTGAAAGCTTCCCTTCTGTTGCCTGAGAGGAGAATGGCAGAGTTTGCAGCAGCTCCTAGAGTCTCTTTTTGTTGGTTTGTTGAACATTCTAAAATTGCAAGTTTGTTGTGTCATTACTGGCCACAGTATGAGGATAACTCCCAAGTACTATCTGTGACCCTGTCCGTGTCCTGGGGTGTCACCCTGGCACTCAAGCAAACGCAGATCCCAGGAGGACACTGTTCGCTGGACCTTATGGCAAAGGGGATTGGAATGGTTCCTGGGAGGTGAGCCGCAGGGGGCATGAGCTGCCAGGGCTGACTGTGCATTCATGTTCCCATGAGACGAGAGAAACATTCTCCTGCTTGACAGCAAAACAAGAAGGACGTTCAAGAACCCCATCCTCTCCCCCTTGTTGTTTGCATTCCTAGCTGCTGACGGGGATTGGTGTGTGCTCAGCTATCCTAGGGGCTTGGGAGCTGGTTTTAAAGAGACAGTGAAGTGAAGAGCTTTCAGGCCTCTCTGAATCGCTGTCAGGCTGTATTTAGAGACACTAACATCACAGACTTGTGGGAAGCTCTCCCAGGGGACACAGCTGCCGTCCCATCCTGATTGGGCCAGCTTGTGGTTGGGGCTGTAAATGCTCTCTTGTGTCACGAACTGGGACAGGAGGAATTCTGTGAATTTCAAGGACTTGGGTATCTGGTGCAGTTTGTTGCATTGTTTGGAGTGTCTACGTTCATTTGTGAACTGTTGTTTCTTCTCCCTCCAGCCCTTGATCCTTGTGCCCCATATCAGTGAGTCAGACCAGAGCGACAGCCCCCGGCAGTGTGCAAACTCCAGGCACCTTCGCTGGGTTAAAAGTCATGGAGTCTGTGGCTCTTTCAGCCAGTGTTAGCCCTGCAGCCGGCCGAGATGAGAACGTGCTCGCTCTCTTGCTGGGTTAAGCTAGACTCTGAAGGAAGCGATCGCCACCTTTCGGTTCTGCTGAGCTGGACGTAACCAGCTTTGCTCTCCTTGGCATGGGATTTAGGGACAGCTTAGCTCAGCTCACCTCAAGGTGACCCTCTGTGGGCATTTCCTTTACTTGTACCTGCTTGGGCAGGTGGAACCTTTGTAGTTTTCCTAGACGAGTGTTTGCCCTGCTGCTTTGTGCCTGTGCCAGCAGCGGGTGGGGTGCAGGGGAGGGGGCAGCCTTCAGGTTCTTAGGGAGCTACTCTTAGCCCAGTAGGGTTGAGGTCCCAGACAGGCTGTCCCCTGGCGAAAGGGCTTTGCTGCCACCCCCACATTGACCCTCTGTACGAGTGCAGTGAGGGCTCTCAGCGGAATGGCTGTCTGCCCAGAAAATACCCTGCCGTCGGCACTGACACACCCACTGGACACCAGGGAAAGGTGTGTCCTTCGGAGCCACTGGGAGCCCTCCCAGGGCCCCCTCTAATTTTGTTGTCTGGTTGCTCCTGGCTGTACAGAAGGAGGCTGCATCACTGGCCTTCCCACTCTGGTGCCTGAGGAGCATCTCGTGAATTGCTGTGTCTGGGTTAAGCTCTGAGAGTGTGTGGAGAAGTGTGTTATTTATACAAAACTCAAATAAACCAAGTTGAAAAAATCTGTGCTGCTGTCGTGGAGCTGGTATAATCAACCTGTCCCGTCCTGGCTTCCTGTCGTTCTTGGGGAGGCACAAAGCTGCAAGCAGCCTGAGTACTGATGGATAATCTCTGGTTGTTCAGCTAACCAAGCCCCATGATCCTCGCGGTGCCAGCTGAGCGTCAGCGTGGTGTTTCCAGGTGTGCATGCTGCAGAGCCCTGGCTACGCGGTGCCGTGTTCGGCACTCGGGGCGTGTTCTGTCAGACAGGAGCATTAAAAACCAACTAAGGTTTATGACTAGCGTTGTGTCTGCCAGGGAGCTCAGATGTCCAAGGAGGGACCTCACCAGGATGGGTCTGATCCCTCCCCTGCCAGCCGCCCATAGGGATGCGGCTCAGAGTCTGCGCTGGAATCACTGGAGACTGCGACCCACATCAGCCTGTGATGTCTGCGAGCTAGATTACAAGCACTGAACTCAGCCCACCCAGAGGCTGCCCAGCAATTTCCTTGGGGCCTTGAAGGCTGCTCCTAACCTGCACTAAATGAGGTAGATTGTAGCTCCATGCAGGGTATGGTCCCGCCATGTGGTACACACAGGCCCTTCCCATCACAACTGGCTCCCCATCTCTCTGGGCCGCAGGCCATGCTAAGATGGGAGGGGCTTGCTGTGACCAGCCCTGTGACAGAGCAGGGGAACAAACTGGCGTAATTCTCCCACGTGCCATCCCAGCGGCATCGCTCACCGCACGTCAGCCACGTTTGCATGGATTCTGCAGGCCTCCCTGCAGTGGGGTTTGGATGCGCACCTGGCTAGCGCTAGATTATGTGTGTTGGACCACAGGTGCGAGGCATGTGGTGGTGGCTGAATTCAGCTTTCATCTAAAAACCAAAACCTGCTCTCATGGTTCTGAAGAAAACCTTGAGCCCGTGACTCATGGAGGTAGTGGGGTGACGTCTGCCCGAGCCTGCAGGCAGCCTCCTTCGGACGGAGGCTCAGCAGACACAACTCTAGAGCCAGGACCAGGCAGATCAGGCCCTTCCTACTCAGGCAGGACCCCCGGGTGAGAGGGGTTCAGGTGAAGCGCTGAGTTTGGTGGGATCGGCTGCCCCTTGGTGGGGCTCACGCTCCCATTCTCCCACGGCCTTGCAGCTCCACAGGTCAGTTTTGGGTGATGGCTCCCATGCACCATCCCCTTGGGGCACCAGAATAGGAGTTTGTGTTGACTGCCTGCCTTTCAGGACAGGCTTCGCTCAGCAGTGGAACAGGTAACAATGACATGTTTCAATTGTCCGCCAGGCAGCTGCGTTCATCCTGCCCCTGGAGCCGAGCAGGGTGGGTCACATGGCAGAGCTACTGTCTCAAGCTAACCGAAGGCACAAGCAGACCTTGCTGCACTGGCTACACCCAGGTACACAACAGGGTTACAAGATTTTCTTCACAACTATGAGGGCCAGAGATTTTTTTTCTTCTAAATGAAAACCGATGGCACAACTACACTACACACTGCTGCAGGCCCAAGTCACATCAGCATAAAGCCGCTGCAGAACGTGTGCTGCTTGTCTGCATGCACGCTTGGCTCCTTGTGTCGGTGCCGCGTGTGCTCACCAGGAGGCCTTGTGTCAATACACGGTGAGTGCACCGTCGGTAGGTGTGTGTCTTTGCACCCAGTGTGCATCTGGCCACTATCCAGTGCCCTGTCTTTTGGGATTTTGACAATGCATGGTAGGGCTGAAATGAGTCATGCATGGGTGACTGGGAGCATGTAACTTTTTCCATCCCATAATGTCATCTATATCCCGGAAACACCATGGTGACGCTCAGCTGGCGCCAAGCTGTGGGTGTCACTGTCCCCCGGCATGGAGTGGTAGGGACAGGGATGCCACGTGGAATATTGGAGGAGGGGTATGTAGAGAGGGGTCCCATTTTCCAGGCTCCTGTTCTAACCGCTAGACATGTCCCTGCTTTTCTGAGTAGCTGTGTAGTTCTCTTCTGCCATTTGCTGTAAATGACCAGTGTGGTTTGAACAGTTGCAAGGATCCTGCCCTCAGGTTTACAGCCCTGGCTGTTAGTCCCCTGCAGTAATAAATAAACTAGACTGACCCTGGGTTAATGGCTCAGCCAAGTGCTATCGCTGTCTTACTCTTTAGAAAGTTAACCCACTTCTTTCCCCCACCCAAACCCAGTGACCGTCCTACAGGCTGAGTGTCTGCTCCCAGCGGCTGAACACAGTGAGAAGCTGCAGCGGAAACTCTGGGTTCTGCTACTGGAACATAAAAGGTATTTCCTGCCATTTCAGTGGACGTGATTTAAATTACATAGGAGCAGGGGAACCTAAATCCTCTCCCACAGGTCTAAAGGGCAATACAATTTTGTAGGAGAGTCTGAATAATGATAGAAGTGAGGGAGATTTCAGCCACAAGGCTGCCTGTGCGTGAGGCACATTCAAGTGCTTCCCAGAGTGCCAGACAGGTGTTTCTGCTTCTGTTGGATTCCAAGATGCCTTTTTCTGTGCGACAGCTGCCGCTCTGGGGAGGGCCTGTCACCGTGCCTCCGTGGGTCACAACTGAGAATACCAAATTCAGAGCAAGCTGCTGGGAAAAAGGGCTAACACACCCAAAACTCTTCCATGAGAGGTACCAAGCCAGCAACAAAATAAACTTCCGTCTCACTACATTGGCTAACAAGAAGTCACAAGTGCAGCCTCCTTAGGTATTCCAGTCCTGGATTCCACAACCAGACACCAGATTTAAAGATGAGTGGTTATTTGAAACTAATTTCATCAAACAAAAGGGTTCTTCTGATCCCAAAGGACCAGCCACATACCCAGGTCAATATATAACTCACATCTTCCCCAATAATCATGCTATTGCCAATCCTTTAGTCTTTAAAATCTAAAGGTTTATTTATAAAAGAAAGAAAGAAAGGTGAGAGTTAAAATTGGTTAAAGGAATCAAATACATACAACAATTGCAAAGTTCTTGGATCAGGCTTGTAGCAGTGATGGAATAAACTGCTGGCTTGTTAAGTCTCTGGTTGCTTTCAAATAGTTGGAAAGTAGGCAGTCCCTTGGTTAGAATGCTCCCATTAGTATAAATCCATAGTCCAGAGGTTTGAGCAGAAAAGAGGCAAAATGGAGGTGTTTCCAGGGCCTTTTATAGCTTCTGCCAAGTGAAGGGAAACCCATTGTTCTCACTGGAAAATTACAGGGAACAAGATGGAATTTGGAATCATATGGGCAAGTCACATGTCCATGCATGCTTCACTTAGGGCTTGTCTACACTGGCAGTGTTAAAGCACTGCCACGCTTTAATAATGTAAATGAGGAGGTTAGGTTCCAAGGAAATACAGTATAAGTTTTAAACAAACAATTTAATACTGGTTTCAGAATAGCAGCCGTGTTAGTCTGTATCCGCAAAAAGAACAGGAGTACTTGTGGCACCTTAGCGACTAACAAATTTATTTGAGCATAAGCTTTCGTGGGCTACATCCCACTTCTTTGGATGCATAGAATGGAACATATATTGAGGAGATATATATCCACATACAGAGAGCATGAACAGGTGGGAGTTGTCTTACCAACTCTGAGAGGCCAATTAAGTAAGAGAAAAAAATCTTTTGAAGTGATAATCAAGCTAGCCCAGTACAGACAGTTTGATAAGAAGTGTGAGAATACTTACATGGGGAGATAGATTCAATGTTTGTAATGGCTCAGCCATTCCCAGTCTCTATTCAAGCCTAAGTTGATTGTATCTAGTTTGCATATCAATTCCAGCTCAGCAGTCTCTCATTGGAGTCTGTTTTTGATGCTTTTCTGTTGCAAAATTGCCACCCGCAGGTCCGTCATTGAATGGCCAGACAGGATAAAGTGTTCTCCTACTGGTTTTTGAATGTTATGATTCCTGATGTCAGATTTGTGTCCATTAATTCTTTTGCGTAGAGACTGTCCGGTTTGGCCAATGTACATGGCAGAGGGGCATTGCTGGCACATGGTGGCATATATCACATTGGTAGATGTGCAGGTGAATGAGACCCTGATGGCGTGGCTGATGTGATTATGTCTTATGATGATGTCACTTGAATAGATATGTGGACAGAGTTGGCATCAGGCTTTGTTGCAAGGATAGGTTCCTGGGTCAGTGTTTTGTTCAGTGCCAGACTTTGGTTCTAAGAACAGATGTAAAATAGTGCATCCAATAAGATCTGCAGCAGCCATGGATCCTTTAAGATAAACTCGTCCCTCTCTGCCCTTCCCATCTGGGTCCTGAGCCACTTCCTGAAGAGGTTTTAAATGTGACTCAAAACTTCATCAGGCCAAAATGGGTTAGCCAGCCAGTGAGAACAGGACTAGAGGGTGTTAGGACCATGCTATGGCATGTGTTTGGTGTTGCCTATATTCAGCATGGTTGTGAGACTCCATAACCCCTGTTCACACCCTACATTCTATTGTCATAACCTTTATACAAAGATTTGTATAATCTGAAAACTTATAATTTGCTGGTCATTATTGACCTCATAAATTGTGTGTGGCAACACTGTTTGTGAAGTTATAAGATTCCACCGTATGGTGTTAACACATGTTCCAAACAGTGGTTGGCAAACAGGTCTGTCTCAAACAAAGGAACATGTACTCTGCTTAACTTGCACATACGCTGTAAACAGGCTCATCAAGAAGGAAGGGCAACAAAAGAACCTCCAACAGGTGAGGAAAAACGGCAGCCAACATCCTTCCCCGAATGAGACTCCTTGTACACACGCTCTCTCTTCATCAGTTCACTGCACCAAAAGGGACAAAGGAAACAGCCACTGACCCAAGAAGTTTGGTCAGTAAGAACTGCTGAGAGCATGCAATGAGAAAGCTTTGTTTTGAATTTAACACAGTTTAAGTTGTGTTTTAGCTTGTTTTTCTTGTAACCATTTCTGACATTTAATGCCTCGTTAATTGTACTCACTTAAAATCTCTCTCTCTGTAGTTAATAAACTTGTTTTATTGTTTGATCTGATCCAGTGGGTTTAAATCAAAGTGTCTGGGAAATGCTGTTGGGGGTAACAAGCTGGGTGCATATTTCTATTGATGAAATGATGGACTTTATATAAACTTGCATTGTCCAGGAGAGGGCTGGGCAGTACAGGACGTAGACTTCTGGGGGGAAAGTTAAGCCTGGGAGTGATTTGGGGTCACCGTGCAGTATAAGCCAGGTTGGTGAGAGCCAAGGTGTGGCTGGCTGCAGCACACAGACATGGCTGGGAGTGACTTGCAGGCTCTCTGTGAGCACTCCAGACTGGAGGCTACAGCAGCAAGGCAGTGTAAGGGCAGCCCGGGTTAGAGGGCAGGCGTGACACAGCTACTTATTAGTCTGGATGGACCCTGGGTATGTCACAGTGGTGTTAAAAGTGCCTGCACTCTGCCATAAGACACTGGAGCTGAGTCAGGGAAGGAAAACACAGAGGATGCAGCTCTGCTGGTGATACAACAGAGACACTGGTGTAGACAGAGCATTTTTACCACCACTTTTCACAGTATAGGGCTGGAAACACTTCAGCTCCAGCTACACTACCCACTTGGCTCTCATTGGTGTATCATTGCTGAATGTTGCTGTAACACAGATTCTTTTTTTTCTATTCTGGATACAAAGCTTGTGAAACCGGAAGAATCCCACTCCCCACTTCGCAGATAACACTGATTCAGGGACTTTACATAATTTCCTGTACAACTTGTCATAGGTTCACGATCAAGTTAAACTAACTTAAAGCAGAAATTCTCCCTTTGATGTCATTTCTTGAATCTGAGCCTCCACTTTCAAATCTGCATTGAGGAAGTAATGCTACACGCAGTTAAAGGCATTTCTTAGTCACCTTCATAGTTATCACTAAAGAGGAGCATTTAGAACCTCCTATAAACCATGGGCTGTCTAAGGTTCTCTGTTTGATAAGTGTTGGGTGCATCTCTGGCTGGCTCAGTCAGGCCTGGGGATTTCTCTGAGGAAGTCGCCACGGTCTTCAAAACTTGATTCTTATCTAGTTTCACTTTACAATAGACCAGGCGCCAGCCACAGCACGTACAGTCCTGCAGTGACTAGTTGGGACAAATCTTGCTGCACAGTGAGCCCACTGGTCCCTAACTAGAAAGTCCAGGCCTCTGCAGACAACTGACAAGCCGATAAGAATATTTTCATGTCGCATACAGCCTCTGCTGGTGACAGACAAGGTGCCATTTGTGACCCAGTCTGTGGTTTCCAGTCATTATTGCCAGTGAATGGGGGGCGCAAAACACTCTGCAGGAGATAAAGTGGAGTCGCTTCCTTTTCACATAGCCTCCTGGCTCCTCATGTGAGGCTGGGGCATTGTGTCCTTCACTGTAGACACGGAGGAGGTTCAGAATTGCATGGGAGCAGAGCAGGAAGCAGCAGTAAGGTGGGTTTCCATGGGTCCATCTTTCAAGGAACACTGAACTCACCTTGTTAAGGGATCAAGCCAGAGCCCATTGCGAGAAATCAATGGCGAGACTCCCGTGGACTTCGGCAGGAGTTGGCTCGGGTCCTAGATATATAATGCACCATAAAATCGTACTCTGGTACTGGCTGCACAAGTGAAGAAACGTGGACCATAGAAACAGCACCCCCATTCTGCCCCGCAGGATACAGTTCTGCCCCAAAGACAGCCTGCGGCAGTACGGCACAGTGTGATTTTGTTAGTGACAAAGAATGAAGATGCCAATTGGTATTTCCTGAATCTCAAACCCCCTTAATCAAAAGACTAGCACCTCCTCTGCCCTGCTTTGCAACAGGCTCTGCCCCAGCCTTCATTAAGGCAGAGTTAAGGTTGCCCAGTGCTGCTTTGTGCCCTTCCAGAATGTGGAGAACCGCTAGACTTAAACCTCTGTAAACTAGGCACTAGAGAGTCAAGGGACATGCAAAGCAACCTTAACCCCAGGCTCTGGCCAGAACCACTGGGAATGGTTCAAGGGGGGGGGACATACACCTCTAAACCGATATAACGCTGTCCCCGGGAGCCAAAAAATCTTACCGCATTATAGGTGAAACCGCGTTATATCGAACTTGCTTTCATCTTCCGGAGTGCGCAGCCCCGCCCTCCTGGAGCGCTGCTTTACCGCGTTATATCCAAATCCGTATTATATCGGGTTGCGTTATATCGGGGTAGAGGTGTAATAAGTAGGCCTGAGGCTCCCCTTGCCCAAGTGACAGCTTTGCACCACGTGCTACACCATGCCAGCATACCAGGTTTTCAAGCAGTTTGCAGACCCGTGGATTTTAGTGAACTTGGACAAGGGTAAGGAGCTGATTTTGGGGCAGGATGAATTCCTGGAGCCCCAGAACCAAGCGTCTCGGAATTTGCACCACAAGGGGCAAGGGCGGCAACGTGCAATGTAAAGGGTGGGGGACAGGATTTGGGGAGGGCATGGCTCTGCTCCATAGAGTACACGCACTGTCTGCTTCACAATGGATTGGCTAAAGATGCTATTTAAGACCCACCTCTTCCCTTCTTAGCAGCCTGACCCCCCTCTCTCTCACAGGCACATTGCAGGCGAGGAGCTGGGTTCAAGGGTCTTTGCCTTCCCATGAGCCCCTACACCCACCCACTCCCAGGAGCCTTCCTCAGCACTTGAGAGAGGAGAAGCTCCCTGCAGTCCCCTAGAAACAGGAGCCCCTGCCTTCCCCCCATGACCCATGTACTCCCAGGAGCCTCAGCCCCCCACTGCCCCTGCCTCCCACCCCCATCCCACTCCTCACCCCCCTGCTGCTGAGCCTTGGGCCCGGCCAGCCTGCTGCCAAGATCCCGGTGCCAAGAGGAGCAGGAACCTCAGCTGCTGCAGTTTTGGAACCTTGAGGGCCCAGCTCTTAAAGTGGGCCCCGGGTGCCATCCTGACCATGCTCCTGGCCACGTGGCCTGTGTGCCAGAGTAGGGAGATTGCTGTACGACTCCCCAGTGTGGCCGTGCACACCTGCAGCTTACAGTTGCAATGTGCCAGTGTTTAGCAAGGGATATATTGCAACCAGCAAGGCAGTAGAAAAACCAGCCCAGCCAGGACTAGGTGGCAACCCCAACACATGCTTAAAAGTGGCTGGGCGTGGGTGGCCCCCAGCTCCGGAGCCTCTACACTCTACTTGGTTCCTTCTTATGCTAGCGCAGGTTTCAAGCCACACTCCCTAGATGGGTGGATTTTAGCAGACTTTGCTTATTAATCTCTACTCCTTATTGGAGGGCCATAGGTGAGGAACCCTTGACCACAACACGCACTGCTAGCTCATCCCCCAACCCTGGTGTGGCACCACAGATAAGCCGGGGGTCCGGGGGGGGGGGCTGTGCCGCCCGGGGGGGCAGGGGCCTGGCAAAGATCAGGGCTGCGGAAGGAGCCGGGGAGGCCCCTGGAGACGGGCTGACCTGTGGCTGCGCCTCTCGCGGGCCGGGGCAGAGTCTGAGGTGAGGAAACACCAACAGCCGCCCGCTGGGCTCCGGGAGCAGCGCAGCGCCGCGCTCACCCGGCCTTGCTCCGGGGCCTGCTGGAGCAGGAGAGCCGCGCAGGGGCCACGTTCCCATGGCAACACGGCCAGGCCCAGCGCGCCTGCCCGGGTCCTTCCCCCGGGGGGCGGGGCTCAGGGCGCCGGGGCTCTGGCCACTAGGGGCACACTCACTGCTGTGTCAGGCGCAGCGCGGCTGGAGGAAAGGATGGAAGCCCGCAAGGGTCCGCCCTAGCGCCCTTGGCCAAAGCCGCTTGCGTCTTGGGGACGCTTCCGCCTCAGTAGCACCACGGCGGCACCTCGCTTCCGCCTCGGTAACCTCGATGGCGATGGGCCGAGCCGTCACGTGACCCTGGTTCAATGCCTCGGCGCTCGGCTGTTCCGGGGCTGGGCCGCGTTCGGGGCTCGGCTGGCTCAGTCTGGCGTAGGCAGCCGAGGGCCCGGAGCGCAGCGGGAGCCGGAGCCGGAGCGGGCTGAAGGGAACCGGGGTCCGGCGAGCGGCGGGGGCGCGGAGCGGGGGGAGCCGGGCCAGGCCGGGCCGTGGGGCGAGGCGGGGCCTGGCGGCGGCGGAGCGGCCTGGAGGCTCCCCCCGGGCGGGGCGGGCCTGGACCGGCGGCCGCTCCGGGGCTATGATGCGCCCGCTCCGGGGCCCCGCATCCCCTCGTGTCCCCCCGGCAGCTCCAGCCCGCGGCTGAGACCCCCCACCAGCGGTGAGTGCGCCCGGGGCCTTGCGGCCTGCTCGGGCCGGGCCTGCCCCCGACGGGCCGGGCGGAGCTCCCGCGGGAGCGGCTCCCCGCCCGGCCCGCGTATCGGCCCTGCCCCGCTCGGGCGCCGATCCGATCCGAGCCGGGCCGGGCCGCTCAGGTTTGTCTGCGCTCCGGGATCCGCCTTGTGTAAGTGCCCGGGCGGGGTGAGGCCCGGGTTGTCCCCGGCGCGGGGTGAGGCTTTGCGAAATACAGCAGCGAGCGCTTTAAGAGGCTGTTGATTGAACAGAGCAAGCCGCTACAAGTCGGCAGGATGGTTGCCCGTGTTCTTTGTCTACGTACCACATACACTTCCTAAGCTGCGTTTGCTTTCGGTTCATATTAGTTTGCCGTACAAACCAAAACCCGAGACAGCCAGAAATAATCGCTCATTTGAAGAAACAAAACTCTGCCAATTGTTCAAGAGGCACCATTCAGTTATTCCACTGAATCAGTTAAAAAAAAGCCTTATAAATATCTCAAAGCCTGTAATTTTACCTTTAAAAGCTGATTGGGAATAACTGGTCTTGGTTCATTCCATTTTAAGGTTAATAAGATAAAAGTATCTGTAACTGTAAATCAAAGAAGCTGTTTTGTAGGCTCCATTTGGTTGCGGAGTTCCTAATTTAGAATTTGCTGGGATTAGAAATGCTTCAGAACATGAGAATAAGGAAGCTATGATAGTATTGCTGTGTAAACCCACTTTTTTCTTAAAATATAATTTAACACCAAAGCTCACAGCACTCCGTAGAAATAGGCCGGTATAAATGTCTGCTGGCACAGCCGTGGTGTTCAGGCTGGCGAAGGAGTGACCCCGACTGGCATAGTGGTGCCAGCAGAAGCCCCTAGAGTAGATGCAGTTTTACAACTTTTTACAGGTTTCGCTTATTTTGCTCATGGAGAGTGGTCCTATTCTATTGGTACAAAGCTTTGCTGGTATAGCTTCGTCCATGCTCGGAGCACTTTGCTGGTATAGTAGGCGGGGGTAAAGCACTCCCAGTGAGGATGTGGCTGTGATTTCAGATTGTGAAAGCCCCACTCCATTTAAAGTATACACTCTGAATATGTAAACAACTGTTCTCTGCCAAGTGGCCCTCTCATACAGTAATCTGTATGCATAGTGCAGTTCCTTTGATATGGGAGATTCTGGTTTGGTTCCCCACTGTGCCTAGTCTGTACTGGGGCTATACAGATGGGGGCTGTTGAAGCTGTTTCACTTCAGTAAGAGATTTCAATGGGCCAGCTAAAGGATTAGACTCCCTCTGTGGTCCAGTGGCTAGGTAGGCCATCCCTGTTCCTACCCTTTCTTAAGGAGGTAGGCACGGGACTTGAACCAGCATCTCCCACTTTCTAGGTGAGTACCCTGACCACTGCACTAGAGAGGAGTTCTTATGTTTGATTCTTGCATTGGCCCAATTAGTATTTGATTAAAGTGAAAGAGCTTCAAGTGCCCCATAGCAGACTATCTCATAGCCCAGCATTTAGGTAATTCACTTGGAGAGGCAGGAGATTACTGTTCAAATCCCTTCCTAGCAGGGGAATTGAACCAGAAGTCCCTATATGCTAGGTGACCATCCAAACACTAGGCTAGAAAGGGTGCCTTGTTTTTGCCCAATTAATATTTAATGAAAATGGAACAAAGTTCTAGACTAGCGCCTAAATGAAATTTAGGAAAGGAGACTCTTTTTTTTTTTTAAAAAGACTATGTCCATCACTCAAAGAAAATGACAGTTTAGAATACGTCTTCCAGCTGCATCTTCGGGTCACTGGTCTGGTCTGGGTCAGTAATGATTGGAAGGCATTACCATCTGGAATGAGTTGGTGGTCCTGATCCTAGAAGACAGGGACTGGTCATAAGACACTTCTCATAGATATGTCATTCACCTTAATGCAAGCAGGATTTTATTTTCTTTAAGTAATAAGGTGGATTTACTCATCTCTTGCTACTGGTGATTGTTCCATTGGCAGGCAAACCTAGCTAATAGTTTGCATGCCTACTTGATTGTTTGTTTGTTTGTTTTTAAATAGATTGGACCAGCACCTAAAATGCAAGTATAGACAAAATACCTTCCCCAGAACAGTTACATTATTGTCTGTCTAGGTCATTATACTGACAGTATTACCTTTCAGATTTCTGGGGAATCTTCTATAGAATATTGTATTGTGTCATCCCCAAGCGACTCAGATTCAGTTATGAATTGCAGACTTTGTATCTGTTCCCCCCACTCTAATGTGTATTAATACTGAGAATTTGTGGTTAGGTTCTGACAGTAGAGAGACAAGGTGGATGATGTTCTGACTTGTCAGGCAATAAAATGAGTGGCTTATTAGGCAGCTCTGAAGACCCAAACTTAGTATTTTCCTTGTAACGCAAAGAAAGGAGATTTTGCTTGTGTCTCTGCACAAAGCCTAACAAAGGATTTGAGAAAGGAGTTTCTTAGCTTTTTTTCAGTTGTCAACCCTCCCATAATGTAGAACAGAGGGAATCTGTATTTTGGGCATAATGTGACATACAGGGTTTCCTATTTGCTAAGCACTGACTTTTCAGTTTGTAAACTGGAGAATCTCCCCCATCTAAATTCCATTCCCTGTTTACTGGTGAGTGGACGCCCTCGTCTTGGGAATCGGTAAGCAGCTGCTGTATTGTCGCCCTTCCTTATTTCCCCAGTCATCGTGTGCTGTGATTCTCTTTGGAGCTGATCCTGGCGGGTGCTGAGTGCCCCATTTCCAACTAAAGTTAGTGGGGATTGATGGTGCTCTCTTGAAGGATGGGACCCTTTGACTAGCCCTAGGACTCTTATGTATGTTTAATTAAATGCTCTTTAAACCCTCTGAGGCAAATAAACCAAACTGATAGTTTGAAGGCCTTCATTTCTACTGGTATTTGGTTATGTTGTGGCACCTCAGGGTGTGGAGATATAGATAAGTCTGTATGACAGACATGCCAAGTTCCTGGCTAGCTTCATACACCAGACCTGCAAGAGTGCTCTCATTTGCAATCTTCTTTCCTTGTTTGTTTTAGATTTTCCCCCCATTGTTTCTTAATGCTGTTCTGAAACCTGTGGGGAAAGTGTGGTTCAATACAGAGGAGCTGAATTAGCTCTGCAGTTTCCCCTCCTCCCAGCCCTTAGTTCTCTCTTTCAGTAGAATCCCCTTAACGTTGGGCAAGGCAAGCGAGGAGCTGGGGCTTTTCTGCATTGCCCACAGCAAGGTCAGTGTCGGTGCTTGGCAGGTGAGACTGGTAAATGTTCACTCCAGCCCCCAGAAAGGCCTGGGTGGCAGCTGTGGGAGCAGCTATTAGAAAAGAAACCTTGTTGCCTTCCATGCTGACATGGGTCATGTGGTGAAGGGTCTCTATCTCAATAGGGTGCGTGGAAAGACTAATATGATCTTGATTTGCTGTGCAAACTGAGGATTTCCTTGATTCTTGACCTGCTATTATGGCGCCATTACTAATCAGATCGTTCTCTTCTCATTTCAGGTATGGCCTCACAGCTGCAGGTGTTCTCCCCTCCGTCAGTATCGTCGAGTGCCTTCTGCAGTGCCAAGAAACTAAAAGTGGAGCCCTCTGGCTGGGATGTTTCAGGACAGAGCAGTAGCGACAAGTATTATACCCGCAGCAAAACCCTCCCAGCTGCTCAAGGGCAAGCAAGCTCCTCTCGCCAGGTAGCGAATTTCAGCATCCCTGCTTACGATCAGAGCCTCCTTCTCCCTGCTCCTTCGGTTGAGCATATTGTGGTTACAGCTGCAGACAGTACAGGCAGCGGTGCAACAACGTCCTTCCAGAACAGCCAGACCTTCACACACAGGAGCAACGTTTCTTTACTGGAACCATACCAGAAATGTGGATTGAAAAGGAAAAGTGAGGAGGTCGACAGCAACGGTAGCGTGCAGATAATTGAGGAACATCCACCTCTCATGCTGCAAAACAGACCTGCGGTGGGTGCTGCGGCCACTACCACCACTGTAACCACTAAAAGTAGCAGCTCCAGTGGTGAAGGGGATTACCAGCTGGTCCAGCATGAGATCCTATGCTCCATGACAAACAGCTACGAGGTCTTGGAGTTTCTGGGCCGAGGAACGTTTGGGCAGGTGGCGAAGTGCTGGAAACGCAGCACAAAGGAGATTGTAGCTATCAAAATCCTGAAGAACCATCCCTCCTATGCCAGACAAGGCCAGATAGAAGTGAGCATCCTCTCTCGCTTGAGCAGCGAGAATGCGGACGAGTATAACTTCGTTCGCTCTTATGAGTGCTTTCAGCACAAGAACCACACATGCCTTGTGTTTGAGATGCTAGAACAGAACTTGTACGACTTCTTAAAACAAAACAAGTTCAGCCCACTGCCCCTAAAATACATCCGGCCAATTCTGCAGCAGGTGGCCACTGCCTTGATGAAGCTAAAGAGCCTGGGTCTGATACATGCTGATTTGAAACCAGAAAACATCATGCTGGTGGATCCCATCCGCCAGCCCTACAGGGTGAAGGTCATAGACTTTGGCTCAGCCAGCCATGTATCTAAAGCCGTGTGCTCCACTTATTTGCAGTCGCGCTATTACAGGTAAGGATTTATACACGAGGCTATCTCTGTACCCTTGCATCTGTAAAGTAGACCTGGCACTGGAGGGGTGTTACTTACTGGGAGTAGATGAGCCCCACATCCTCAATCAATATGCAAAAACCAGATCAGGGAGGACAAACCTCATCTCTTGGAAGGACTGAATTATTGTCCAGAGGGCAAGGTGTAAACTTAAGAGTCCACTCAGGCCAGAGCAGTACATCCGCTGATAGCGGTGGGAAACTTACACAAAGATAAGGTCAGAACGACCTTCATGCAGTACATAAACTTGTAGCCATTACCATTTATGGCCAGTAGCTTAGTCAGTCACTCAGTAGGAAAACAAGCTCCATTTTATATGTGTTTTTACATCTGCCCTTTATTTCTTTTCCTTCCCTGTCCTCCTCATTTCTCTACCTTTACCCTCTGTCACCTTCCATATCTCCTTCCTGGCAGCAATTCCCACTGCCCCCTGCACACCCTGTATGCTGTGCTCCCACCTCTTTCCTGTCTCATCTGCTAAAATGATAAATGGTAATGCTGACATGTAGTGTGGTCAGGTTTAGTGCTAACACAGAGATAAATGGAGCTCAGCTGTTGTTTCAGGGTGTCTGCAGACCCAGGAAGACTGTATTGCATCAGTTAACCTCCCAAAAGGGAACTAAGCTTTTCTTTGCAACTATGAAATCTAGAAACTTTTGAACGGAAAGCGAAGGGTTCTCTGATCAGCTCAGCTTAAACCTCTGCAGCAGAATGTTCAGAGTTTGACTAAACAGTTATTTTGGAACTGCCATTTTGGAGAGCTACTCCTTTAATAAAATAGTGCAGGAGGCTGTATGAACAGAAGAAAGGCCGTACTGGGTCAGACCAAAGGTCCATCTAGCCCAGTATCCTGTCTACCGACAGTGGCCAATGCCTCTTTCATCATTAATACCAGAGATACTGACTTGACCTGTGAGGTGGATGTTTAATCGAAAGCTGTATGGGCACCAGGGTTTGAAAAAATATACCTGTCACCTCTGCTAGCTTGAGGGCTAAGTCTGCCAGTCGTAATGAAAATGACTTTCTCACTTGCCAAGCCACGCGTTTCATGAAGAGAGTAGTTAGGAGAGGAAATTCGTATACAGGTGAACAGAGCTGCAACTTTGGCAATGTGACCTCCCTAAACGTGCAGCCCTCTTCTTTCCTCCTCACCCCAAATGCCTGCCGTAAATTGCAACTAGCCTATTCTGTGCGTGTTCAATAGAAAATTAGCTGCTGCAGTACACTACCGGTAGATGCAGCAAAAGACTTGAATTGTCTCCCCTTTCTGTAAAATGTCTCTTGACCAATTTAAAAATTAATTTATCAACTTTAATTAGCCATAACAATTTAAATATGTCAGAAGTTCACAACTTGTCCAAGGCTTGTCAGTTACCTGTTGTCCTTTTACCCAGTCACTCCCTGTATCTAGCATTGTCAGTGAACTCCATTGCACTGAAATGAGTCCTGCCATGCTTAACCATCCTGGGAAGGAAAGTGGGTTTGCAGACAGATAAGGAGATCTAATAGTGCTCTTTACAAAGGATTTCAGTGAGCCAGCTCTCTGCTCCCCGGCTTTATCCCCCTTGGGAAAAGTAGAAGCAGCTCCACCCTATACCCTGGGTCCCTACTCACCAGTCCAGAATTACCATTACTCATTAAACCCCAGTAGGCATCTTTGCCCATATAGATAGAGCAGGCTATGCCCTTCCAGTTATTAGATCATAGAATGTCAGGGTTGGAAGGGACCTCAGGAGATCATCTAGTCCAACCTCCTACTCAAAGCAGGACCAATCCCCAGACAGTTTTTCGTCCCCTCAAAAATTGAACTCTCAACCCTGGGTTTAGCAGGCCAATGCTCAAACCACTGAGCTATTCGTCCTGAAGGAAGGCCTCGTGCTCAGCTCTGTCTTCCTTCCCAGTTCATGGTGACTTTTCAGTGTAAGTTACAGTACATTTTAAAGTGACCTCTTATGCCAGGAACCTTTTATTTGCACATTTATTAAAGTAACTTTCACAAAGGTCCTTCTGTTCCTATATGTCTAGAGTTATGCTCAATGGAGCACTATTTTTTCTCATGGTCATACAGCTACCCATTCAGTGGCTCGAAACAAAACAGTGTAACTACTCTGTGATCCTTCTAGCCTGAGAGAACTACTAAATAAATATCAAGACCTCCTCCCCTGGCGTGGAGGGAGCATGGGGAGAGAAGTGTCCCAAGGGGGCCCTGGAAAGGAAACTGCTTGCCCTGCTATGCATGTCCTACTAAACTAAAAGCCATTTCCGTCTCCCCGAAGGTGGGGTGACTGGCCCTGCTGGAGATACGAGTATTCCAATGCTGTCTAAGTCTAGGCCTGCTTCACTGGAGTTGAGAGGAATCCGGCAATCTGGAAAACTATTTAATGTGGTGTGAAATTTACATCAATGTTGAGGCTAACTAAAATCTGCTTTCTAGGTGTAGAAACTAGTTTCTCTTGGGGAAGAGTTATGTTGCTTCTGGCTTCATTTCACATTGAAAAGAGCTTTCAAGATGAGGCTTGAAGCTCCAGCATTGTGTTTGTGATAAGACAGACTAATTCGTGTTTTACTTCAGCAGCTGTTTTAAAACAAATTAATTGTTTCCTGTCCTGTCTTCACTTCGTATTGGTCTTGTGTCAGTGTCTTGGCCACTCACTCAGGAATGGCTTTTTGAGCTAAAACTTTCAAATCTGGATACCTGAAGTGAGGCTGCTACAGGGACTTAAGTCAGTGGCTTTTTCCAGAAGTGCTGAGCACTCCGACATCCCCTAACTTTAATGGGCTGTATGGGGGCTTGGCTCTTCGGGGGGGGGTAAAAAGCAGTTTGGAAAGTCTGTGTGTCTGAATTTAGGAGTCAACACTTTGGCTCCTAGCCAACTGCTGTAATGAGTGTAGCGTGGGCTTTAATTGTACAATAACAGAATGGAAGACGCTATACTGTTCTGTGTCTAATTTTGTCACCCACTTGGATCTAAATTGTGGTGGGGGGGGGGAGGTGGGCTGAATTGTCCCTCCAGTACTCGTGGCTCTGAACTGCACAAATTTTTCACAACAGGAGAAGCCTAGTTTCATAATATTGTGCCTCTTGTCATTGAATCTGGACTATTTAAATCCACCTGGTAGGGTTTTATGGGGTGTGGGGAGAGGGAGTCCACAATAGGTGCACTGTGGTGATTTTTTACTCCATCCACTGTGGTATCGAGCACTGGCAGCAGTTGGCGAGAGGCTGGCACCCTTGGGTTGCTGTTCCAGAACAGGCTACGGCCATGGGAGGTGAAGTGTGAGCAAGGGAAACAACTTCTGGATTCTGTTCTGCCTCATTGCATTCCTGGCTTGTCTAGGTGGATGACGCCGCTGGAGCCATATTTCCAGCAGAGATTTGACATTGACTTTGTCAGGCCAGGATTTAAAATGCACAGAATGTGCAATTGCTTTCCCTACACGGGTTGTGAGGTACCTGCTCCTAGGGAGAGGTGTGGTTGGGCTGGCTCACTCTCCGCTTTGGTGTTACTGTTAGCTCTGCAGTGCTGATCAGACTGAGGTAAATCCTGACGGAAGGGGGCATATGAATGTCGGGCCATGCAGGACATTTTCAGATGTCATTGATGCCTAGTAGGGGAATCGCATTAACAGCAGATCCATCAGACAGTTTAAGCTGCTCTGATAAGACACTTTCACAGTGACCAGCTCCAGGAGAGGGGACAACTCTTTCCAGTTCTATGCATCCTATTGCCTATAACAGCTAGCGTGGTGAGTATGGGCCATTGCTACCTCGAGAGAATGGGGGAGGGTATTTATACTACTATCCTCATTGCAAGAGAAGACTCTCCATACTGAGGCAGTCTTTTGGTGGAAATACAGGGCAGTCACAGTAGTGAGGAAGATTCAGGGTCTGCATCGCTGAACAGGTGGGATGAGATGTGCTTAGGCCCATCTTGTAACCTACCACTACTGTACTATATGTTGATCAGAGGAGCCTCCGTTGTGCAGTACTATCTGTTCCTTAGCTCTGTGCTGGGCCTTGTGCCCTGCACTGCTCTGGCCCTGGCTGGCCTGGGGAGCAGTAGTGCATACCACCAAAAGTCTGACTTTCTCCACCTCTTAAACTAGCTTTGCTCCTACATGACTCTCTGGCATCGCCATTGTAATGGCATGAGCCGGAAATCAACACTTGCTGTCTGGACATGATCAAGGGGAGGTGCCCTCTCCACAAACACCACTCCTTTTGAAACAGTCTGGTTGTAGTGGAAGAATATGAGTTTTGTGGCAACCTTCCCTGTTGCTGGCTGGGGGTACTTGCTGGCCCTGGAAATCAGAATGTAACAATCTTATACTCAGAGGAGGAATTCTATCAGTTGTCATTTTCTACCTCAGAGAGAGCTTCCGATAGTGCAGATTAATAATCTAATCCTAGAAAGATCAGGTGGGTGGTGCCTTTTATTGGACCAATT